>NC_082696.1:53983047-54583047 GCF_949987515.2 Delphinus delphis | reverse complement strand
ATTATATCAGTAACTACAAGCAAATTGTAGCCCAATACCTGCCCATTAAGTCCCACATAAAATATTATCTAGGTACAGATGGATGAAGCTGCAGCAGTCAACTGTGAAGGTGTTCACCATTGACAACAGTAGGATGTTTAGAAACTTCACAGTTAGAACATCTGATATTTTATCTCACAATATTCTTGAATTGCAAAGTAAAGAAAGCAGTAAGTCTTCTCTGACCACTGTAACTGCTAAATTGGAATTATCTAGCTCATGCATACCAAGAGTGTCTTGAAAATAAATCCCCTAACTCTCCCATTTGCTTATCATAATGTTTGTTTGTTCTCGTTCAGTGGATGTCAATTATGTTAGCAAAGGTTATTGTTTAATCTTAGTGTTTTTAGCTTGTTTTTCTTTTGACATTCTGTTCATGCAGAAAAACTGAGATGGAGTTCAAATTTCACTTTTGGCACTTACTTTGGCAAGAGATTTATTTTTCTCTGAGCTTCAAATTTGTTACAAGAAAAATACAAATATATAAAGTGGTTGTGAAGATTAACTGAAGCAACACATGGCAAGTGCCTAGAATAGTGGTTGGCATGTGCTGGGTGTACCAAAAGGTTGGCATCTGGTGGAGTTCTCATTTTATATATAGATATTATTTTGTTTTGAGGTGAGACAAAGCCAAAAATTTTTTTTCAAAATAAAATAGTTATTGATCCATTCCAAACCCATTTCTTGATGCCACATAGAGCTCCAGTAACTCAGAATTCCTAAACAGGTTTCCAGAGCTCTTTAGTGGAAATAGTAGCTTGCCCTAGTTTGTATTTTCCTGGCTTACAATGATTTAAAGAAAATTAAAGTGGCAGAAAATACGAGGTCAAACATTATTTATTTCTATTGATATTTTTAAAAGACTGATTAGTTATTAATTATCACATTTCATTCAACGTAACAAAATCTATCAGAATGCAGTAGAACTAGAAGCAGCTAGATGGCATGTTCTGGAAAAGAGGTAGAGCTCCCATTTCCACTCTATTCTGAGTTTTCTTTAAAATACAACTTGATCAAGAAACAAAGGATAGAATAAGGGATAGAAATAGAAATATCGGACCTGCCTTTTGGCAACTAAAGACACAGTGAAAGGCGTAAAATTCACATGCCTTAGAAATTCCTGGTCTGCCACGAGAATGAACACAGGGCCCTCAACATGCAAGGCAGCTCCATCTTATTACCTCCAGCACCTTCCTGCCAGCTATTACAGGAGGCACCCAGCTGTGGACAAGGATTCCTGGACTGTTGGTACAGCTATGCCATTTAAATACTGTTTGCCCTCCACTTGTCTTTTTGGGAGCTGATAGCTAAACCAAGTGGTTGTTATGCATGGTCCACTAGAGCTCGAGATGCCCTAATTGTTGACTTAGCTCAGTCACCGGTTGTGGAGGGAAACAGGTAGGTTCTGGCTGAGAAAGTACTTATTGACTGCTTTTATGGGATTTAAAATTTTCATTTTTATTTAGGCAATTAAATGAGATAAAGAGATCGAATTAATATTTTTGAGCAAGACCACACAGCTGCCTAGGAGATGAGGAGAGAAGCAAGTGCAAAAACAGGTACAGTCCTGACCCCTGAGGAGCTTACAGTTTTGTTGAGGAGAAACAGGAGAATTAAAAAACTGAAAAAAGAAACTATGGCTAAGTCCTTCAAAATAATGGTGCTGGATGTTATGAAACTTTATAATGAAACATCTCCCTTGTTATAGAGACGAGATTTCCCTGAAGAAGAGATATCTGAGCTGGAATCTGAAGCACAAATATAGGCTCACTAGGTGAGGAGGAATAGAGGGGAAAAGTGTTACAAGAGGGAACAACATGTGAAAGGCCCCGATACAGAAGAGAGCTAAAATGCACCTTAAAATGTCCTTAAAGGAAGCCCACTGGGGCTGGAGCGGGGGGTGGTTAGAATGCGAAGAGAGAGGTAATTATGGTCAAGGGCCATTCATCTGTCATTCATTCATTTGCTCGTTAGTTCAGTGAATATACAATGACCACTAACTAGATTGCTTTTCATATGTTGGGACTAAGAGTAGTGAACATAACTGAAAACTTCTCTGGGCAATTCAACGTCAGGTAATATTAGCTATGTTTCAGAGAGTTAAAACAGGCTGAAATGATGGAGATGACAAGTTCTCTAGTGAAACTGAACGTCCAAGGAAAACATAGCTTTCCTGAAGAAGTGATTAGTGGAAAAAAAAAAAAGGTAAGAAAGAGCTATTCATGGTGAGAACAAGGGGAAGAGCATTTCATGCACCGAAACAGCTTGTGGATGACCTTAGGAAAGTAACAAGCTTAACTTACAAAGAACAGAGAAAAGATCAATGTGGCCGAAACATAATGAGCGGGAGAGAAAGGGGCAGGATGTGACACTGGAGAAAGAGGCAGGAGCTGGATCACACAGGGACGCGCAGACTGGGGTAAGGAACTCAGTGTATTCTCAAAGTGATCTGAAGCCTTTGAAGAGTGTGGGCTGATGGGTGGGAGTGGGGGTGAGAATAAGGCATAGAGCAAGAAATCACCTAATTTTATTTTTAAAACATCAGCCTTGCTTCTTGATATAAAATGGATCCTGTAGGGGCAAGATCAGAAGATTAGTTACAAGGATGCTATATCAGTCTAGGTGGGAAACAGTGACTGTTTAGATTACAGTTTCCATGAACACAAGGAGATTGATCTCAGGTTGATAGAGGGCGTGCTGATACCTCAGGCTGAAATGAAGGAGGAAACAAGGATGATCCCAATTTTTTGTCTTGAAACATGACTGAAATGTGGAAAATGAAAGAGAAGCATTTGAAGAGAACAACCGAAGCTGTGTTCTGCACAATTAAAGTTGGAAATACCCCTAGGATGTTCAAGCAAAGATGTCCAGTGTATAGCTTGATAAGCAATCTGAAGTTCCAGGAACAGGTCAAGGTTGAGCATATAACCTTGAGAGTCATCAGCATAAATGGTACAAGATGAGAGTCCAGAGTGTGAAAGGGAGATATTTAAGGTAAGAGGACGAAGAATCTGGCCTTGGGCTGGTCTAGGTCAAATTTAGGCTTCACACTCTAGAAACAAGATTTCAACTCCCTTAAAGCTTTTACTTGCATCATTTGGGATCAAGCAGGATACCCACATACATCCTCACAGCAACTTGTTTCCATTAACAGGAATGAAGAGGGAGGCTAGACATCCACAATTCCTACCCCTCAACTGTCAGTCTGAGTACTATTCTCAGCATTGAACCTACTTGGAAAAAAATCTCATTACGCCCTTTTTTCCTATTATGCATTCACCCTTAGAAACCACAGACACCCAGATAACCGAATCAACATAAAGCTCTGAGCATCTCCTATTTTATATCCTTATCATACCTCTCCTCAATTTCAGAAATTCTTCAACTATGCCCTATGGAATTCAAAGACTGTCAGCAGCAAAATATTCTTTCTCAACCTCTTTGAAAGTTTCTATTATTTTCTTGTGCTAAAAAAGTACCTGGCTTCTTCCTGAGGACATTGTTTCCCCCACAGTGCTCTAGGGAGATAGAAGGCATTGATGTGATTGTTGGGCTGGGAGGTGTGCTAGTGATCCTTTGACCCTCTTTGCTGTTTTTATAAGATTCTACAATCTGTCTTTTAAAAACACCCAGCTTTGAATCTCACATCCATTGGGTATGTCACTTACTACTCTTCATTTTTTACAGTCATTTTCAGATCCCAATTATTCAACCTGTGTGTTCCAAAGATGTCTGTTCCTAGCTCACTGTCACTCTATCCACACTACTTCAGTCTTAATTCTTGGTGACTTGGTTACCTTGATCCAGATAACTCCCAGGCTCCTCATTTCCTTAATTTACCTTCGAATTATCTTGGCCTTAGTCACATACTCACATGATCTTACCCTTAAGCTTATTATTATCAATCAAGGCAACCCCCCATAATAACGATGACATGCATTTCACTTATTGATCATCACTATCTTTTTTTCCATTTTCTTTTTTTTTTTAAATAAATTTTGGGTATAGAGCATTATAGTTGAATAGCTGTATACACTCAAGAGTGCTCACCACCACGAGTCAACTATAGTTACCATACATCACCATACAGTTGACCCCCTTCACCCATTTTACCCACCTCCCAAAACCCTCATCCCCTCTAGTAACCACTGATCTGTTTTTGGTATCTATGAGTACCTATGAGTTTGTTTTCATTGTATTTCATTTTAGATTCCACATGTGAGTGACATCATGATATTTGTTTTACTACACCTGACATAGTATAATATCTGAAGGTCTATCCATGTTACAAATGATAGGATTTCATTCCTTTTTAGGGCTTAGTAGTATTCCTGTGTGTGTGTGTGTGTGTGTGTGTGTGTGTGTGTGTGTGTGTGTGTGTGTACCACATCTTCTTTTTCCATTCATGCATCAGTGGACATTTGGTTATTTCCTTATCTTGGCTATTGTAAATAATGCTGCAATTAACATAGGGGTGAATATATCTCTTTGAATTAGTGTTTTCATGTTCTTAAAGTAAACAGCCAGAAGTGAACTAGCTGGGTCATACTGTTCCTAACTTTTTGAGGAATCTCCATCCCTTTTCCATAGTGGACTTTCAATTATTTAGACATATATACTATATATCTTTGACTGCTCTTTTTTCTCACATTCCACATCCAATTCATCAGTAAATGTTTTGACTCTATCTTCAAAATATGTCCAGAATCGGACCATTTCTCAATATCCCCCAATGTTATACCTCTGGTCTCAGGGGCAATTATTTTTTAACTGGATAAGAGCAATGATCACCTAACTGGTTTCTATGCTTCCCATCGTGTCCACAATACTTCCATCAAGATGTAGATTTGAGCAGAGGATGGAGTGAACTGATACAAAGTATCTCTCTACATGCTTTTATAAAATTAGAGTGTATTTGTTCATGCCATCCTCTGCCGAAATCCCTCCAATGACATCTAATTTCCTTTTTTAAAAAATTTTTATTTTATTATTTTTTACATCTTTATTGGAGTATAATTGCTTTACAATGGTGTGTTAGTTTCTGCTTTATAACAAAGTGAATCAGTTATACATATACATATGTTCCCTTCTCTCTTCCCTCTTGCGTCTCCCTCCCTCCCACCCTCCCTATCCCACCCCTCTAGGTGGTCACAGAGCACCGAGCTGATCTCCCTGTGCTATGTCGCTGCTTCCCACTAGCTATCTACCTTACGTTTGGTAGTGTATATATGTCCATGCCTCTCTCTCGCTTTGTCACAACTTACCCTTCCCCCTCCCCATATCCTCAAGTCCATGCTCTAGTAGGTCTGTGTCTTTATTCCTGCCCTGCCACTAGTTTCATCAGTACCGTTTTTTAGATTCCATATATGTGTGTTAGCATATGGTATTTGTCTTTCCATCCGTGTAAAAAGCAATGTCTTTTCAATGGCCTACAAGGCCCAACATAATCTATATCTTTATATGGATCTGTATAATCTGGCCAATCATGATATCTCTCCTGCTATTTTCCCCTTAGTAACTCTATACTAGCTACATGGGTTCTTCTAACACATACGAATGCTCAGCCTCAGAGCCTTTGCCCTTACTGATCTCTCTGCTTAGAATGCTCCTCAACCCAATTTCCACATGGCTAACTCTCTCACCTCTTCCAAGTGCTCAAATCTCACTTTATTGATCAACAATATCATGACAATCCTACGTAAAATCACAGCCTCCTCACATACCCCTTACCCCTTGTTCTTCTTATTTTTTTAAATACATTTTTATTTTAGAATAGTTATTGATTTACAGAAAAATTGAGAATATAGTATAAAGAGTTCCCTAAAACTCCATACCAAGCTTCTCCTGTTATTAACATCTTATATTCTTATGGTACATATGCTAAAAGTAATGAGCCGATATTGGTACATTATTATGAATGAAAGTAAATAATTTACTCGTATTTCCTCAGTTTTTACCTAATGTCCTCTTTCTATTTAGGACCTGTTCAGGACACCACATTACCTTTACTTGTCTTGTTCCCTTAGGTTCCCCTTGGCTGTGACAGATTCTCAGATGTTCCTTGATTTTGGTGATCTTGACAATTTTGTGGGTAACGGGTCATGTGTTTTGTACAATGCCTCTCAATTGGGATTTGCTTGATTTTTGTTCTCACTCTTAGACTGGGGCTATGTGTTTTTAGGGAAAGACCATAGAGGTAAACGCCATTTCATCACATCATATCGAAGGTATATACTATCAACTTGACTTACCACTATTGATGTTACCTTCTTCGCATGACTGAGGTAGTGTTTGTGAGGTTTCCTCACTATAAAATTACTTTTCCCCTTTTCCATTTTGTACTCATTAGAAGGTAATCATTATGTGCAACCCAAACTTAAAGTACGGGGAGTTATGTTTCACTTTCTTGCGGTGGAGTATCTACATAAAATGTCTGGACTTCTGCACAGGAGATGTGTCCTTTCTCCCCTATTTATTTATTTATATATGTCATCATTTATATTAGGATGTAATATGGATATTTAGTTTATACTTTGGGTTATATTCCAATCCTAGTTTTTTATTTTTTTGTTCAAGTTGTTTCAGCTTTAGCCATTAGGAAATCTTTTAGTTAGCTTCTTTTGTCCCTTCCCTTGACGTACCCTCATCATTGTGTTTTCTTTTTCTTTCCTTCTTTCCTTTCCCTCCCTCCATCCCTTCCTTCCTTCCTTCCTCCCCCTGCTCCCTTCCTCTCACACTTCACTTTCTAACACTCAAAGATGCACCAGGCTCATAATGTATTGATATAGTCACAGCCCCGGGACTAGAATCATCCATCACTCCAAAGAGAGATGTTATTGCAGAATGGTATTAGTAACCAGAATCTGTGTGCTAAATGCACTCGTTGTTACTGGAATGTTGTTGTTTCTAAGCCCTCTTAGCTGACAGAGTAAGCAAATATATACCAACCCTTATATATACACACAACTATAAATATTTCTATATGTAACCAGGTGTATTTATATTAAGCTAATCCTGAGTTCATGGTGATGCCTCCAACTCTAATCCATTACCACATGGATCATTCTAAGCTCTCCCTATGCTTTTTTGTAATGTCTTATCTCAACAGGGAAAAACCTGGCTTCTACCATCTGTCACACATTTACTTAATTTCTCAACTGCAGTATGAATTTCGAGCAGTATTCATAATGTTAACCCACATTCCTATGGGAAACAATTTTATGAACTAGAGTAGAGAACTTATGTACAGTTTCTTTTGCCCTAATCCTTACAGACTCCTCTCATTTCCAAAGTTACTTAGGTCAGCATCATTTTCTCCCATCCCCTCAGTGAGGCAATTTTATACATTTTTAGTACATCTAGATCATTTTGTCACACTCTGCATCCCATCCTGGGATTCCCTGACCTCCAAATTATTTTTTAAATTTGCACACATTAAGGTTCAATCTTTCTTCTGTAGAGTTCTATGGTTTTCACAAATTAATACTGTCATATATTCACCATTACATCATTATACAAAATATTTTTGCCACCCTAGAATACCCATTGTGCTCAATCTGCTTAACACTCCTCTTCCTGAAAACTCCTGATGACTACTGATCTTTTTACTCTCTCTACAATTTTGCCTTTCCTACATTTCATATAACTAGAATTATACAATCTGTAGCTCTTTCAGATTGACTTCTTTTACTTAGCGATCTGCATTTAAGTTGCATCCGTGTCTTTGTGTGTCTTGATAGCCATTTATCTTTATCACTGAATGATGATATTCCAATGTATGGATCTACCACAATTTATTTTTTCATTCATCTTTTAAAGGACATCTTGGGTGCTTCCAGTTTTTGATGATGATAAAGGAGCCGCAGACTTTCATGTGTAGGTTTTGGGGAGGACATGCTTTTCAAATCATTTGAATAAATACTTAGGAGCACAATCACTGCATTGTGTGGTAGGATTATGACTCATTTAGCTCTGTTGCTGTCCTTCAAACTGATGTGCTGGTGATATGTGGGAGGGAAGTTAGAGTTACTGCAAGAAAATTCATTAGAAAGCTACTGCTAAACTCTGAGGAGAGATGATGGTAAATTGGATCAGTGTGGTCCTGTTGGAGAAAAGAAGTGAACTTCCATCAATCATAGATTTGGAGGAACTGAGCGAAATTTTCCAAAATCTTGAAAATTCAGGAGCCCTCCTTGACGAAAGAAGGAAAAATGGATAAGTTTATACATCTTTGTTTGTATAGTAAACCTGTCTATACAATCACAAACTCTCTTTATATGCCTTTCATGTTTAATTAAATGGTAATGGTTGTAATAGGCACCATAATTTTTCTTCTATTCATACTCTTTAGTATTGTTTTTTCTTTATATTTAATCATAAAGCTTGTCATAAACTAAGATTTATAAACTTGTCTTATGTATGATCATAATTTTAATATTCTTTTTTTTGAATTTTATTTTATTTTTTTATACAGCAGGTTCTTATTAGTTATCCATTTTATACATATTAGTGTATATATGTCAATCCCAATCTCCCAATTCATCACACCACACCCCCGCCACTTTAATATTAATTCTTATTTAATTATATTAGATACAGATAGCCATGTAATCCCCTACTAATTAAGCCAGATCATCTATGGTTTTGCTTCTTTTGAAACTGATCCTTATGTATAAGACTGCTTCATTGAAATTGTCAAAAGTATATTTATCATGGCTACCATTAAACTTCTTTCACAATGCTTAATTAAATATAAATCCTGTACATCATGTGAAAGAATTTTACGTTTAACTTGATACCTTGAAGATACTTCTCACGTGTTATTAATGAGTTCTTAGAAAGTGGCAAACTCATTCAGTACATTTATTTCCTTTTTAATACATATATATTATACACTATTTTAAGATACACATACACACATACACACATGCACACACACACTAGTCTTTTTACATACCTTGTAGTAACAAGTCACAAGCCAAAGACCTCAGTAGGGGTCTACTGGAAAGTGAGCACCCCCTTGGAATATTTCCAGTTCAAGCTTTCAACAATTCCTATCTCAACTAATGTGCATGGTATAAGATCCTATTATCATAGGAAGGTTATACAGTTGACCCTTGAACAAGGCAGGGGTTAGGGGCGCCGACCCCCATGCAGTGAAAACTCCATGTATAACCTTACGGTCAGCCCTCAGTATCCATGGTTCCAAATCCACAGACTCAATCAACCATGTATAGTGTAGTGCTGTAGTGGTATTTATTGAAAAAATTCTGTGTATAAGTGGACCCACACAGTTCCAACCCATGCTGTTCAAGGGTCAACTGTAATTTCTGTTAGGTATGGAAACAGAGTGCTGTAAAGATGTTTGTGACTTTGTGATCTAAAATACAAGAAAACATCTCCCACTAGCATTTGTTTTCCTCAGAATTAAGAATTTTTAGTGAATGAATTCCTTTCCCAGAAGTGCAAGGGAAAACATGAGGACAATTTTGATTAGCAATGGCAAAAAGGCCATCAGACAGGACCAATTGAAATTGCCAAAGCAACAAAGAAAAGGGAAAACAAGACAGTGTTTCTCCACAGAGGTGACTTAAATGAACTACTAAGGCATGCCCTGTCTATATTACAGACACAGCATGCACAAAATTTCCATAGAATATTCTTGTTATGAAATTCTATGTAGGCTTTAAAATTTTGTCGTAAAAGAAAGATAGCAAATATTTTGATATAAATTGGTGAGAAAAGGCAAATTTTAGGAAAGAATATGTAGTATAATATTTTAACAAAGACAAGGTTACATACTATGTCAGTTATCACAATTTACTGTCTCTCAGCTCCAGAGCTACCCATCATTGCCCTACTCGTCAAAGTGGAGCTGGTGTTATAAATATCTTTCCATTGTCAGTAGAGGTGCTGGAGGGACACTGCAGGATGAAAGGAGTTTCTCTTGCTGATTTCAGTGTGTTTTTCTCAGTTTTCTCCTATGACACTCAGTAGCCAGAAATCCAGAGGCCATTTAATGATGCTCACCGCCCAGTAGTACCCTAGTCTTGGTCCATCATCTGGAGACCAGCTCCTTTCCAGGGTAACCCAACAAACTTCTTCACCATCTAGTAGACTGCAGCCCTGCCTTTTCCAATGGAGTCTGAATCCCATCTTTAGAAAAGGGGGCCCACTTTCAAGTTTATGCCTTCCTTCTTTACTCTCCCTCAGCTCTAGGCTCTTCTTCAGAGTTCTCTTTTATTCCCTCTTAGTAGCTACTCTCTTGTAAATAGTTAATTAGTCTTTTTTTTTTTTTTTTTTTTTTTTTGCTGTACACAGGCCTCTCACTGTTGTGGCCTCTCCCGTTGCGGAGCACAGGCTCCAGACGCGCACGCTCAGCGGCCATGGCTCACGGGCCCAGGCGCTCCGCGGCATGTGGGATCTTCCCAGACTGGGGCACGAACCCACGTCCCCTGCATCGGCAGGCGGACTCTCAACCACTGCGCCACCAGGGAAGCCCAGTTAATTAGTCTTTATAGGAAGCCTGCCCTGTTCAGATTACTGTGTTCTCTCTCTCCTGGCTGGACCATTATTCACACACAAACACACACACACACACACACAGGGAGATGCATGCACACACACACAGAGTAATGGAAAGATATACTTGAAACAATTAGCAGTGATTATTTGGGGATGCTTGGCTTTGGGGTACTCTATTTTTTTCTGTATATTTTCTGTATTTTCTAAATTCTCTACAACAAACATGCATTACTTTTGAAGTCTGAAAACATAAATGTTTCAGAAAACATTAGTAAACTCTCCTAAGCTTAAGAAATAAAAATATATCCAGTATATTTAAACTGTACTGGGAATCTAAAGTCTAAAAACCTTAGGTTGAGAGATTTTTTGAATCATCCCAGTTTTTTACTGTATTTTCTAAAAGGCTTAAAATGACGTTAGAAAAGAGTAAACACAATGAAGTCAATTCAACCAAAAAAAAAAAAAGTCAGACACTTATGATATTGCAATTGTTATTATAAACTAATTGCTGTTGCAGACAAGAAAACGAAAAGTGGAATTAACTTCTACAAACTTGTCCTAGATAAAACTTGCTCTATTTAGTGCCCTTTAAATGGGAAGTGACAGAGTATAAACCGACAAGACAGTACAGTGGCTGCATTATCAGTGTGCTGACACGGAGCCTCCTTTGCCTGTTCTCCCTGATTTAATGTCATCAGACACAAGGTGACTTAGAACATTCTTGGTAATAATGGAGGGGCTGAAAGCAGATGTGTAGATATTTTTAATGCCTTTTTCCTTCCCTAAGTTTTGTTCTTTAGTTAAGGCTATATTGTGGAGACAATCAGTATGTTGCAGAATGTAGAAAATGAATATAGAGAACAGATTACATTGATGGGGGAAAAAATCTTTTTATTCTGCCAAAAATGGATTGCTGTCCAGTAACAGTAAAGGTAAAAAGCAAGTATATACGTGTACGTGTGTTACTAGCTTTTAATACCTATATTAGCTTTTTCTCTATCAGAGTTTTAAAACTTGGCAACTACTGTGTCACTGAAGCAAAAGAATAATGACTAAGTTACCAAAGGACTAGGCAACTCCTATTTCAGTTTTATTAAAATGTTTCAAACAAGGGTGCTTGGGAAAACTATAGGAATTTACTAATTCATAGCTCTATTTTATGGCACAAAAATGGTCTAAAAACTAGAGATGGTTATAAGATTCTTTTAAGCAGCCTTAAGTCACCTGTTTTCCTGAAGTCAGGGTACTCAAGGGTCTTCACATATAAAAGGAGAATGATAGTTTTCTCAATGACTGTAATGAGAGTTTAAAACTTTACCTAAAATTTCTTAAGGTTTGTATGGGTGGCAAATGAACACATATAAATATTTATTCAGATGTACGTTATAGCAGCATGTATTATCAATCTCTGATAGCTTAACCCTTCTTTTCTTATCTGTACAAACTCAGAGTATCACTAAACACACTGAATCACACTTGCTCATCTACAGATCTACAAATGAGCCGTGACTGTGAAACAAAATTGTCTGTGTTGAGGGAAATGATAATGTATTACTCGTTCATCCATATTGTTTCCCAAGGATTTTTCTTTTTTCTTTTTTTTTTTTTTTGTGGTACGCGGGCCTCTCACTGTCGTGGCCTCTCCCGTTGCGGAGCACAGGCTCCGGACGCGCAGGCTCAGTGGCCATGGCTCACGGGCCCAGCCGCTCCGCGGCACGCGGGATCTTCCCGGACCGGGGCACGAACCCATGTCCCCTGCATCGGCAGGCGGACTCTCAACCACTGCGCCACCAGGGAAGCCCCCAAGGATTTTTCTTATTCAAGTTTGCCTTCAGCTGTATCGCAGCCCCTTCACATACGCTGTGCCCTGACTTGCATGCCAGAAAGCACAGTAACTTTAAACACACATGAACTTCTATTTTTCTCCATCTGTGAGCAGCCCTGAACTAGACCTGAACAATACAGGAGGACATAAAAAGTCCTGTTGCTTCTTTCTGGTGGGATCTCAAATTAATCTTTCACTTGTAGCCTGGTACCCTAAATGCCTGAAGCCAGAGCAAGTCTACTTCTTGATTTCCTCATACACTTGGGCAAGGGTGCTTTTTAAATTCTTTATCTCATTGCTTACCAATAGTTGCACCTGTCAACTCTTCAGAGACAGTAAGATCAGGATAGAATTGTTCCTTCAGCTACAATTATTTAAGCTCCATTTAACTCCCTCCAACACCCTGAACCCTTCATCTTCTGAGGAGGGGAAGGTTCCTGCAGCTAGCTTAGATAGATTCTCCATTTTACAACTTTCAATTTATTTTATTATTTTCATACACCCATTATCAAAGACCTTTTTCTGTACTCTGCCACTTCAATCTTTTACTCTTCAACTTGCTCTACTGCCCTTTTCCTTTCTCAGATGAGTCCGAATTGAAAGAGTCTGAATTATCTTTTGCATCTATGGCTTGGTACCTGCACATATGCTTACAAAATCCGATTCAATTTTAGTTCTTTTACTTGAAAAAATTGAATGTCTCCATTATTACACCTCTTCTATCAATTATCTCTAAATCATTACTTCTGCTTCAATCAGCTACCCTTTACAATTCACAATTTATGCCTCACTTATCCGTGCTGAATTCTAAAACTTTCTTCCTTGGAAACTTCCCTGGATATTCTCTGATGTTCTTTAATGGATGCTTAATCACATGTGTCAAATTCCCAACATAATGCTAGGGCAGGGGTTCTCAAACTTGGCTACACATTAGAATCAGCTCAGAATGAAACACAATTTCTATGCCTGATTTTAATTTAACGGATCTTGGGTGGGGCCCAGGTACAGGTGATTTTAACCCTGCACTCCCAAACCCTCCTCCTTCCCAAAAGATGATTCTAATGGGCAGTCAGGGAGGAAGAATACTGGGCTAAACCACGTCAGATAGAGACAGACTGTGAGAGGTGTGGTTCCTTCTTAGTGACCATAAAATATAGAGAGACCCAACTAACAAACACAAAATAATTAAAGCACAATTAAATGTAAATTGTTTTGCAGTTCATATTAACACATAGAGAGTGACAAAAAATTAAAATGGCAATTACTATCAGAAAGAAAAGGTCTGTGTAAATAAGAGTAACTAGTGAAGGCTTTATAAAGTATACATGACGTAAGCTGGATGGTGTGGATGAATTAGGATAATTTCATCCTAATTTTAAAATCTTTAAAGGGGAATATTAAAAATTAGGGGAATAGTAGTGACAAATGACAAAAGCACTGAGTCATATTTACCATCATAGGAAAAAAGTACACCTGTTGGTGTACTAGAGTATGTGTGTTTGAAAATTATGAGAAAAAGAGGTAAATAAAGTGGCGAAAATCAGAGAAATCTATCTGCCCTTTTGCCCCATTTCAACCATTCCTAATGAAACAAGCACCAGGTAGTCAATGGATTAAAAGAGTGGTATGAAAACTGGTTTCTACCTCTATCATTGGAAGATAGCCATGAAATGATCAACTATGCATATAAACAGGAACAAATTTTCATTAACATAGAGAACTAGGAATATTCACATCTATACAATAGAAAAATTAATTAATTATTTGGAATGCATAGAGGACCAGATCAGAAGAGACAAGGGATGAACTCTCATTTTTCACTCCAGTGAAAGAATGTCTGGGAAATAAGGCTAGAGCACCTTAATAAAATCATATTCTGAGTCCTCATTTGGAAGTGTGAATATAGCCTGGGGTATGTAAGAAAAGAAGCAGCAACAGCAAGTGTTGTTGTGAAGATTTTTTTCGTTAAGAAAGTGACTACAATAAGCAGAAAACCTGCAGGGCAGGGTTTTGTCAGAGTGGATGATAAATAAACATCTAAGTCACAGAAACTGACCCCTCCCCCATATCCTAGCACACAGAGTCAGGTATACAACCCTACAACCAACCTATGAGAACACCTACTACTTCAGAACACTGTAATGAGGCAATCTGAGACTTAAGTGCAAGCTCCACTGCTTACAAACAGAGTGAATTTGGCAGTTTAACTTTTTTTTTTTTTTTTTTTTTGCGGTACGCGGGCCTCTCACTGTTGTGGCCTCTCCCGCTGAGGAGCACAGGCTCCAGACGCGCAGGCTCAGCGGCCACGGCTCGCGGGTCCAGCCGCTCCGCGGCATGTGGGATCCTCCTGGATCGGGGCACGAACCCGTGTCCCCTGCATCGGCAGGCGGACTCTCAACCACCGTGCCACCAGGGAAGCCCGGCAGTTTAACTTTTTAAACTCAGTTTTCTTATCTATAAATTAGAATCACTAGAAAAGTGTCCACCTTATGGATACGTTGGGTGGAACAAATAAAATAATGCACGTAAAGCAATTAGCACTTTTTACATCCTAGAAGGTGGAGCTACAGTCACAAGAAACATGGATGGAGTTGAAGAACTTCCTCACTGAGTTAGTCTCCACTAGGTAGAGGAAGTCAGTGAAGAATGCCTTCTTCCCAGAGTGACAGACAACCAAGACTGGAAAGGCACTGTGACAAGGAACCTGCACGTCTGGGCTTCATCTGACAGTCAGAAACTGCAATAAGCAACTCCAGCTTAGTAAATATTCTCCCGGAGTAGATGCCTAAGAAGAGGGCTAGCCTGCAGAATCTCAGTAACTGCCACTCTAGAAACATTTATTTACCATAAACCAGAGACATTTTAGAACATCACAATAAAGGTGTTGATGGGGTACTAGAACTTGAGAAGCAGAAGAAAATTCACTTTGAGCTCAAAAGACACATAAAAGCTTTCAAATTCAGGTAGAAAATATGATAAGCATGCGTTTAGACATTCAGGCTATACAATCTATTTAAGAAAGGTCTCCCTAAAAGAGATACGATATCAGACATAATAATTAAATCAATAAACAGAAATAATGATACATGGAAGAATATTTAAATAGAAATAAGTATAAAATGAAAAATAGATAGCAAAAATATGTTTAGATAAATATATAATTTAAAAATTGGAAGATAAGTATCAAAATCAGTGACAAGTTTTTATATTTTTGGATGGAACTGCGCACAGGGGGATACTAGTGAATTTTCTTATACTTAGCACTATTTGCCTTTTAAAACTATTTGTGTCATACAATGTGAAAGAAATAAAATTTAAAATATGATTAACAAGAAAATAAAGTATTATGAAGCCTGTGTAAAAATTCTGAAAAAAATTAAAAGGCAATAATGCAATATGGAAGACAACAAAATATTTGCTTGGGAGAAGATGTATTCAAGAAAGAGAAGGCGTGCTTCCCTGGTGGCACAGTGGTTGAGAGTCTGCCTGCCGATGCGGGGGACACGGGTTCGTGCCCTGGTCCGGGAAGATCCCACGTGCCGTGGAGCGGCTGGGCCCGTGAGCCATGGCCGCTGAGCCTGCACGTCCAGAGCCTGTGCTCCACAACGGGAGAGGCCACAACAGTGAGAGGCCCACGTACCGCAAAAAAAAAAAGAAAGAAAGAAAGAGAAGGCTAGAAAAATAAGGAAGAATGATTCCTGTCTTATAAGTTCTAGGAAATTTAATATAAACTGTGTAAGACTCTTTTCAAGAAAATGGGGGGAAAAAAAGATGATTCATTAACAGAAATGAAGAGAAAGATACCTGAAAAAAAATGAAGAGAAAACGAAAATAGCAATAGTTAACTTATACCAGAAGCAGATATAGCATTGTGATAAACTGAAACATTGAGCTGCGTAACAGTCATAGTAAATTTACACAAAATTCAGAGGAAAATAAAAAATAGAAGAATGAAAAAATGATATTAACTCCTGGCAGGAAGAAGTTAAAGCTTCTGGTCTGGGACTCAGTCACTACTTTTATAGGAATGAAGCCCCCAAGATAAGCAGATAACTTAGTATAATCTTTCTGTCAACTGGACCTGGGAAAATAGACCAATGCTATTTTCTAGGAGGAAGAGACTTTATCTCTGAATTGCCCTTATCAAGATATATCCCTAAGAATCCCCTGTAGTAAACCGTACTCAGGACCTATGAAGTACGTGTTCCCTGGAAGTCTGTATGATTCTGTGGCTAAAAATGGAGATGGTTCAAAATGTAAATGTTCCTACAGTGGGAGATGACAGTATAAGCCTTACCTATGGGTTACATCTATTATTCTGGAATAGAAGTGCAAATCCAATGCAGAAAGACAGGCTCTGAGGAGTTACCCCTGATGTCCCAGAACTCTCTGCTTTGAGCTTTTTGACTTCTCTTATACTTGACAGTAATTATTACAGCCTGATATTGGGTGAAATCTCTGATCCAAATGAGTCTGATTTGATAATATTACCTGTGTATTAGCTCAATTATGAATGACCTAAAATAAAGAAAGGCAGTAGAACTGCAAGGCAGTTGAAGTTCAAGATGATAACTGAACAAATGCCAGAAAATATATTTATATTTCAGGACATTTTAATAAAGAAAAGCTGAAAATAACAAATAGAAAAGCTTCATTGTGTTCTAGTATATATGCTTATATCCATTATTCTATTTCTGGGTCTTCACACACACACACACTCACAAACCCTAGTAGGTATACAGAGATGATACAGGTATAGATATAGATACAGATATAAATATCAATGTAGATATATGGGTATATAGATATATCGATATACATGGTAAATCACATGTTGCAGATGAGAAAACTAAGTCCAAATGCTCAGGTTACTTGTATTAGAACTCTTTCATTTGAACTGAAAAAGTAATCTGCACTTCTAATTTAAATTCTTGGATTGGAAGTCATAGGTCTTCAGGATTTAGGCCATGCTTCAGTTCCATCCCATTCCACAGTAAGTAACTTTATACTTCTCGTTGCATTTCTTTATTGAGAAGATTCAGTGATAACAACCACTGGTTTTCACTTTCCCTTGGGGTCTTGGCTTAATCACTTATTTAATACTGGACACGGGGAATTAAATAAATGAAGATATCTAAACTATTCTTGATTCTTAAGTTTTATAAGAGCTTTGTATGTTTTAAATAACAAATATGACAAATATCAAGGACGTTTTGTTTTTGTTTTTAGTTTTAGGAGGATACTGTAAGAGAATACCTGCCAGGACAAAGGGAAAGGATGTAGGTAAAAATATTGCCCATTTCAGCTTTCTCTTACCCAATCAGAGAATGGATACTGGTAATTATGATTTTATGTTAGAGGTAGAAAAATTTAGGACAAGAAATGGAAAATTCTGGCTTATAATAGATTTGTGAATTATTTTAGTTGTGTTATTATTGGCACTGACAGAACATATTTTAACTAGTAAAATAGAAAATTCTGCCCCACCAATGTTGTCTTCAGTACTTCAGGACCCCAGAAGTACTATGATCACCAAGAGAATGGGTCCTAATATTCACAACAACTAACTTGTCAAAGGACATTACGGTATTAGTTGTAGGAGCCACCAGAGATATTATCAGCTTCATTTTAAATAAAAGGGAAAAGAAACACACAGGAATTAAATAATTTGCCACGATACGTAGAAATGAAGACGTGATTTCAACCAGAAATGTCTGATTCAAAACTTCTTTCTTTACATTTCCTCCCCACAATATGTACTTGTTTGTTACCTTAGTGAGTTACATTTTGAGATGTCTTGGGGTAGAAAAATAAGCACAGATCTATGCCAATCAGGGCAGAATCTGCAACTTCATAATTGTTATCATTGCTTTCATAGGTATATGCAAGTTGGTATGAGTAAATCAGTCTGAGAAATTGATTCCCAGTCCAGAAAAACTTGTATGAGTGAATCCTTGTTAATATAGATATGTTAAGTGATTCACTAGATTTCAGATCCACATGAGTCAAATATTCTATTCTACTGACAAGTTCTTACCAGGAACTTTCTATCATATGCTAGCTACTCAAGTAAGTTTCTTAGATTCTCCTATCTGAACTCTAGCAAATCATATGAACACTGAAAAGAAATCCTAGGGCCTTCATGTACTGGGCTGTTACTTATTTTGTATGTTTACCACTTCCATAAATAGTAGAGAACTGGTCCTATTATGCACATTAAAATATAACGTAGAATAGAGATGAACTGTACTTAATTCTGTTAGCTATTCTATGTGGCACTGCAAAAAGTTCATAAACATGCTGATTTTCCAGCTTGGAGTATATCACCCACTTCACATGGCCAACTCTTAATAATTTTCCAGTTACAGCCTAAATATCAGTTCCTCCATGACATTCATCATTGTAAATATCACTTCTCATTAGGTATCAAAGCCTCTTGTTACGGAGCCTCGTAACACTCTGTGTATTCCTTTATAACATTTTACAAAGGGTAATTATAGAATTTTCTGTGTTTATGTGTTCAATTCCTATTTCCTCCAGTTGACAAGTGCATCCATTGCAAGAGAAACTTTTTCCTGCTCACAGCTATTTTCTCAGAGATATCTCTTGGCCTAGAACAAAGTACCCATTCAGTTATATTTGCTGAAAAATTGACTTATTTGCAATATTTCTGAAGCACAATCTTGAATCATATATACTGAGAGGCTAGTAGATGGCAAGAAGAAACTAAGATAATAAACTTGGTTGTCTCTTCAGGCTCAATATTTTAATTCAGCTTTGCCAATTATATTTCATGCATGATTCAATTTAATGACTCAAACAAGCCTATAAGGGAAACATCACCACGCGTTTAGAGTTGAGCACACTAAAGAAAATACACTCTATAGTTGTATACATGAAGTTCAGATCTCACCAAGGTTATACCAGGGCTCCCTCTGAATATAGAGGAAGCACCTGTACCTCAAAAATATGTCTTCTGTTGAGCATATCAATTATCATTCAGTAAACTGACTCAATTTCAAGGCCTGCCTATGTTCCCAATAGGGGAAGCTTGCACGGACTTGCGCACATGCACGCACATGCACATGCACACTCACACTCACTCACACACACACACACACACACACACACACACACACATTTCTAACGTGGAACTGCCCTTAGCTTTGAGTGCTTATTTATAGGAAATGAAATGCTATAAACCTCAGACGAAAAGCCATTTTTATTAGTTTATACTAGATTAATTCAACTAACATTTTTCACAAAGAATGAAACATCTTTAGTCCTTCTGAAGCCTCAATTTGTATCTGTCTACTCCAAATTAACAACTCCAGTTCAGGCAGATTGTGACAAATGTTCCAATACAGGAGCAACAATTTATGTATCTCATGTAACAATTTTTGTTAATATGCTAAAAATGTAGCATAGAAACAACAAATAGACTGTTTCTTCTTGTTTTCTTTTTTCTCAGTTAAGAGGAGGTAATGGAAGATAAAACTGGAATGATCTGTTAAAGTGGTATTATGAGAAGTCACAAATAGCACTGTGGAGAGTTTAAATATTACGGAAATTTAACAAATATTTCCTAAACACATGTACTAAGACACTATTCTGCACATTCAATGATAAGTAAGTTTTGGCCCATGTCTTCCTAGAACATATCATCAAATGTAGTAGTAAGTAGATGAATAAATTGTGCATTAACATATGTATATATATACACACACATACATATATATGTACATATTTTTTAAGTAGCAGTAATACAAGAAGTATTAAATTTGGTCTGACAGAGGTGGAGGATAAAAGGTAAAGAAAGGCTTTACAAAGTTAATTGATTCCTTGGTTTAAAGGATAACCAGGGTTTACCAGCAGAATTAAGAGTAGGAAGAGAATTCCAGATGTAATAACATGATAATAGCATGAGACATGTTGGAGATTGTCATTGTCTTGGCTAATAAGTAATACAGAAATAAAGGATTTTTGTTGTGGTTTTGTTTTAAGTAACTTATTGAATTGGGAAGTGAAGCCCAGAGAAGATAAGTCACTTGCAAATATCACACAGGTAGTCATTGAAGAATGAGTAATACAACCCCAAGTATTATGGCTCCAGACCTTGTGCTCTAATGAATATATGGATTTAGTCCTTAGAAAAGGTAAGTTCTAGAAGTAAAATAAGGAGTTTTATTTGGAATATGTTGATTTTGAGGTACCCACAGAGTAAATCTGTGTGGAACTCTTCACTTATTTGAGATTTTGTATCTGAATGAAAAAGATATTTAAGGCCTAATAATATAGATTTTGAAGTCAGTCAAATGAGGATGATAGCTGATATATCCTAAAGAATGCGTACATTCTAAGATAAACTAAAAATGCTAGAACAATGAGAAATACCATCTTTTTTTTTTTTTTTTTGCGGTACACGGGCCTCTCACTGTTGTGGCCTCTCCCATCACAGAGCACAGGCTCCGGACGCGCAGGCTCAGCGGCCATGGCTCACGGGCCTAGCCGCTCCGCGGCATGTGGGATCCTCCCGGACCGGGGCACGAACCCGTGTCCCCTGTATCGGCAGGCGGACCCTCAACCACTGCGCCACCAGGGAAGTCCAAGAAATACCATCTTTTAAGGAGAAACCAATGAAGGAGAGAGAATGAAAAAGGGCCACAGAGCCAGAGAAAATGGAGAGTACATTGTTAGGAATAAGAAGGAAAGTAAATGTTAAAAAAGTGGAATTTGTCAAGGTTTGATTAAAACCTTCATAAACCTTTTACATACATATACAGTAGTTTCTTTAAACTTTTAATAAAATTTTAACACGTTTTCTGACTGTTCGTTAATAGATGTTGCAAGTGAAATGCTGGGTTTGTAACAATGTTTAATAGCTCCTACCTCAATGTTTCATTTGTCCTTTCGTTTAAGATTATTAAACTTTATGAACTCTTGCAAAAATGAAGTAATTAATCTTTATAACATCCCCTGCAGGTAGTTAGATAGCTTCATTATGATAAAAGAAAGAGAACATATATTGGTTAAATGAATGTTGCAGTATCAGCACCTTAGCATTTCTGATAATATTTTCAACCCACAAGATTATGTTTTTCTTTTCATAGTATCCATTAAATATCAGAATGATCCACATATTCTTACTTTTATTTATTCTCCTTTAAGTATTCTGAATGTTGTAAGAGAAATCTACAAGTATAAAAGACCTTTATTATCTTTTTAAAAATGATTTAAATTGTTTTTAATAACTTAATTCCTCATTTAAAATCTTCTGAGTTCCCTATAACTTATGTCTTATCCTAAAATAGAGTGCAGAACATTATAAATTATGTATACTCAAAAAAGTTTTGTTAAAAGTACATTTTAAAATGGACTCTAAAATAATCTATGCGTGGCTCTGACTTTCATTTTACATATTGCAACATCTACTTTATCAACTTCAGAATTTCAGGTCAAAATTAAAGAAAAATCATCTACAGTTTTGAGATTCCTCATCTGCATTTCGATTTTGATTATTGCTTTCCAATACAAGGGAAATTATTAAGTTGCTTCGAGTTGTGTCTGACCATTGTTCAAAATAGTCCAAAAATTGGTATTTCTCACTTTTTCAACAAATTCAATTCTTTGAACTTCTGTTTATGTGCAATCCATGCATTTGTATGAATTGTTAAAACAATAGGACAGATACACTGCAATTCCCAAATAACACCATTAGTCACCTCTCCAGCTATCTAGAAATTGATAAACACAATATGCCAGCCACTTTTGAAAATACAGAAACTCTAAATTATCTTTTTCCAACTGGTCTTCAAGAATATTGTATAGGCCTGTGGCAAATGACTGCAAAAATTACCTGCAGTCATTTCCACATCTGTAAGAGTAGTAACCTTACAGAAAAAAAAATGAGTTTAGACTGACTGGGCATTTTCTTGTGCCCATATTGGCTTCTACTCCCCACCTCCAAATCCAGCTTGTATTTCTGGGTGTTTACGACCTTTCTATTTATAACTCTTCATTTGAATTTCTCAACATTTATATTATGCTTATAACTTTACAGCATCCACCTCTTCAATTATGAAAATAGCTATTTGAATGTCAACTGTCTTCTGTATTGTTTTTGCCATTCCTCTAAGTTTTTCCATAGTAATTTTCCAATAATTATATTTTACAGTATTTGACATCTTGATACTTTAATATCCAGATTACTTAAGCAGACTATGCGCTTTTAAAAACACCTACCCTCGGCTTCAACTCCATTTTTAACAAAAATCTCACCCACGATTTCCAAAACAAAGTAACACCAGCGTGACGTGCTTTAAATTGTACAATAGCTTCTGTTTGCTGCAAATTTCAGTGGTTGGAATAGCTGTCTTGCTTGAGCCGTGCATTTCGGTGATCATCACCCCTTGAGATTGATTACCATTGACTCTAAGCACGTAGGAAAATTCAAAGAATTGGTGAAAATTAGTCTGTATTTTCAATTAAAGAACATGATTAGACTTACTGATATCAAAAAATAAATACGTGGGGCTTCCCTGGTGGCACAGTGGTTGAGAGTCCGCCTGCAGATGCAGGGGACGCGGGTTCATGCCCCGGTCCGGGAGGATCCCACATGCCGCGGAGCGGCTGGGCCCGTGAGCCATGGCCGCTGAGCCTGCGTGGCCGGAGCCTGTGCTCCGCAACGGGAGAGGCCACAACAGTGAGAGGCCCGCCAACAGGAAAAAAAAAAAAAAAAAAGGAGCTGCCTAAAACTGACTTAGCCACCTTCAGCCCGTGATCTATCTAAAGAGCCTAAACATTTGTGGCTTATGATTAAATAATGTATGCTTCCTCTAAATATATGCAGACAATTGTTTTCTTCCTCAGGTTTAATAAAAGGTGTTAAAAGCACCACTTGGAGAGCTTGTTATGTGTCCCTCAGAGTCTGAAGCTAGAAATGATTACAGTCTGACTCAAGCCTGGGAAACAGGGACCATTTGCCTGAGACAACCAATTCAAGAGAAAGAGATGCATTGGGAGCACACTGCTCTTCCTCCACTGACAAGGGCAAGAACCTACACTGAAAGTCATCTCATAAAAGACTTCACCCCAGAACCCTACCTGGGGAGGGTATAAGGCTTCAACAGAGAGAGCCTTTGTGAGGCAGACATCACATAGTGAAGTACAAACAGGAATAACATTGCTGTGTTCTATCTTGGAAGTTGTACCGCTCAGAACCGCTCAGCCCATACCACAAGCATTTCTCTTGAATATTCCTTGGGGGAGTCACTAAGAAAACATAACATGCATTTTTCTGCAAAAGACTGAACTTTAAATATCTGCCAGGGAGTGACACCTAAACATGGCTGCAGTGGCCATATAAGTGGCCACACGTCCTTTCTTTTATTCTTCTCTCCTCTTCACACCAACCCTAGAGAGGTCAGAAACCACAGTAAGCCAGGGGAGAAGCAATACAAACACATGATGGAGAAGTAGAGCAGAAGCCTCTTGTAATCAATCACTTACCCCACTGCAGCCTTCCTAGAGTAAATTAGGGAGAGGGATAAAAAAAATGTGACTTGTAACTAACATGTTTTGCATTTTGATAACTACCCTGGGCAGTAAGAGTATTCTTGGGCTGAAAATGTTTGGAGGACATTTTAGTATCCAAGAATGATGAGAAAATTTATGATACCTGCCTAACATTTTATTCAAGGAAAGAGAAGAGTCATTCACAGAGCAGTTTTAAAGAATGAGTAGGAATAAATAATAGTATTTTTCTGTTTGAACCTTACTGAGCACAGCTCAAGCCATTAAGTTAGTCATTAAAAAAAAAATCTCTTTCCCTTTCTTATTTGAAGTGGGCTACAGAATGATTAGGGTAGTCAGTCAGAGGCCTTGATAAACATTCCCAGGAAGTCCAAGTTCATATCTGTGTATTATGTCTCCAAATTCCTAGGGGTCAGAATTCTACATCTTCACAGTCAAACAATTTAAGAACCAGCCAGAGAAAAAAGGAAAATCAATGATCAAATATACCCTGTTATCTATGTCCTTGATCAGAATAAATCTGCAGAGCATACTATATCACTGACAGACACAAACAAACAAGACACTCTGAGGCAACCGTCAGCCCCATCCTGAGTGTCAGTGAAGTAAGACTTGGTGCTACTGATCGCCATGCCAACTTGGTTTGAGAAGCAAGTGACACTGGCTGAGAGCAAGGGCACTCCTATCTAGGAGAGGAGACACACAGCTAATGCAGAGCATCACCTAAACTGAAAAACAGAGAAATCCATTGTGCTTATCATGTAAAAATGAATATGGCAAGAGGCTGCCATACAATTTTTTTTCACATCCTAACACAGCATTTTCGTTGGTTAAGCAAGGATCTGCACCTTACGAGCTTCTACCGCACCTGACTTCCCTTCTAGTGCCTGCTTGTACGAGGGTTTACCACAGGATCTTGTTCTGTAAATGGGAGATGATGCCGGAGTTTGATAAAAGGAGGGTACAGGGTCTAGAAAATTAGGAAAGAATTAAAGGAATGAGATGGCTTCTGATTTGCTCGGACTTGTTCTGAGCTTATTTGATTTCAAGATGAGAGCCAAACAATGAAGGTAAAATTTTGTTGAGAAACGTAAAATTCTGCATAATTATTAATGCTGAGAAATGATTCCTAAGAGGTCTTATAAACCCTGAGCACAAGCAAAGCTGTCATGCATACAATCCAGAAAACTGCATAGGATACAAGCAGGAGCAGCTCTCCTTCCGTATGGAGAAGCTGGGGCAAGACTGCCAAAGCATGATGGCAGCCATGCACAGATTGGTTGGCGATGAAACCTTAGAGCGCCATTAATGTTTCCAAAGTAACTGACACACACTTTGGGGGAAGCTAATCTTCTCCTTGACAGAGGAGTTCACAATTTGGGTATCAAATAAATAAGAAAAGACTTTGAGCAGAAAGTGAAACTCTGGGGGAAACTCTATATTTGGACTTTGCTTAATATCTAATCTCTTTCACTTCTGCTTCTCTGGCAGACAAGATACTCTGGCTTTCCAACAAATTCCCTTATTTGTCTATCTTAGCTCAGGTTAAATAGATTATTTGCAATCAAAGGATTTGTACTTCAGACAAGAACTCTTCTCCACAGAGTCAAGCAATATATGATAGACTGAACAGAAAAAAAAATTACCATTAATTAACTGGTTCATAAAAAATATTATCCTTATTAAACTCAATTTAATATTACCTCTCATAAATGTCTTTCTCTGCTTCCCTTACATGGTAAATGTTTATACTCAACAGAAATATTCCTTCATTTTCAATAAACTCTAAGAAAAATTTCAAGTTTACTAAAATTTTCAGATAACTGAAGGTATAATTAATGTGTAACAAAATTAATTCACATAAACTACTATAAATTACAGGAAATTAGATTAAGATTCTAATTCAGGGGTTCTAATGATGAGTGCTATGGTTCTTTCTCTACCAACATATTTACTAATATTCCTCCTTTCTAAGTGTCTGCTCCTGAGAGACAAATACACTATCTTCTCCCCTTCCTTTCTGAAGCTTTTCATGGTCAGTTTCCTCTCTATGCCTCCCAGGTAAAACATATCAGCTTCCCTGGGAAAGTCATCCTTGATTCTTAAGCACATCCTAGGCAGAATCTGTGTCCTACGCCACAGGCAGTGTCACTTCCCGCTTTGCCCAAGGGGCTGAAAGGGTTCTAGCTGAATATGCAAGCTAAAAGAAGACGTTTCTCTTTTTAAATGATGCTTACAATGCACCTTTATCATTATTACACCAATCACTGTAAATTATACAATCATATTTGTTTAATCAAGATACAGGATATACTCTAGTGCAATACGATCTGATGCATGGGTCTCAAGAATGTTACCTTAAAGAGTATTTTCTGAAGATAATAGTATTTCAAGTTTCATTTAAGCTGGTTGACCATTTGTTATTGAGAAGCCAATTGCTGAATCTTAACATGAGATATATGCGTCTTCTGGAACAGCTCTGTTGTATCTGTAAAGCTCTTATTCGGAGATCACCAATATAGGGGATTAATCATTGATATCTCAAAACTATTGTGATTTCTGGTTTCCCAGTTCAGACTTTCTCAGGAATCTTCCAGTGGATCTCCTGCTTCACTTCAAAGGCCACAGAAGAGTGAGGCTAGCTGTAGCTCACCAGTTTCTAAGAGTCAGACTCTGGCATCCAAATTATTTTGGGCAAGAAATTTAAGGGTTCTTCTCTGTGTCTCCTGAACATTCACAGGCAAATTAGAGCATAATTATAAACTCCCAATAGAAGAGGATTGATTAATTTTATCCTCAAACTATAGTCTAAAAGAAAACTCTAGTCTCTAACAGCTGGAAGGACTTTGGAAAGTAGAGCGTCATCTTTATATTTAGTACAGCTGGGATGGATTCAGGATCTGTCCTCAGCCTTGCAAGTCCACAACTTACCCAGAGCTGATCAGGAACTAATTTTTGTATCTTTTTGATAATTATTATTCTCCATAAGAAACTAATTCAAAACAGAGCAATCTATACATACTTAGACTATATCAAATAAACTTAATATATGCTACTCTAATTTTACTCAAGCATTATGTATGGTCCTTTACTGCTTTCTGTATCAAACCGACTTTAGAATTAATCTCTAACACGGCATCTAGTGACCATGATTCTCGGAGGATTCCATTTTATGTTTTCAGCACCGTCTCCAGCTGACCATTAAAGCCAAGAGTTAGCTCAGTAAATAACAACTGCAAAGATAAGCAGTTCCTCTACTGTACCATGAAGACTTTCTAAAACAATTTACTAATGTGTTTTCAAATTCTGAGTGAAGATAAAGGAGATTTTTTGTTCATTTTGTTTGGTCTTAATTTCTAATCTATAGCAAATAATAAGTGAATTATTATAAAAATTAAATTAAAAGGGCACAAAATATGTCAAATATTTTTTACCTAAAATTTCTCCATCAAATTGTATATAATTTTTAACATGCTCACTTTCAATTTCTATACTTGTTGCAGACTGACAGCAGTTTTCAGATCAATATTGGTCCTCAGACCACACTATGAATACTACTGTAACAAAAAGAATGCTTAGAGGTAAATTTAGGACGGTGAGAACAATTTCTACTGAGTGTAACACTGAAGAACTCTAAAGTCACATATTCACAGTAATCTAAAAAATATGTAACATTTTGTTCTGCTGGACAGTTTTACCCTCATTTCCTTGGATCTACTGGGACTCATTTCACATGGGAAATGAAAACCACTTAATAGAAAAATTAGTTCTTATATTTGGAGTTAAATAAATTGAAGACAGGCTCATTATATGAGATTTTATTTATATATTGTTATGTTATATATGCCTTTGCTTCACCCTGCTCCCTCTGCCTGGGGTTCCTTTTTCTCAACTCACCTAGCAAATCTAAAACCTGACAATCCTATAAAATCCAGTTCAGTTGCTCACGTCTTCATAAAACTATCCCAGATTCCAATAGTTGGAAATAATCTTTCTCTGCTTCCAAAGCGCCTTCCCCAGTCTTCTTTTATGGTATACAACTTAAGAGTTGAGCCAAATGTGTGATATATTTTACTTCTGAAAAAGTGTGTTCCATTCAGGGGAAGCCTGCAACTTCTCCAGGTTCCTATTCATTATAATATTTTTTCCTTACAACTCCCTCTTCTTTTTCTTCTCTATACCCCTCACATTTACTAATTTAATGTTTGAATTAGTTTTTTATGTGTCCTGAAATAAACTGTAAACTCTGTGACATTAAGAACCTTTTCTAACTTTTTAGCATTCTATTATAGGTGAATGTAATAACGATAATAAAAAAAGTTATGTGTTAGGAATTATTCTAGGCCATTTAGTCCAGCAATGCAATGAAGAACCTATTATTTTTATCCTCCTTTACTGATGAGGAAACTAAACACCCGTTTTAAGTAACTTACCCAAGGTACGACAGTTACTTTACTAATTAAGATGCTGGGAATGACTGACATTCAGAGGTATGTTTTCAGAGAATATAAGATTAAACCTATATCTTATTCACCCTTAATGTAGAAGATGAATACATATTTATGAATAAATGAATCATTTAGCGAAAAGTACTGGTTACGCTCTAATTAAGATAACGTGTATTTCCAAAGACATGGACATTTTTTTCAGAACACAAATTAATTACAATTAATGTGATATTTTGTAAAAATTTTAATATTACATTTTCATAAAAATCAATGATTGCTAATTAATACATCTTTAATATATTTAGTAAGCAACATTTTTGTGGTTCATAAAGGACTAAGAGGTAAAAGAAAAGCTGCTTATCAATTTGTAGTAAAGTGGTATCAATATAAGACTTTTAAAATGGATTTCTGGGGCTTCCCTGGTGGCGCAGTGGTTGAGAGTCTGCCTGCCGGTGCAGGGGACGCGGGTTCGTGCCCCGGTCGTCCAGAGCCTGTGCTCTGCAACGGGAGAGGCCGCAGCAGTGAGAGGCCCGCGTACCGCAAAAAAAAAAAAAAAAAAAAAAAAAAGGGATTTCTGTTGGCTATTTCACTGAATAGATTAGTTAAGTTGGCATTGTTATGTAAAATTCAGCTAAGCAAAACTTTTGAAAAATAATAACTGTAAGAGAACAAATACAGTTTGAAAACCTTTGAAGTGTATGAAAATTAGTACAATAGGTAATTTAATAATAAGTTGTTTACGAATAGAATACCACTTAACAAAGGTTTTAAAAATAATTTTTATAAAGACTCTAAATATACTTTAATTCAGTGCACCATTCAGTGTCTCTGAAATAGGAAATAGTTTTTTACTAACAAATGTGTGCCAACTGCTATCAACATCCTTAAGCAAAAAAAAAAAAAGACATTTCTTTTTTTCTAATAGCAATTAACCATGAATAATGGTTTGCCCAAACGTCATCCTAAAAAAGTACAGACAGTGTTTCCAGAAAGAATAATGAACTTAAAATCCAGAGATGCTCACTGCCAATTCAGGTTCAGGCTGAAGGTTTACGCTCTGGGGTCATTTATATGTTTCTAGAGAGAAAGGCAGGAGAGCCAAGAACAATTGAAAAGGATGTGATGTTATCATTAATATGAGTGAGATTAATGTTGAAAAGATCGTCAGCAGTTTCTGCCCCTGTTCAGAACGGTGAGGATTGGATTTTACTCAAGAAAGTGAAGGGCAAACAGGACAAAAATAATGGCTATTTAGGAGAAAAAAGGGAGGTGACAGATCAAATTATCCAATATAAGTGTAATCTTACATGAGACTAAACATGCCCAGGGAAAACGGTGAAAATATCTGTAGACTATTACAGCTGTTCTTCTAAGGTTATCCAGACTATATACACACACACACACGTGCACACGTGTGCACACACACACACACGCGACAATCAGAAAATGCTAAAAATTCTATTTTCTTTTCTTTAGTTGTTCTTTAGAATATTTATCCAAAATTAGAAAACATAATTGGGAAAGCAAACAATGGAATCTAATCTTAAAAATTAGGAAATTATTATTTCATTCTTACTTATAATGAAACATCTTTTAATATTGCTCTTTAGGGTCTGATTTGCATGAAAGAATTGCACTGCACAATGCAGGTTTTTGTCTCAACTTCATCTGACTCTTCTAGTTCAAGAAAAGTGCTGGAGTTTAGGTGGCTTCTTCATGTGCCCTCGATTTATCATAAAAATTAATTTAATAAACTTAAGCACACTTAAATATCTGTGCAGAAAAGAGTTGCTAAGGAGTTCTACAGGGAAGTTTGACCAAAAACCATCAGTTCAGTAACCTAGCAATAGATTAGATGTTTTACTTTCAAGATTTTATCTCGGTTTTTTGATTTAAAAAAACCCTCAGACTACAATGAAGTTGATAGCTTTTATGATTGTAGGATCAGAGAAGGTGCTCTTTTCTTCTTATCTCCTGGCATTGTTGTCTCCTTCAACTATATAGAAGTGCTTGTGAAACAGAATTATAGTCCTCTAACTTGGAGAGAGCTAGTCATAAATTATTAGGTCATTATTAGAAAGTCAGTGTGGATCATCCCATGTCAAAACAGATGGAGATGGAGCTGTCAAGATGCTGGACAAAGGAGCTTCCCTGGTGGCACAGTGGTTGAGAGTCTGCCTACCGATGCAGGGGACACGGGTTCGTGCCCCGGTCCGGGAAGATCCCGCATGCCGCGGAGCGGCTGGGCCCGTGAGCCATGGCCGCTGAGCCTGCGCGTCCGGAGCCTGTGCTCTGCAACGGGAGAGGCCACAACAGTGAGAGGCCCGCGTACCGCAAAAAAAAAAACAAAAAACGATGCTGGACAAAGAGCATTCAGGGAACACTACAAAGAAGAATTTGTTTAGTGGCCTTTTAAGCAAGCACAGTTGGATATAAATCAACATGTTTATCCTGATAATTACTTTTTAAATTATAGAAGATATATCAAATGAATGGGGAATTGTCTTTTCAACTACATTAAATACAGGAGAGCAATATTAGAGTAGTAATGAAATATACTTATTATTAGCCAATTAAAAGGTTTCCCAGTGATTATTCTAATAAAGCAGGTTATAAAAACAGTCAGAAGCTCATAAACGTTAAGTCAGTTGTTCAAAGGAAATAAAGTCATTCAAAAATGAGAAGCTATATGAAAAGAATTCTAAATGAAATCATTAAAAAATGTGAGAGAAAACCATGCATGTATTAAGCAATACTTATTCTTAAAAAGATAAACAGAATTTATAAATGATATTGTCATTTGACAATAATGATAGAATTCAAAGGACAGTGATAGAATAGAGTGAACACTAAATCTTCAGTAAGACAAACAGATTTCAACTGTATTAATACTTCATTGTATGAAATTTCTGTGATAGTTTTCAAAGTAAGTATGGATTCATTTAGTGCCAAAATTATCAAAAAATAATGTAAAAGCAAAAGACACTGAAAGATATTATCTCTTAAAAAATAAAATAACATATATCAAAAGAATGCTTAAACTGAGGGAAAAATCTGCATAATTTTGATTGGGGTCATTAAAACAATGAATTTGTGAAATAAGTGTTTGGAACTCTTCAAGATTAAGTACCACAGCTATTGTGCTGATTAGGGAGCTTATGATTATTATTAAGATAATGGTTATTATTACTCTTTTTAAATGTTCTGAGACTTTGATATTGATGCAAATTCTTTAACTTTAGCCTGACCAATATGCCATCATACACCTTGCTTCCTGGATCAAGGTAATGCGATTTTATTTTTTTAGAGCTCCCAATTTATTGTCTTCCAGAGAAAAAAAAAATCAGGAAAATAAATGGCAAGCTCAATAATATTCATAAAAGACAAATTTCTGCCATTCTTCTGTTAATTCATTGGTTTACTCATCAAAAATTTTTCGAAAAACATCTAAAAATCAGACACTAGGTTAACTGCTGGGGGATACAGTGATGAACAAAACAGACAGGGTCTTAGGGCACATAACTAAATGTTGGACTAAAATGGTAATGAGGGTGGCCCAAATGATGAGATGCATATAAGCAAGTACAGAAAATATCAGTGGAAATATGATGAGTAAATGACTGCGCTCTTACTGCATGATGAAGTTGAGGTTGCTCATGTGACCTTAAGGAAGTGAAAAAGTATTACAAAGAAATTGACAGTATATACTTCAAAAAAATCTTGGAATTATTTTGAATAAAATTATATAACCTTCATTTTTATTAATTTGTAGCAACAAATTAAGTAGTGCAGATAAAGCGTGAAAAATGTTATCAATAGTTTGTGTTGTTATAGGCCAACTGATGATAGCTAATCCTCTATGGTATGGGAATTTATAATACGCATTTCCAAATTATTCAAGACTCATTCCCACACTGATGGAGTTAATAACAAATAACAATCGACTTAGTGGACTTTGGAGTAAAGTACAAATAGTAAATACTACTACTAGTATAAATATCGATATAAATAAAATACTAGTAAAGGTTACTAACGGCATGTCATTAAGTACCATATTAAATCACTGTAAAACCTGGAGTGTTTCTTGTCGTCTGAATCAGTGTTCTTTAAATAAGATATTTAGAAACCTGGATTTTCACAGAAGCAGTAGGTGAGGGAGGGAGTTTTAAGCAAATCACTTTATCGATGTTCACCTTACAAATATATTCCATTTTTAAAACTGATCTACTTGACAATGTGCCAACATTTTACACAGCTCTCAGGCTAGCTCTCTTTTCCATCTTACTTTTCACAAGCTGCATTCTCTCACTCCTACAAAAGAATGTAGTTACTAGGACACTTCTGAATCTTAGATTAACGTATTTGCTTCAAGATGCGAAGACATCTGTGTGCTTATCAGAGGAATATTTTGAAAAATTTAACTTTTTCATCCCTTTCTTGTCAAAGAATGAATGACATCTAAGGGTGAGTCATTTGAAACAAAAACAAACAGAACATCCTAAGAAACAGTGAAGGCAGAGGTGCCTCCGAGCCTCTCATCTTTTTATATTAAAGTTCAGAAATTAGAGGCGGGGGTGTGACTGAGATGCACATTAACATGCTAATTCGAACTGAAAAACAAAGTCAGACTTTTATTCCTAATGGAATGAGTTGACTGATAGATTTGACAATAAGGACTGGCCTTTCCTGGTTATTTCCCACAAACTGAATGAATTAAATTCACAGCTTCAAAGTCCTCACAAAAATTTATTAAAGCAGGTGATATGATAAATATTTTTTCAAAACATACTGCATTTTTCATGCTGTACTGTAATTAACAATATTTCAATTTTTTGACTTTTTCTGTGGACATCGGGGATAAAACTCAGAGCTTTTAAATAAAATACTTAGAAACAAAATTAACGTTCATTTTATTAACTAGTACATACATTGTGTGTATATATGTGTGTATATACATATATTATTCACTTCAGAAAAGAAACGTTAGATTTTTGTCCTATGAAGAAAGTAATATAGTCCACTGTTATTATATATTTTCCTAAGAGAGAATAAATATACCTAAGAAAAGCTGAGAGGATAAGGGGAATAAGGTCAGGAAGGTGGCAGATTATAATTACTTTATAAATATATAGTATTATAATATCCCTTCTTATTCTTGTACAGTTATCTAGCATCCTTATCATATCATCTATAACAAAAAATTATTTTGTTTTATATTTTAAAATAGTTTTCTCCGAGTCCCTGGCTTATCTTTTGTTCTGGACTTCTTACTGTCTGGGTCCACTTTGCATATGCTTCTATTACATTCCTCGGTTCGGCACAGAGGTTTTTACAACACAATGTTTTGAAACTCATTGAGCTTTTTATTTTTGAAAGCTGTTCTATATATGTAATAAACATATATTACTATGTTTTTTTGTTTTTTTTTTTTAAATTATTTATTTATTTTAGCTGTGTTGGGTCTTCGTTTCTGTGCGAGGGCTTCCTCTAGTTGTGGCAAGCGGGGGCCTCTCACTATCGCGGCCTCTCCTATTGCGGAGCACAGGCTCCAGACATGCAGGCTCAGTCGTTGTGGCCCACGGGCCCAGCCGCTCCGCAGCATGTGGGATCCTCCCAGACCAGGGCTTGAACCCGTGTCCCCTGCATTTAGCAGGCAGATTCTCAACCACTGCGCCACCAGGGAAGCCCTACTATGTTTTAAAAAAAGAAAAAAACTACCACAAACTTAATGGCTTAAAACCACAGCCATTCTAATTTAATCTCACAGATTTTGTAGGTCATAAATTTGGGCAGGGCTGAGCTGTGCAATTCTTCTGTTCCTCAGCCCCTTCTGGCAGGGGCTGAGATCACTCCTGGTACTCAGCTGGTGGATGCACTGGTCTGAACAATCCATGAGGGGTCATATGTCTAGAGACGGATAGAAGGCTGTGCTTAGCTGGTCTGCTGACTGGAATGCTGCCTTAGGACAAAGGGACTTTGTACACATCAGCGGACTTTCCCCAGAGTGAGAGTCCCAAGTAAAGCAGGTGGAAGCTGTATGGCCTTTTATGACCTAACCCCAGAAGTAATATAGCATACTCTGTTGGTTGAAGCATTCATGAACTCTCCTACCTTTGAGAAAAGCTCTAGACCTTATAAATCAATGGGAAGAATGGCAGAATATCTTTTTTTTTTTTTTTGCGGTACACGGGCCTCTCACTGTTGTGGCCTCTCCCGTTGCAGAGCACAGGCTCCGGACGCGCAGGCTCAGCGGCCATGGCTCACGGGCCCAGCCGCTCCGCGGCATGCGGGATCTTCCCGGACCAGGGCACAAACCCGTGTTCCCTGCATCGGCAGGCGGACTCTCAACCACTGCGCCACCAGGGAAGCCCGGCAGAATATCTTTTTAAAAACAGTATTTTTGGTGAAAATTATATGAAGTTCAACAACCTTTCTCAATTCAAATTCTTTTCCTTGTTCAAACTGAATACAAATAAAACTAATACTTTATATTATTTAAAAACTCAATTACTATGCATTGTGACAATTCTATAAAAATATTTTATCCAAATATCAACCTGTACTTTTATCGACATAAAAACAGAGAGAGGTATCTAGAATTATATTTACCCAAATCAGAAGACAGACTCCTGTAGATAAGCCTAATCCACGGAAATAAAATAATATACATCAATATCCTCTTTGTCTACCTGTATGTGTAGATTGGGCTCGTGACATATATCCACATTGTGCTAGGTGCTACAGGGCATACAAAGGCAGAAAGACTATTTGTTTTTCTTTATGAACTTACGTATAGGTGACTTATGCAAACCACACCAAAACTCCTATCTAAAAAACATTGATCTGTAAATCCAGGTTTATGGAGAAGGAGTAACAGGTAAACTCTATCTTACGATATTAGGATCACTGAATGCTTCCCACTTAATAATGTGGGCTTTTGCTTGTTTGTTCTAGACAACAGAACCTTGCACCCCCAAATCAGAAAAAAAGCTAAAATAGTGAATATTGAAGAAGGAAAATAATTGTTTTATAATAATTTACACTCATGCTGAACCATTTTTTGAAAAGATTTTTAGAGAATCTGAGGCAGAGGCTTCCTACAAAGAGGAAAAGTATACAGAAAGCAGAGATAAAGAGGTCCTCAGACAACCCTTTGGGAACTAACAATTTTGCCTGGAGCCAGCATTGAACAAGAAAACATGTAATGAGTTGCTAATTTTATGTTTCAGGCAAAAATTACAAAAGGAGCTTTTGAAGGAGGAAATCAATGTGAAATCAAATAATCAGGGAAAATTAGCTCCATTACATAAACACCTTCCAGCATTGCCTCAAAAATTACCAGACGGCTCAAGATGAACAAAGTTGTGTGATTTCTGTAAAAAGGAAGGTCTTTAAAAAATGTACATCATCAAAAACTATGGATAAGAACAATAAAATAATTTTTTTCATGTTTATTCTACTGTAGGATACACATGAATATTTTTTCATGTTTATCCCTTAATAGCTTGTGTTTTGCAATTAAGAAAAAAAGCTGAGATGATCAGTTATGACTACATTTTCAATATTTTCAGATCTCCTAGGAGGTATATATTTTAATATTTTGATTAAGAAGATACAGAAAAATATTCATTATTCAATCCATCGTTTGTTCCTAGACAAAAAAGTAACCAATGCAATTTGTAGAGAAAGACATATTCACTATATAATCATTTAATATTTTTAAAGTTTACTTATATTATTAATTTTAACCTCTGGCCAATTTTATATTATATATATTTTTATATAAAAATATTATTGAAATGCAGAATCCCAACTGTAACCCAACTCCTTATTTTATAGAACATATTAAATTACATATAGACAATTGCCACACTGTGGTGGAGATATCAGAATTTAATTACAATTCTGCCCTATAACATACACAAGTTCATGCAAAGATGTTTATATTTTGATGTCATATATATGCAGGATTATATTTGTTTTTATAATTTGGTAGAGAAATTATAAAACGGAGTCACAGAGTCACTTTGTCATTTGGTCACATATCTGCTATCTAACTTTCACTTTTTAAAAAGAGATTAGTATTGAGCATTAATTGTATTTGCATTTAGAAAAAAATGTGACTTTAAAATGTTCATATCCTCTGATCCATCACATTTCCTTATTGGATTTATTCTAAAACACAAACTCATTTAAAAGATTTTCATTCATGCATTATATCTAAAAGTATAAAGATTAACTCCAATAATCACTGAATGGTTAAGTTAGCATTGTGCTCATTAAAATGCTTAAAGAATATTTTAAAGCAAAATCACTAGAATACTAAATTAAAAATAATACAAATATATAATGGTACCCTTTTACATAAATTTTCTCCACAAATATATACTGAGCACTTTATATTGTCCTGGTTGCATGAAACGCCTTCATGAGCCAAAGATCTCTGCCCTGGTAGAACTTATGTCCTGGTGGGTGGAAAAACATAAATAAATAAAAAAATATAAATTTTGTATTGTTAGAAAGTCATAAGTGCTGTGGAGGAAAACAGAAAAATTAGAGTAGGAGAGGGACACTGAAAAGGCTGCAGATTTAAGTAAAAGTTATCACTGTGGTCCACAATGAGAAGGTGATATTAAAGCAAAAGCCTTTATCTGATGAGGGTGTTGAGGGTCTACTGGGAAAAGTATCAGGGGTAGAGGTAATAGCTATAGTAAAGGCTTGCTTGTCTGGCCTGTTTGAGGAGTAATCAATGAAGCCAATGTGAACAGTAAAGGGGCAAGAATATCAGTAGAAAAAGATAAGTCAGCACGATAGCAGGGGACCAGATCTTATCAGTCTTTGATCCTATTCTAAGTAGGATGGAGAGCATTGTCAAAGGTTGGAACTGAGGAGTGATTTGACGTCACCTTTTGAACTTGGCCAGGCTAAACTAGATGATTCATCTACTGGACCTAGTGGCCCCATTCATAAGTCTGCAGTCAGCTCCTAGCACAGCTGGGGTGCTGGAGGTGGTGGCGCTGCTCAGCAAAAATGATTTATCTGTATTCTTCATGTTATCTAATCTTCCAGCAGGCTGTCCTGTTTGTTCACATGTCATCCTATGGCCCCAAGAAGCAGCAAGAGGAAGGTCCAAGGGCTTTTCAGGCCCAGGTACAGAACTCATATAACTTCATTTCTACCACACTGTTGATCAAATCATATTAGTACAATGCCAACCCAAATTTAAGGGGTGACTCTACCTTTTGTTGAGATGGGGTGCAAACTGTTGTGACATTTGTAACCTAGCCTTCTGTCCTCTGACCACAACTACTTACAATCCTCCCACAAGCAAACTACATTCATCTTTATTTCAAGACGCTGAAAATCTCATTCACTTATGGCATCAGGCTTGAAATCTAGGATCTTCTGATCTATTGGATTGGTCAAAAAATTCATTTGGGTTTTTCCATAACATCCTACGGAAAAACCCAAAGGAACTTTTTGGCCAACCCAATAAAATAGATCAAGTTGCAGCTTTGTCTCCTCTTTATCTAGAAACATATAAACTTAAAAAAAAAAAAATCTGCCTCCCGCATACTTAAATAGAATGCTAATACAAGGAATGATAACCGCAATAGGTATTCCATTAATTTTTACTGAATTTAAACTGAAAGTTCAGTTGTAAAGAATAAAGAATGAGTGTAAGCTGGATATATTGTATATGTGGATATATATATATATATGTATGTATATATATGAAGAAATGAATTTGGGGGATAGATATGAAGACTTGGGCAGAGAGAGAAGCATGTGAAAAGTGCTAGAGGTGAGAGTTTAATGTGCTAGAAACACGTAAAGGGAAAATAGTAAGAAATGAAAGGAAGTACTAGATTACTAGAGCAAAAGGTCATGAAAAGAAGTTGCAGAGAGAGTCATAGTAAGGTGTTGATCACAAAACTTACATGAAGAGAGTTGTGTCTAAGAAGATATTTATGGTGAAAGAGCAAAAATCTATGAAGATTTGCAAGTCAAGAGGCAGCAAAAACATTAAGAAGGCTTTTGTAATAATTAATCTAAGCTAAGGTTTAGATGATTAACCTAAACTAAGAAAGTAGTAATAAGAACGAAGTACAAGTGGATATAATCAAAGACATGTTCGGTGGAAGACTGATATGAACTGATGGATGAAGTTATGGATGAGGCTGAATATGCAGATTTTTCTTTTTTAAACATTTAACTTCAATCAAATTAGAAGTACTGCTCATTGAGGCAGGAATACATGAGAAACAATCTTTTGGGAGAAGAGTAACAAATTTAATATTGGATATGTTGAACTTTAAGATGCCTGGGAAAGACTTTGGTAGATGAGTCTAGGATGTAATCAGGTCTCTAATCAGTGAAGACCCTGGAGCTATAACCAGGCTATGACGATATCTCTAGTTTAGAGATGCCTTCTGGAACCAGGAGATCAGCTGAATATAATGGGAAGAAAGTATATACGTAGAGAGGAAAAAGTTAACAATCTTTTAAGTCTGCTGATATTTAAAGGTTTGGGAAAGGAGAAAGGAATAATAATGGCATTATAAAGAAGCAACTATAATTGCTGACGTTAAATTACAATATAGGAACGTTGTCATATATCACACAACTAGTAAACAGGGGTATGATTAAAATACAGACCTGTCTGCTTCCAAAGCCCAGGCTCTTTATAAACCACAATGTGGACTTTTATAAGTCATATCCTTTACACAACAAGAAAATGGAAGAAAACTTTACTACCATTTTTATACCCCAGGGGGCCTGTGCTTTCATCTTCCCTTATGACTATTTAAAATACTGGGGAAAACAGTGTAGGGCATTAATCTTGCCCGAGACCATATCAAAATAATTCAACTGCTAAGAATCACTCACATTTAAAAGATTTTTTATTACTAATTGCCAACAACCTAAACAGTTCTAAAATTTTTGTACTTAGTATTAATAAAATAGTTTCTTATTGGGCCATTCCCTACACACACACACACACACACACACACACACATACACACACAAACACACACCCCACAGAATTTCTACTTCAAAGAGACTGAGTGTAAATCTCCAGTATTTGAAAAGAAATTTGCTGTCCATAAAGTGACTGTAAATAGTTAAAGCATGCATTGTGTAGTCTTCAGTGAGTTTATTTTCAGGAGCCTGGTACATATAGACTATGGTCCGCTTTTACATTAGAATAAGCCCCTTAATTTTCTTAACGTGATTGTGTTAAAATAAACTTTTCTTGGTTCTTTATCAAAACCAAAACCACTGATTTTCTCGCTTTGAGGAGTGATCAAGATGGTACAGTGGCTAATGATGTGATTTCATTTTAATACTTTGAAATGTATTAAAATGGGACTTCATTTTAATACTTTTGATGGGAGTTTTCTCATAAAATGGCACTATACCTCACAGACTCTATATTTCTCCCAATCCAGTACACAAACCCAGGGTTTAGTATGGCCATCTAGGGCATATGACTAGGGCAGCTAACTCTCACAAAGAGGTTTCCATACCTGACTGCACATTGAAAACATTTGAGGAATTTAAAATACACTTTCCAGGGCCTTATCCATACAAATCTGGATTAATTGCTCTATGGTTGTGTATATGCAGTAATATTTTTTCAAAACTTATCCAGGTGACCTTAAGCCACAATTGAGCACCAACATCTTACCTGATCCACAGTAAGTTTTAGATAACATTACTTTTATGTTTAAAAAGAAATATTTGCCAGTAAGTTATATAAAGCACTCATTTTATGCTGCCCCTGTAAATTTAGTAACAAAATAATTTGGTTTCTCTAGACAAGGACTTTGAAAAAGTTTTGAGCAACTGTAAAATAGCAAAATTATTTCAATCAAGGGGCACTTTGTAAGAATCATCCCTGAAACTATTTTAATGCCTTTAATTTCATTTTTAAAACTGATCATACACTCACTAAAACTAAAGAATGTCACCCCAGGCTATAATCCTTTTTGTGAGATTTAAAGATCCAAACATTGGCTGAGAAATGCCACCTCCCATAATCACTCAAATTCACCAAATATCCTAGGCTTTGGCGAAGCAGAATGTTTGTTCCTGTTTTTTTGTGTTTTTTTTTTTTTTTTTTGCGGTACGCGGGCCTCTCACTGCCGTGACCTCTCCCGCTGCGGAGCACAGGCTCCGGACGCGCAGGCCCAGCAGCCATGGCCCACGGGCCCAGCCGCTCCGCGGCATGTGGGATCCTCCCGGATCGGGCCGCAAACCCCTGTCCCCTGCACCGGAAGGCGGACTCAACCACTGCGCCACCAGGGAAGCCCTGTTCCTGTTTTTACCATGACTTCTTTTATTTATTTATTTATTTATTTAATTTCAAATTAAATAGAGCAAAAGCCTTTTAGTATTTAAATCTCAGAAACTGGCTGGTAGACATAAAACCCACCAGTTGGCCTATCTGAAAGGAAATATTTTAAGGCAAAGTCTTCTGAAGTTAAAGCTGCCACAGTTTGCTGACCACATATGTGTAAGAAAGAAGGGCTATTTCCTTGCAAGTTTCCATATCCCTTGTGGAATCCTTAAAGATTCACAAGGAACAGATATCAGACCAAGGGCAAAAGGATCTTCCAAACACAGTTTAACTGTGTAAAAAATACCTGACGTGTCTTAACAACATATACTACAAAAAGTTTGAGAGGCAAGACATGTCTAGGAAACCCTTAGCCTGATCGGGGTGTAGGTAGCGTTCTCTAGATTCTTCACGGCACTTTGTCTATATGACACTATCAGTGCACTAGAATATAAGAGCCTTGAGGTCAGGGATAATGTTTTATTTTAATTTTTGTCTCACTGGGGCTTAGCCCATAGCAAATTTATGTAACCAGCAAGTGAACAGAATAACACTTCTTGGCATCCACTACATTAATAACAGGAGAGATGAATTAACACTTTTAAAAAGTGATATTCGCTGTTGTTTTAAATGTAGATGGATCAGAAATATTATAAAGTTAGTTGACTTACTCCAACAGAGCATAATGACAAATGACAACAATCACGCTGGAATTCAACATCAACAACAAATAATTACACAATGAATGAACCTGACAGAAGACCTTTAAAATGTTGCCAAACTCTATTTGGATAAACTGAATGTTTACAACAAGCCTAATGATTTCATCAGTCTTAATTATAATTGTGCTTTAGCAAAAGACTCACATCCACTGAAAGTAATGAAGAATGTGTCAAATGTTTGAAGAGAAACAATTAACCACTGCCCAAACTGTTATTGTTTTGCAAATAATCAGAAACTGGGGGAAAATGATGGTAATTACAAGAGAAGGTCTATTGTCTGTAAAACACCACAGTGATTCCCGTACAAAGCAGCTCAGCGTGATGAATTCTTAAGATTTATACCCTACTTCTGCCTCTTTCCATGAAACTTTATACAATTGTTTTTTTTCTAAAAATGTTTTTTAGAATGACAAAATCAAAAAAGGCAACAGTTAATTAATTACGTATTCATGTCATTTTGCTTAAAATATATGTAAGATGATTTGAGTAAAATCTGTTTAAAAGGAAGTTCAAGTTTTTGCATAAAAATTTCCTATATTAAAATTAGTAGAAAATAATATCAAGCCTTAACACTAGGAAATTATGTAAACTGATGGACCTTTTGAATGTTCATGGACTATTTGATTGGCTTCAAAATATAATGCAAGCATTATAATATTTATATAGATATATAAATGGCTTAATATCATTGAATCTATAGTATCTATAGTATCTATAGTATTTGTGTCTCACAGTAATTAGCATTTCCTGTAAACATTTCCATCTTTTGAGATGGGGTATTCATTTAACATTTTAGACATAGACAGAATTCCATTATGTAAATCTTATATATTTTGTGTAGAAATGACATTTTTGTTGGACATTTAGTTTGTTTCTAACTTTTTAATAGTGGTACAGAGACCACAAATGTTTTGTCTAATTTCTAATTTACTTTAAAATTTCTTCTTGAGGAATACTTTTCTGGAAGAATATTCCTAAAGGCAAAATGCAGTTTCAAAGTATGGAGAGAGTTTTGTTGATTTGGTTTTTTTATTGTGAAATTTAACTCTAGAAAGAAGAGCATACCAAATATTAAGCATCATAAGAGGCATATAAATTGGATGAACCCCAAAAGCACTATGTAGTGTTTACATTTTATTCTGTTTTGCTAGCTTAGTAGGAATATAACTGTACCTTAAAACTGCTTTAATTTGCATCTATTTAATTGCTACTGAGACTATACTTATTTCTATAAAATGCCATGCTGCCTACTATTCTTGGTGTAATAAATGTCGTAAATTCTGGGTACTAATTACAGATTTAGATTGTTACATGGATTTGCTACTATTTTTATTCCTTGATGCTTATTTTTTATGGGTATTTATTGATTCTATTAGTTAATAAATCTGTACAAGACTTTTATCTCAAGGTAGAAGTATAAGCCTGAGCATCGAAATTACCTCCAAAATCCTCACTGCAAACAAGATATAAAAATGAGCTTTTACACATGTAACGGTGCTAAAAAACAGGGAAGGGTGCCTTCAACAAGCAAAAATCTAGGAGCAATTTTTATAATACATGGTGTACATAGGATTAAAAAGCTATGAACGTCTCTTTTCTCAATGCAAGCAAACAAATAAATAACCCCATGAAGCTGAGCAAAGCACAACTGTTGACTGAATTTTGTGTTTACTCTGCTTAGTGTTCATTTAGTATCTTGTAGCTACAAATTTCTGTCTTTCATTAATTTTGGGAACTTTTGGGCTTCCCTGGTGGCGCAGTGGTTGAGAGTCCGCCTGCCGATGCAGGGGACACAGGTTCGTGCCCCGGTCTGGGAAGATCCCATATGCCGCGGAGCAGCTGGGTCCGCGAGTCGTGGCCACTGAGCCTGCGCGTCCGGAGCCTGTGCTCCGCAACGGGAGAGGCCACAACAGAGAGAGGCCTGCGTACCGCAAAAAAAAAAAAAAAAAAAAAAAAAATTTGGGAACTTTTTGCCCATTATTACTTCAAATACTTTTTTCTGCCTCATTCTCTTCTTCTTCTAACTCAATTATACATATATTTGCCCATTTTATATCAACGAACACCTTCTTGAGTCTGAGTACCTTCTGTGTAGTTCTAGGGGCAGGACAACACAAGAGAAGATAGTTGCTAATAATCCATGTATCCCTTGTATATCTAGGCTTTTTTTTTCTCTCCTGAGACCTTTATTTAATAATTTATATCAAGATATACTCCACCCAGAGAGGGTATTTCCCATACCAATGGACTTTGGCTCTTTCCTCAAATTGAGCGCGGTTTCCTGTAATGTGACAAACTTTATTGGCCTTTCCCATCTCTCTTCAGATTCTCTACAGGTATTTAGTTTTTCTGATATTGAAATGTTTTCCTTGACTTCTGCTTCCTTCCTATCCATTAACATTAGAGAGAATTCTCATGATTCTGTTATGATAGCTCATTTCCCTACAGAATTTTGGGAGGAATTAGAAAGGGCCAGGATGTTTAGCCCTGATACTGGTCTCAGATAGGCTTCTTATTTTCAAAGTTATGACATGAAATTAGAGTCCTTTTCAAATTTAAAAAAATTGCTTTTTACTGTTGTTAGAAATATTTTCCAAACATTTTTCTATATATCTCGTTAGGGTAGGAAGTCCCTGAGATTCAGGTTTACTCTGTCAAATTTTCCATGACATCCACACTATTGATATGATTATTATTTGATATTATTTTAACACTTTAATATTATTCTAATATTTCTAATGAGATTATGTTACTTTTGTAATTCAAAAACTGAACTGAAAAGAATTTATACTTACAGATTTTTTGAACACATAAGCAAAAGAAACACTGCCAGTTGAACAATTTTTAAAAAATAAACAGAAAAATCTTTCAAAAATATGAATGGACAATTTTATATGGTAATAGGTTCATTAATCATTTGTTATAAAATAAACATGTATTAAAATGAGATGTTTTACTTCCTGTATTTCTAAAAATTAAAAAAGAAAAGCACTACCTTATGGTGCAAAGAAAACAAAGGTACAGAAATTATCACATACAAGTTGATACCTTTCTCTTATGGAAATTGGATACATACACTAAATGTCTCAAAAATATGTTTTTAAAATGTGTCCCAAAGTTAATTAGAATAATGGTATGTATAGGGATAGCACAGATATGGACATGAGCAAGGATACATAAGAATATTGTGTGGTTCATTGTCATTTATAACAACATACAACCAGGAAACTACCTAAATGCACAGTACAAGTTGGTAAGTAATTATGAAAAATCTATTAAAATAGAATATTATAAAGAGATTCAAAATCATATTTATGAATATCTTATGCATATAAAAATTATTATACTGATATATGAAAAAGTCAGCTATACAGAGTATAAATTTTTTTTATTAAGAGCTAATGTGTATTCAAGTAAATGGTAAACCTGTAATTAACCTAAATGGTGTACAGATATTATTATATGGGAAAAACAGAAGTAATTTTAGTTTGTGTTTTGTGGGTGTACATGTTTGTGTACTTCTCTAATTTTTAAGAACTCTGCATTAAGAATGTTTATTTTTATTAGTAGAGAAAGTAATTATTTAAAAATTTGTTCTATATTCAGAAAAAAAAGAAACTAAGAATAACTATTATGTTTGCAATGTGGGAGGAGAAGCATATCCAGAAGAGGAAATACGGCTAAAACTGTTTAGGAGTTATGGACACTTGGCAGAAACATTATTATCATGAAGAACTGCAAAAACAGAGAAGACAAGAAAACAGAAAGTTTCAAATAGAAGCTAACAGTGAACAGTGACAGAGCGTGCAGAAAAGTTAAGAAAATAGAGCACTGAAATGCCTCCATTATCTTCTGAAATTGTCTTCTTTAAACGCCAAAGAAGTTTTAATACAATAGTGGCATCATTAAAAGCTTTAGTTCTGTCAGAGAATGCATTTCCTGTTTCCTTTAAAGGGTTATTTATCCATAGCCATGAAACTTAGAGCACCTACATGGGAGGCATATATTTTCCCATCCCATCAATGCAGAGTTTTTGGCCCATACAATTTACTTTGGACATTGAAATGTGAATAGAAATGAAAAAAAATGCTTTAAAAGCCATTTCATGTTTCCACCAACTCTCTTGCTCTTCCCCTTTCCCAAGAAGATAGAATGTCCCAATGTGAGGATGCTGCTTAAAACTGAATACTTAAAATAGAAATAAGGATAAAAACCTTAAGCATGCAGCAGACCCAGTTGCTAACTCTCCCCTTCAGAAACTACAAGAGAAGAACAAATTAAATCTGAGGCAAGTAAAAGGATGCATTAATGACTAAAACAAAAATCAATGAACTAAAGCATGGAAAAACAACAAAGAAAATCAGTAGAATCAAAATCTCTTACTTTGAGCAGATCAATACAAGTTATAAATTTCTAGCTAATTAATCATGAAAAAAAGAAATAAATTAACAATGTCAGAAACGAGAGAGGGGCCTCACTTCAGAGACTGTACGGGTATATTTTTTTAATTGTCTATTTCTTCTGGTCAGTTCTGTGATTTTTGGCACTCAAGGAATTTATCTATTTCATCTAAGTTGTAATATTTATTGACATAAAATTAGGCACTACTACCTTATTATGCATTTAACATGAGTCAAATTTGTAGGTATGCCTCCAATTTTATTCTCTATATCACTTATTTGTTTTGTTTTCTGTCAGTTTCTTTTCTTTTCTTATTCTTGGTAAATCCAGCTATAGATTTTTTCAATTTAATTAATCTTTTCCAAGAACCAAATTTCAGATTCATTAATTTTTAAATTATTTGTCTATATCCTATTTCATTGGTATCTGCACATATATTTATTATTTCCCTGCTTCTGTTCTGTTGTAGTCAGTCTCTAAAGTAACTCTCAATTATCTCTGCAAACTGGTATGCACATCTTTGTATGATATCATCCTCTTGATTGTGTACTATACCTAATGACACATGTCCATATGAATAGAAAAAAGTAATAGGATATCACTTCAGAGATTAGATTAATAAGAGACTAACTTCAATTTTGCTACCATGCATGCATTCTGTCTCTCTCTCTCTCCCTGTCTTGTCTTTCTCTGCCAGGAGAAACAAAGACTCTCAGTCCAACGATGCATAAGGAACCAAATCCTGCCAAAAACTTCATGAGGGAGAGTCCATCACTGAGCTTTCAGATGAGACCACAGCCCCAGTTACATCTTGATTGCCAACTTCTTTAAGACCTTGAGACAGAGGCACCCAACTAAGCCACATCCAGAGTCCCAACTCACAGAAACTGCTAGATAATATATGTTTGTTGTTTGAAGCCACCAAACGGGGGAGAAATTTGATATACAGTAATAAGTAACATTTATGAATTTTGATGCCTGGAAGGATACCTGAAAGATGTGGGATGGAGTTCAGCTCCCAGTTTCTCTTTAGAGGTATTAAGAACTGTAAAGAGCATCCCTCACACATTTACAATGAGAAAAACACCAGAAAAACTTCAGGTTAATTTTATGTGTCAGTTTGGGCTAGGTTGATAGAGGGTGAAACATTATTTATGGGTATGTCTATGAGAGTATTAGCATTTGAACTGGCAGACTGAGTAAAGAAGATGCCCTCACCAGTGTGGGTGAGCAACACACAATTCACTGAGGTCCTGAAGGCAACAAGAGGCAGAGGAAGGATGAATTTGCTCTCTTTGCTTGAGCTGGACATTAGTATTCTCCTTCCCTCAGACATCAGCACTCCTGGTTCTCAGGCCTTCAGACTTGAACTCATACCATTGGCTCCCCTGGTTCATAGGCGTTTGGACTGGGACTAAATTACATACCAGCTTTCCTGGTTCTGCAGCTTACAAGTCATAGGACTTCTTGGCCTCCATAATCTCATGAGCCAATTCCTACAATCAATCTATCTATCTATCTATCTATCTATCTATCATCTATCTACCTATCATCTATCTATCTCCTATTGGTCCTGCTTCTCTTGAGAACGCTAATACAAAACTACAAATTAACAACTTTTATTGAAACTATCAAAGAGCTGAGGTCCAGGGCAAACAATCAACCAAAAGCTGGATAAAGACAGATGCCAACGGGGAGAACCAGGACTTGAGCATTTGCTTACCCAGGACAGATATTGATAGATGTCACATATTCCAGTAAGGAGATTCAACTGCTTATTAATAACAAATCTCTGAAAGTCAAGTATGGGCTAGTATGAGAATGGGCCAGTATGGGCTAGTATGAAGTCCGTGTAGGTGACAAACATATGGGATTCACACATTTTCTCCATAGAAATGATACCAGGCTCTCACAGGGAAGGTATGTGAGAATCAAGAAAGCTTCCTGGTGATGCTAGCTATGGGAAGACAACAGAAGGTACTGCTGAAACTCCACTTACAACCATCTCCCCTGTCTCCAATAGTTTTTTTTTGTACAGGGAAGGGCAACAGAAACTATAGCCTGAGAATACTGGTGGAATCTCACTGCATCTGGGCAGGTGCAGAAACTCCATCAAGACCCACCTTCCCCATATTCCCTGAGGCAAAAGGCCCTGGTACTCAGGAATGTGGGCAGGATAACCTACTCACCTAAAGGAATAGGTAAAAGTCCGCTAGAATTGAAGAAGGAAAACAGGGAAAAAGGCTTAGGGCTGAGGCAGGAAAACGTGCTAGGTCCAGTATTATATCTGGATGAAGGAGAGAAAGACTTGTGAAGGCCACAATCCCCAGACCCAGATTCATCATACCTGTTAAAGAACGAGAATCAAACAGAAATCAAAGAATGCCCCCAGTCCACTGCCCACCGCCATGCTAATTAGCATCAAGTAAAAACTAATGGTAGGATACAGCTGGAGAGCTGCTTTCTGGGGAAAAACACAAACGAAAGACCCAAAGCCAAGCAGGGAGAAGACATAAAGAAAAATCCTCTGAAGATTTTGTCTTCACCATAAATTCAAAGTATCACTAGAAGGATCTGAAACTTCTGGCACACTGGGTGTGATCACAGCAACCGCAAACTTCAAACGCAACTCAACTCTTAATTAGCTCAACTCAAACCACTGCAATAAAAGTCTAGCAGAAGGAAAGGTTTGCTCCTCTGCAAGCATAAACATTATTTATCTCCATCTCTGCTGTCTTATACAAGTGCAGCTCTCTGAAAAAAACAAACAAAAAAAGTGTCTTTCCTCTTCTCTGATGGCTTTCAGAAAAGATTTCTCTTTATGACTGGTTTTCACCAACATGATTATAATATGTGTATAATCTATGGGGGTGCAGCTTTCATTACATTCATTCTTTTGGGGTCTCACGGAGCTTCCTGGATCAGTGGCTTACAGTTTTATTCAAATTCGGAAATATTTCAACTATTATATTTTCAAATATTTTTTTCTGCACCCCCTCCATTTTTAGAATTCAATAGAGTCCATGTTATATTGCTTGATATATTCCAACAGGTCTCTGAGTCTCTGTTAATTTCTTTTTTGGTCTTTTGCTCTCTCCGTGTTTTAGTTTGGATAATTTATGTTGCAATGTCTTTACTGTTTGCTATAATGCTATCTTCTACCTTCTGCTAAGTGCCTACAATGAGTGTTTCATTTCTGATTCTGTTTTTTTTTCTTAGCCTCTATAGTCTCATTTAATTCTCTTTATATTTTCCATTTCCTTTATCACCATATTTCTATTATCCTTCAATCGATGAGCACACTTTTAACAGTTGTTTTGAAATTATTTTACACTAATTTCATTGTCTTTTTTTCCCTATGTTTGATTTCTGTCTTGTCTGTGAGTCACATTTTCCTGCTTCTTTGTATGTTTAGCACTTTTTATTTGATAGTAAACTTTGGGTATATTACATTATTGATCATATGGATTTTGTTGTCTTCATTTAAAGATTGAAGAGTATGCTTTGTCAGGCATTTAAGTGTCTTGCAGATTAATTTGATCCAGTAAAGGTTTATTTTTCAGCTTTCTTAGACCATGTATAGACTTTACTCTAGGGCTATGAATGTGTGAGAGCACTTTTGGGATCTCTCCTGAATTAATCATGTGATCAGCAATGTCCCTTCAGTCTGCCAAGGTGAAATTCACAGATCTCTTAGCCCTGAGTGAGCCCTGGAACTTTTCAGCTGACAGCTTCCCAGTAGCTGTTCTTCTGTACTATATGTTTTTTGCCTGGCCTTGTGCAATTTTACCATACACATTTTCAAATTATTTTTTTATCCAAACATTCAAGGTAACTCCTTTGTAGATTTACAGAGCTCTTTATCTGTGTAACTCCCTCCTCTCTGATATTCTTTCCCACAGATTTCAATAGCCTCTTCCACCCATGTGCCCAGTCCCAATCTCCTTTAATTGGTGTTACAGTGGTGTTTTCCTGCTCGTGATACCCTCTCTGGCTGGAAAGTGCCTTGAGGAAACTGTGATACTTCATGCCATTTAATTCTTTTCTCTTTGGAAACTCGGTCTTGTGCTGTTTAAAGTTTGATATCTGAAAATAATTTTGCCCAGTTTTCTAGTCATTAATTTTCAGAAGATATGTCTAGTACCAACTATCACAGGAAGTAGAAGTTTCTCCATTGAATCTGTAATTCCTATATTTCTTTCTATTTCTAAAAATTCAATTTTGTTAAGTCAATTATATTTTTTGTTTCTTTTTCTCCACAGAGGTGTTCAAAGTTTACTTTCATTTTTTTCAAGTATCCACGTTTGTTTATAATTTGTGATAATATCAACATAAGACATTTTTGTGAATTGATAATTGTGAATTGATAAAGTATGCTTTCTTCATGTTTATGGTGCTTTATGTCCTTGCAGAATTAGTGATTTCTGACTATGTCCTGCTCATTCTGCTTGGAGCATAATTTCTGGGAATTTCTGTGACCTAGGATGTAGGTGCAATCCTTCAGATAGGATCTGTGTTTGTTGTGAATAGGGATATAAGGGAACTCTTGGCCCAGCACCACTCTAAATTAGCTTCAAGGCTTGCAGTTTTACTGAGTAACGGTTAATGTGAATTACATGCACAGATCTGTGGGAGTGCCATCTCAGAGCTATAACTCCTCAGGGACTCTTTTTTAACTCCTATATAACTCATCCCCCCAAGGCTATTTTCTTTGTATAACCTTGCATGTGTGTAGGAAAAGTCAAATTTATTTCTGGATTACCTTACATCCCCAGTTGCATCTGCTTTATGTTCTTTCCTCCACATCCCTTAAGAACCCATAAAAGGATGCTCAAGTTTCACAGATTTTGCAAAGATGTTCTGTAGTTCCTTACCTTCACTGGCATTTTCGTCTAATAACAGGTTACCAACCTCTATTTTAGAGCTTTTTAGAATATTTAAAAATACCTAGTTTTTTGTCTGAGAAGGGTTAGTCCAATATTCTACAGCTTATCCAATATCATAACTGAAAGTCCTACCTCATTCTCTAAAGATATATTCAGAACATATAACATGACATATATGAAAAAAATTAAACTTCAAACCCTGAGCAATCAGGTGAGCTGCTTCCTTCGATACAGATATACAGCAGTATACAGATAAAATGTTAAAAAATGTTAACCTCATTCCCAGTAAAATTAGAGTATGGCATCAGTTAGGAAGAAGAAGCTACTTAAAATGTGGATGGACCACAAGAAGAAGAAAAACCCAATTTCCATATTTGAAGAACTAATGAAGACATTTGAGAGAAAATATTTGTAGGGACATGAGTTTTCAGATGAAAACCATATCCAGATGATACAGAAAGGAAAAAATAGTTTAAAAACAGAGGAAATATTCAAATGATGAGCCTATGAATAAAAAGAAATTTCTAAAAGAGGGTATATTGATGTAGATGAAGTAAATTATTTAAAGCAAATATTTTTTAAAAATCCTGATACATAGAAAGTATCGGCCTTAAACCTGAAATTATGTTTATGAAAAATAATTGAAAATCAACTATGAATAACCTGGAGAGATTTTCAAATATTAAAAAAGTACAATCATCCAAGAAAAAAATTAGAATATTAACAATAAAGGAAAATCTAATTCATTTAAACCTTCTCTAATATCTCAAATATGTATAAGGATAGTAAATAGTTACCTAGGTTTAAGTAAAATGTTAGGATTTGGAATTATATACTATTATATAGAATTTGAATATATCTAAAGTATATACACACACACATATACTTTGAAATTATATACACAGTAATTTAATACTGTGGTGTGAAAACACAGAAAAGGAGGCATCCTGTAATCAGCATAGACTAAAGAAACAGACATAGATATCTTTTTTAGATAAATTACTTAAAGACCTATGCCAAAACAATGAAAGTAAAGTCTGATATTCATAAAATAATTGAGATCATAAATATTTGGGAATGAACTTTCAAAATTAATTATCTTATGTATGACCTTAAAATCTGTTTAAATATTATTCAAAACTGTTAACCAAAGAAACTGTTTCTACCTTTTTTAGCAATTTTTACCTTTATAGAAGAAATCTGAAGGATGATAGACAGGAGTAAGGAGGGGAAGAGGGAAAAGAGAGAAAATAAATTAAAAAGAGAAAAGAACTGATGAATTAAGTACTCTATTTACAACCTCAATCTAAATAAGAATTAGTGGTGCTATCTGAAGAGTGGGAAAATGTATAAACATATATTTACAAAAATGACATTCAAATAAATAATTTCCTGTCATTGTGATAGTTATTAAGTATAATTTGAAGACTGAATTTTTAAAACTTTAATGTAAAAATGAAAATAGTTAACAGTAGTACCTCTAAAGTCTAATTGCAGTAGAAAATACTTGAAAAGAAAAACGTTTTCATTTACAATAAAAAACAGAAGTAAAAATAAATTGCTAGTATGCCTATAAAACATAATAGAAGGGCTTCCCTGGTGGCGCAGTGGTTGAAAATCTGCCTGCTAATGCAGGGGACATGGGTTCAAGCCCTGGTCTGGGAAGATCCCTCATGCCGCGGAGCAACTAGGCCCGTGAGCCACAACTACTGAGACTGCGCATCTGGAGCCTGTGCTCCGCAACAAGAGAGGCCACGATAGTGAGAGGCCCACACACCACGATGAAGAGTGGCCCCCGCATGTCACAACTAGAGAAAGCCCTCGCACAGAAATGAAGACCCAACACAGCCAAAAATAAATAAAATTAAATTAAAAGAAGAGAGGATGTGATTTAAAGAAACAACAAAACAAAACATAATAGAAGATTATAGAAACAATAAACAAGATAAAATGTATGTCAAAATGTAGAAAAATAAATCCTTTTAAAGGCAAGTTTACCACATAGTATACAATAGTAACTCCCAGTAATAGTCTATTAAAAAGAATATGAATAAAAACAAAATTTCAAAGAAATACTAAAAGTAAGATGACAAACAAAGATTTATCAAGCCAACATTAAAAAGATGTGGTAAAAATCAGTATCAGAGGGGATGAGGAGAAAGCAAAGAGAAGGCAATGGAATAAATAAAAGTAGTTTTATGTTGATGAAAAGATACAAATCCACAAAAGCCTGCAACAATCATGAATCTTGTGCTGACAAATTACATTTCATGAAAAATGTATAAAGCAAATCCATTAGACATGAAAAAAGAAATTGATAAAACACAACTGTCATCAGAGAGTTTAGCACACCATTCCAGATCCATGGCAGTTCAAGTAATTCTAAAGTATGAGCACATGATTTTAGAACCATATAATAAACAATGTTAGAATAATTTCAAATGTTTTCTTCTCAACAAGGGCCACCTGAGGAGAGTTTGTTTTGTAGCTGCCACACCAAACATGGAGAAAGAGCACAGAGGTGAAGCTGTTGGGTGACTCCCTGTAGTTTGGGTATCCTCACTGGGGAGTGTAAGATGACTGATCCTGCAAAGTTACGCTATGGTAGACATCAAGTAGGGTACCTGCTCAGCTCACAATTTCCACTTCTTCAGAACCATCTCTGGAAATGGTAAGCCCATCACTGCTTAGATACTGCTGCATGACCCGATACCCAACGATAACTGCTTTTTTCCTGGGATTCAAACTTGAAAAGAAAGCTCCATTTACTTCCATAGGTCAGACACTGTGAAACCAGATGCACTGGCTCTCACATGTCGCTAGGCTTTGATTGTTTAGTGAAGTAAATCAGTATTTTTCAAAGAACTTCCAAACAACTTCCTATGAATATGTATAGGAAGTGTTGTACGACGGTTACGGCATAGGTTCTGAAGTCAAAGTCCCAGGTTCATATTCTGGTTCTACCACTTAGTAGCTGTACCAGTGCATACACACACACACACACACACACTCACACATACACCTATACATTAAAAAAACATTAGAAGTGATCCTCTTGGAACTTGGTATAAAATTGCTAGCTATGCTAATTTACATCATCTTTAAAATCATTACACAAGGAAACAATTGAATTTATTGCTTCTGTAAGGTTTCTCCACCTTCGTTACTGCTTCTTTAGGAAATGTAAGTTAAGACATAAATGAATAGATGTGTGTGTGAAGGGTTACCATTTGGTAAGTGAGTAAGTTTTGAGTGGAATGAAATTTGAGAATTGTCTGGTTTAAATCAGGCTGACCCCACTTCCTATTCCAGGAGTTCTAGTGAACTTAAACCCAATCAATATTGTTTAAATCTTTTACAACAAAAATCTATTTCTCATTTAAGCATATGGACACTTTTCAGTAATTCTGTTTATTCTCTCTTTGGAATACTATCTTTCTTTGGCTTCATGATAACTCATGCATTTCCACTCTTTTTGTGCCTATATTTAAATTGTTGGTGTCCCCAGGGCTCTATCATGGGAGTTCTTCTTCCTTCTTCTTTTGACATTGCAAAAGACCTTTACTTGGAAAACTACAAGATACCAATGAAAGAAACTGAAGATGACACAAACAGATGGAAAGATATGCCATGTTTTTGGATTGGAAGAATCAGTATTATTAAAAGGACCATACTACCCAAGGCAATCTACAGATTCAACGCAATCTCTACCAAAATACCAATGGCATTTTTCACAGAACTAGAATAAATTATCCTAAAATTTGTATGGAACCACAAAAAACCCTGAATAGCCAAAACAATCTCAAGAAAGTGGAACAAAGCTGGAAGTATCACACTTCCTGATTTCACACTATACTAAAGTGACAGTGATCAAAACAGTACAGTACTGGTACAAAAACAGACAGATAGATCAATGAAACAGAATAGAGAACAAAAATGAGCCACACTTATATGGTTAATTAATCTAAGACAAAGAGGCAAGAATACAGAATGGGGAAAAGCCTCTTCAATAAAAGATGTAGGGAAAAACTGAACTGATACATGAAAGGAATGAAACTGGACCACCAACTTACACCATATACAAAAATGAATTCAAAATGGATTAAATATTGAAAGTAAGACCTGAAACCATAAAACTCCTAGAAGAAAACACGGCAGTATGCTCTTTCCATGTCTTAACTATATTTTTTTGGACCTGTCTCTTCAGGCAAATGTAACAAAAGCAAAAATAAACAAATGAGACTAGATCAAAAAGTTTTGTGCAGTGAAGGAAATCATCGACAAAATGAAAAGGCAACTGATTGAATGGGAGAAGATATATGCAAATCATATATCCGATAAGGGGTCAATATCCAAAATATCCGAAGAACTTATATAACTTACTTGCAAACAAATAACCTGATCAAAAAATAGGCAGAGGCTCTGGATAGACATTTTTCCAAAGAAGACATACAGATAGCCAACAGGCACATGAAATACGTTCAATACCTGTAATCATCAGGGAAATGTAAATCAAAATCAAAAATCATCTTACACCTCTCAGAATGGTGATTATCAAAAACACAAGCAATAACAAGTATTGGCGAAGATACGGAAAAAAGGGAAACTTTTGGTGTACTGTTGGAAATGTAAATTGTTGTAGCTATTATGGAAAATGGTATGGAGTTTGGTCAAAAAATTAAAAATAGGACTACCATGTGATCCAGTAATTTCACCTTTGGATATCTATCTCAAGTAAACAAAAACAGTAACATGAAAAGATATATGCACCACGAGGTTCACTGTATCATTATTTACAATAGCCCAAATATGCAAACAACCTAAGTGTCCATCAGCAAATGAATGGAAAAGGAGATATACACACACACAGACACACACACTGGAATATTATTCAGCCACCAAGAAGAAGGAAATCTTGCCATTGCAACAGCATAGATAAACCAACAGGGTATTATGCTATGTGAAATAAGTCAGGCAGAGAAATACAATTACCATATGATTTCACTTATATGTGAAATCTAAAAAATGAAACAAATTAACAAACAAAACAAAAAAAACCCAGACTCATAGATACAGAAAACAGACAGGTTCCAGAGGGAAACTCAGATACAGAAAACAAACTGGTGGTTTCCAGAGGGAATGAGATTTCGGGGGGCGGGTTAAAGGTGAAAAGGATTAAGAGGTACAAACTTGCAGTTGTAACATTTAAAAAGTCATGAGGATGTAATGTACAGCATAGGTAATACAGTCAATAATTTTTAATAACTTTATAGTAACAGATGGTAACTAGACCTACCATGGTGATCATGTCAAAATGTTTATAAGCATTGAATCATTATGATGTACACCTGAAACTAATATGATATTGTATCAACTATACTTCAATTACAAAAAATAAAAGATGACATAATAGAAAAATCAATAGAACAGACCCAAGAGTTATCACCCATAAAGTTAACTTTAACTGTGCTAATGTGGTCAAGGAAATAGTTAAAATATTGATAACTTTCTAGAGAAGAGGAACAAAAGGAATTCTTGAACTGAAAATTATAATAAATTAATAAGTAAAATTGTGCTACCAATATCTTATATTTAAGTATGTCATAGTTATTCTCACTTTTAGCTCTACACAGAGCCTTAGGTTTTCCTAAGAGTCTGCTTCTTAGAGATCTCACAGCAATATTCTATTGTTACTTTTATCTAATACTAGTTATCCTGGTGAGGGAGGTAATGGGGGCAAGACAGGTGTACATTTTCAGTGTCAATGGGTCTCAGGGGTATGGCCTTCATAAGTGTTCCTGTCCCTCCCTAGCTACAGTTCTGGACCTAGCATGTATTACTACTCTTGTCTCAGAGGTATTTCTTATTTTTAAATATCCCATTGCTCCAAGTGCAATGGGTTTTCAACAGTCACCACTGGAGACATTAACATATCTCTCTCCACTGCTGATAGAATGCCCAGGAAAAATAAATTAGTAAAAATAAAGACCTGAGTAACACACTAAGGAAACTGAACCTAACTGAAAGAACAACCCCCAAAACAACATACTACCTTTTTTTCAAGTTTGCATGGAACATTTGCCAATATAAAGCCTATGCTGGATCATAAGAAAGCCTCAACCAATTTCAAACAATTGGAATCATGCAGATAACTAGGTAAATTGAAAATAAAATTATTTACAAAGTGTCTTTAGTTGGATAAGACTCATAATGTAGACAACATTACTTATAAGGTTTTTATATGAAGAAACTAAAATCTAATAATTCACTAAATTTTATTTGCATAGATTTTTTTTTTTTTTACGGTACATGGGCCTCTCACTGCTGTGGCCTCTCCCGTTGCGGAGCACAGGCTCTGCACACGCAGGCTCAGCAGTTATGGCTCACGGGCCTAGCTGCTCCGCGGCATGTGGGATCTTCCCGGACCGGGGCACGAACCCGTGTCCCCTGCATCGGCAGGCGGACTCTCAACCACTGCGCCACCAGGGAAGCCCGGCATAGATGTTTTTTATACTATATGTGAAAGATCACCCTCCACATATATCCATATAATAATGGAGTTCAAATACTATAATGCAAAATACTTACTTTGTTTGTTTTCACTCTTTATACACATTCTTCACTCTGAACCTATGAACACTTTAACAGAACATACTGGGCCATACTATGAAAATAATCAATCTTCCTTCCTGTTTAGCAGTCATGGCTACCTCAATTCTTGGTCCACTATCCCATACCAAAATACTACTGTGTTACGAAGTCATTCAAAAAATATTATTTATGGTCAAATGGACACATTAATTCAAACATATTATTAAGGATGTCATTTCATCATGCAAGAGAAAAAATATTCTAGATCAACCAAGAAGACAACTGATTTTACTCTGATGTGGAATTCCCTATTTTAAAGGAGGAAAAACTATTAATGCTCACCTTTTCCTAATTATAAGGTTAGGTAGGTAGATAGATAATTTTTCTAAATCTATATAAAAGTCAATTTTGCGTATGCCATAGAGTTATAGAGAATTTCTATGACATTCTGATATCTTTAAGTAGCCAGAAAGAGCTCCCCACTGAGTGTCAACAAAAATAATCCCTACTTTATTTCTAGTTTACATGAAGTAATCTAAAGATCTGTTGGTAGCTATAATTGCATTTTCAAGATCATAATATTTGCCAAAGATTGCCAAACATAAACTTGTAAATAAAAGTCTTCACTCATCTGAAAATGTTACATCTTAGTTCTTTCTTATAAAGTCAGAACAACCTATAAAAACCCTGTGGTATACATCTCAGATGCTTGTTTGACTGAACCAGGCTGTCACAGCAGGGTTTTTTAATAGGCATTTTAGAATAATTTTTTTCTCTTTGGTGAAGAATATTTTAGAAGTAATATAACAGAACCAGCAGTGGTGGCTTTCTAAATAATAGGCAAATAGATTTCCTTCCCCCATCCCTCACTTCCCCACCTTTCAAGCCAACATACAATAGTAACAGAAGTGTTCCTTTCTGATTTTCATAGGATTTGTACAACTTATTGGCACCCATTTCGGAAAAGATAACAATTATTTTTTTTAATGTATTAGGCTATGAAATGTAATGGGAAGAACAAGGAACGCTAAGACATTCTAACACTTACAAGATGAGATCATAAGTTATACTCTCTCATTCTCAGCTTTATAGTCAGCAAAAAAGCAAGTGTTGACAAGGATGTGCAGAAACTGGAGGCCTCATACATTGTTAGTAGGAGTGAGAAGTGGTGCAGCCACTTTGGAAAACAGTTGGTGATTTCTCACAAAGTTAAACATAGAGTTATCGTATGACCAAGCAATTCCACTCCTGGGTATATATCCAAGAAAACTGAAAATACAGGTCCACACAAAAACTTATATATGAATGTTCATAGCAGTACTATTCATAATAGCCCCCAAAATGGGAACAACCCAAATGTCCACGGACTGACAAATGGATAAATAAAATGAGATATATGCATACAATGGAACTTTATTCGACAATAACATGAAATAAAGTACAGATATTAATAAAAAAATTATTATTACTATGGAGTTACTAGAGTCAAATGAAGTCTATAAGGTACGTGTGTAGCATATTGCCTACAAGAATCAGGTAATAAGTAAATGTTCATTTCCCCACCCTTATTTTCTTCTGGATTTTAAGTCAAAATATTAAGATAGGAGGAATATTAGCATATTCTATTTTTCAAATGATAGGGAACAATCTAGTCTAATTCAGGATGGCTAACATTTATCCTGTCGTTAAAAATACCTATATGTATATTTTTTGATGTATGCCTATATGTATGCCAAGCACTGTTCTAGGGTCTTGGGATACTGGTGAATAATATATATATATATATTAAAGTCAGTGCTCTCGTGGAGCTTACCACCTAGCAGGGCAGAGAGACAATCAACAATAGACAGATTAAATAGGTAAATTGTATGGTATGATAGAACATCCCTTGGGCTATGGGAAACAGAAAACAGAAAAAGATAAGGGTGATTCAGAAAACTAGGTAACATATTTGAAAGTGTGATTAGGGTAGACCCATTGCGAAAATGACGTTAGAGCTAGAATCTGAAGAAGGTAAGGAGTTGGCCATGTAGGTAGGCATTTGAGAGAAGAGCTTTCCAGGCAGAAGGAAGAGAGAGTGCAAAAGCCCTAAAGCAGAAGCATAAGTGGAATATTTAGGAAACCAGTGTGGCTGAAACAGTTTGAGCAAATGTGTGTGCAATATGAAACAGGGATGCTAAAGAGAGAGAAAAGTGGGATACTAGAACACATAAGGTCTTTGTAGGCCTTTGCAAGAAAATTAGTGCTTTTTCTTCATGAAATGTATAGCCAATGTAGGGTTTTGTGCAGAGGAGTGCCATGATCTGATTGCTAGACATTTTAAGAGTCACTTGGGCTGCTTTGATAAGAACAGACAGTAAGAAGACAGGCATCAGGGAGATCATGTTGGAGGCTATTGCAGTAATCCAGGTAAGAGAAGATGGGGACTCAAACTAGGTTGTGTCATGAATGTTGACAAAGTCCTGATGTCAACCACGACGGGGAGTTTAACAAGTAAAGGTAGTACAGTCACTGTTTCCAGAAGCTTTGAATTGAGCTTCTTCAATTAATTTCATCACCAAAATATATTCATTTGAATGATATACAATTGTCAAGTAGATAAAAACAGTCCAATTTCTACAGTTTCATATTGTTCAACCTCATAGATTCCATTAGGGCAGAGCTTTTAGTCTACTTTGTTCTTTGCTATGTTTCCTGGACCTAAAAACAAGGCCTGGTTTTTAGTAGAAGCTTGACAAATATTTGTTTAATACATAAATGGGTTTAATTTTTAAAACAGGCTTAATACAACATCAAATTTTGTTATGGTAATTATTCATTTATCCATTCATTCTACATTTATTAAATGTCTACTACATGTCAGATTTTAAACTAGCCACTGGGGAGATGAAGGACTATAAAATAGTCCCTACATTCAAGGAGCCTTCTGATGTATGATAGACACAAATAAATAACAGTTATTGCTACAGGGTGTTTATACTACAAGTGTTTTAGAAATACAGAGGGAACTGGTTAACTCTACCTAGGAAACCAATATACATTTTGACAAATAGTGACACTTGAGTGGGGTCTTGACATATAAATATCATTGCAAGAGGCAAAGAATAAAAAAAAATCAGTATAAAGATAGCTATAGCAAGAATTGTCATGGTCTTACTCTGATTTCTGGAAATATTATGTGTCATTCATTATTCAACAACAATTAACAAAAAAGTGAAAAAGTTGCAGGATAACCCATGCCACAATCTAGATCTTCTGAATAAACACACAGCTTCATTTTCTTTAAGTAAAGACAATGTCCAAAGGAAAAAGAAAAAGGGGTACGAAGAGAGCTTTCTTAATGATTATACCAGAATTCCTGGAATTCATATTCAGGTAAATATTTGCACTTTGAGCACTTCAGTAAAATCCTTGCAAAGGAATGTTGCAGGCTGACCTATTTAGGGAACAATTTGAAATCAGAGAGAAACTGGTTAACACTTTTCTTTCAAAAAAGACTTGTATAGGCTACCAAGATAGAAGGGAGACAGAAAGAACAGGATGGGAAATGAAAGGGAGCAGTAAAAAAAAAAAAAGGGTTACTTTAGACTTATCCTCATAAATCTAGAACACTTCAAGCTCAGTCTAGTGTCACTGTACTTCAGCTCCTTGTGTTTTTACTCTCTTTGTTAATTGAGTACCCTTTAGAAAATCTTGTATTTGATTTTAAGTCTATTGACCTGGCTGGCAAAGATTCCTGATAAAAAGCTTTGAGCTGTAAGACAAGCACACCTGTGCAAAACATGTGCTTGCTTTCCACTTCATGCCATTCATCCATAAAGTTGCGATAAAACCAAACAAGTACCATGTGTGGGTAGGTGACAGAAAGAAAATTCCTCAAGGCAAATAACATAGTCATTTCATGATACTTGACTCAGTACACAACTGCTCTTTAGAAATAGGTTATGTTCAGATATTTTGTATATGCTGACTAAAGAGGACAAAACAAACACTGTAGAGATATAACAATGCAATCTAATCATCCCTCTAACTTATCCATGAGGCCAGAAGCAAGACCAGGGCAAGAAGGTATGTGGACAAGAGGAAGTCTGCCAAACAAAATGAACTTGGGAAGAAAATAGTATCAAATAGATGATTACAAAGATAGGTTACTTTTTCTGCTACTGTGCTTCCTATTTCTGGGTGTTCAGAGGCACTATACTCAGAGGAACTTGGAGAGAAAAAGGCCAAGTGTCTAATGGACGCTGGCAAAGAATGCAGGTATCTTTCCTAAGGTGAAAGAAAGAACGACAAGAGAAAATGATACTGTTCTTTTTTCCCCCAATTTCAACCTTAGGTCTGAATCCTTGAAAACTTCATCCGTAGACAATTTCTTCAGTGACAAGCACAAAAAGGTTGACAAGGCTGCTGTCTAGGTAATAGTGAACTTCCCTTTCTAGGGATGACACTACATCAAGTTCTTTCACAAATTATAATCATTTTTTAAACATTGATATTTGTTTCTAATCACTTAGGCACATTTCAGTCACATAAGAAGAATTTTACCAATAACTATGATTCCTGGAGACATCAAGATTCTATACCTTCTCAGGGGTAACAAATATCAAACATGTCCAAAGTTAAAAAACCCAGACAGTAAATAATTCATTTATTCCTTCAATAAATGCTTACATACTAAACACTTCTTTTGAAGTGGATATGAGTAATATTGTTTGTGGATTCACACTGGTAGAAGATAGCCAGAATTAAACAGTGTTTATAACATAGCATAATAAGTACTTAGAAAGAAGTGTTAGAATTCCGTGGGACATGTACAGAGTTCAATTGGTAAACACTGAGGAAGAAGGAAATCAGGAACATTTCTGTATGAAGCTAATGGCTGAGCAAAATCTTTAAGAGTAAATAATGATGAGGTAATGAGGAGGAAGGGAAGAAAAGCACATTCGAGGCAGAGGAAACAGCACAAATAGGAGATTACAGGCATGAAAACTCAAATTTATTAAAAGTAATAAATACTTGAAAAATATAAGATAAACCATAAACAATTGCAAACACCTCTAGTCTAAGAAGTAGAATCTTTATTCTAAAGTTTCTGGAAAATGTCATAAAAATTAAATAAATGAATTTGCATTCTAAAAATTGTGGTGTGTTTGCGTGTGTTTGTGCACACGCACACGCAAGCGTACTTTCAAGGAAAAGCTCTCATATGGCAATGAGTGGTGGGATAAGTCTAGAAGCAGGAAGGCCATTTAGGGATTTCTAACAATTTAGGAAATAAGACTCTTCAGAGAGCCCCATCAGATCAACTTATATTTCTTCCCATTTCTTTGTTTTCTGTCTCCTGTTTGGAAGGTCTAAATCTAGTCTGAGAAATTATGTGGACACAAAAATCTTCCCCAAATCGCCTATCTTCGACTTGGAAAGAATTTTTCGTGTTAAATTTTAAATTTGATATCTTCGCTTTATAATCTCGTCTTTAGAACTTCTCTTAGGAAAGGCAGTCTAGCCTGGTGGGAAGGCAAGTACAATAAATTCAGCAAAGCATGAACACAGGGGTTGGGGAAACAGAACTACTGACAGTTCACTATATCCTTCTGATCACACTTCTTCCTATGTTTGCTGATGTACCATTTCATACTTTAAGTTCTTTTAGAGCTGAGACTTTATCCTTTCACCTTCATCTTCTTACGGCCCAAGGTAATTTGCAGCAGGCATTTGGTAAGATGTACAAGAATATGTGAGAAAGGATGAGATATTCAATAACAGATTTTGAAGTAAACAACTCATAATTTGAAAAATAAAAGCACACCTTATATTACTTAAAAAGCAATATTTATAGGTAAACATTTAGATGATAGATCAATAAGTAGGTAGGTAGATAGTAGATGATAGATAAATAGAAAGATAGATGATACACAGAATGCATGTATACACAATAAACCTTAAAATCTAACTAGAAAACTCACAGAAATTTGATGACATATATATAATACTAGGAGTGAGAAAGTCTACATGGTATGAAAACAGAGTAGAAACCATTAAAAATAATAGATATGATTATATAAACTATATTTCTCCATGTCAAAAACACTATAAACAAAATTTAAAATCAGTATAATGTATAAAATAGACACTATAGAAAAAGAAGCCTTAATAAATAAAAAAAATCTTACAAATCACAAGAAATTAATTTTCACTTTAAGCTTAAGTATTTAGCCTATAAATTCACTTATTCCCCTTCACAAAATTCGACTGACTAGAAAGAAGACAAAATTAAAAACAAAATCATGATCGAAAAAGGATGTGGTCTGGAGGAGCTTCAAGACGGCAAAAGAGTAAGACGTGGGGAACACCTTCCTCCCAACAAATACATCAGAAACACAGCTACATGTGGAACAACTCCTACAGAACACCTACTGAACGCTGGCAGAAGACCTCAGACCTCCCAAAAGGCAAGAAACTCCCCACGTACCTGGGTAGGGCAAAAGAGAAAAGAAAAAACAGAGACAAAAGAATAGGGATGGCACCTGCACCTCTGGGAAGGAGCTGTGGAGAAGGAAAGGTTTCCACACACCAGGAAGCCCCTTCGCGGGCAGAGACTGCGGGTGGCGAGGGGGGAAGTTTCGGAGCCGCGGAGGAGAGCGCAGCAACAGGCGTGCAGAGGGCAAAGCGGAGAGATCCCCGCACAGAGGATCGGTGCCGACCAGCACTCACCAGCCCGCAGCCCGAGAGGCTTGTCTGCTCACCCGCCGGGGATGGGCGGGGGCTGGGAGCTGAGGCTTGGGCTTCGGTCGGAGCGCAGGGAGAGAAATGGGGTTGGCTCCGTGAACACACCCTGAAGGGACTACCACAGCCAGGCGGGAGGGAGTCCGGGAAAAGGTCTGCCGCTGCCAAAGAGGAAAGAGACTTTTTCTTGCCTCTTTGTTTCCTGGAGCACAAGGAGAGGGGATTCAGAGCGCTGCTTAAAGGCGCTCCAGAGATGGGTGCGGGCGGCGGCTATCAGCGCAGACCCCAGAGACGGGAATGAGATGCTAAGGCTGCTGCGGCCACCACCAAGGAACCTGTGTGCAAGCACAGGTCACCATCCACACCTTCCCTCCTGGGAGCCTGTGCAGCCCACCACTGCCAGGGTCCCGGAATCCAGGGACAACTTCCCCGGGAGAACGCACGGCGAGCCTCAGGTTGGTGCAAACGTCACGCCGGCCTCTGCCGCCGCAAGCTCGCCCCGCATCCGTACCCCTCCCTCCCCCCAGCCTGAGTGAGCCAGAGCCCCCAAAGCAGCTGCTCCTTTAACCCTGTCCTGTCTGAGCAAAGAACAGACGCCCTACGGCGACCTACATGCAGAGGCGGGGCCAAATCCAAAGCTGAACCCCGGGAGATGTGCAAACAAAGAAGAGAAAGGGAAATCTCTCCCAGCAGCCTCAGGAGCAGCGGATTAAATCTCCACAATCAACTTGATGTACCCTGCATCTGTGGAATACATGAATAGACAACGAATCATCCCAAATTGAGGAGATGGACTTTGGGAGCAACGATATATATATATCGTTGCCTCAATACATAAGGCAAACACTATATATATATATATATATATATATATATATATATATATATATATATATATATACACTTTATCCTTTTTCTTCTTTTGTGAGTGTGTATGTGTATGCTTCTGTGTGTGATTTTGTCTGTATAGCTTTGCTTTTACCATTTGTCCTAGGGTTCTGTCTGTCCGTTATTTGTTATTTTGGTTTTTTTCTTTTTTTAGTATAGTTTTTAGCACTTGTTATCATTGGTAGATTTGTTTTTTGGTTTGGTTGCTCTCTTCTTTCTTTTATTAGTTTAAAATATGTTTTAAATAATTATTTTTTTATTTTAATAACTTTTTTATTTTACCTTCTTCTTTTTTTTTTTTCCCTTTTATTCTGAGCTGTGTGGATGAAAGGCTCTTGGTGCTCCAGCCAGGCATCAGTGCTGTGCCTCTGAGGTAGGAGAGCCAAGCTTAGGACATTGGTCCACAAGAGACCTCCCAGCTCTACGTAACATCTAATGGCAAAAATCTCCCAGAGATCTCCATCTCAATGCCAAGACCCAGCTCCATTCAACGACCAGCAAGCTACAGGGCTGGACACCCTATGCCAAACAACTAGCAAGACAGGAACACAACCCCACCCATTAGCAGAGAGGCTGCCTAAAATCATAATAAAGCCAGAGACACCCAAAAACATACCACCAGACGTGGCCCTGCCCACAAGAAAAACAAGACCCAGGCTCACCCACCAGAACACAGGCACTAGTCCCCTCCACCACGAAGCCTACACAACCCACTAAACCAACCTTAGCCACTGGGGGCAGACACCAAAAACAACGAGAACTACAAACCTGCAGCCTGTGAAAAGGAGACCCCAAACACACTAAGTGAAGCAAAATGAGAAGATGAAACACACAGCAGATGAAGGAGCAAGGTAAAAACCCACCAGACCTAACAAATGAAGAGGAAACAGGCAGTCTACGTGAAAAAGAACTCAGAATAACGATAGTAAAGACAATCCAAAATCTTGGAAATAGAATGGAGAAAACACAAGAAACAGTTAACAAGGCCCTAGAAGAACTAAAAAGCAAACAAACAATGATGAACAACACAATAAATGCAACTAAAAATTCTCTAGAAGGGATGAACAGCAGAATAACTGAGGCAGAAGAACAGGTAAGTGACCTGGAAGATAAAATAGTGGAAATAACTACTGCAGAGCAGAACAAAGAAAAACAATGAAAAGAACTGAGGATAGTCTGAGAGATTCCTGGGACAACATTAAATGCATCAACATTCAAATTATAGGGGTCCCAGAAGAAGAAGAGAAAAAGAAATGGACTGAGAAAATATTTGAAGAGATTATAGTTGAAAACTTCCCTAATATGAGAAAGGAAATAGCTAATCAGTCCAGGAAGTACAGAGAGTCCCATAAAGGATAAATCCAAGGAGAAACATGCCAAGACACATATTAATCAAACTATCAGAAATTAAATACAACGACCAACTATTAAAAGCAGCAAGGGAAAAACAACAAATAACACACAAGGGAATCCCCATAAGGTTAACAGCTGATCTTTCAGCAGAAACTCTGCAAGCCAGAAGGGAGTGGCAGGACATATTTAAAGTGGTGAAGGGGAAAAGCCTACAACCAAGATTACTCTAACCAGCAAGGATCTCAGTCAGATTTGACAGAGAAATTAAAACCTCTACAGACAAGCAAAAGCTAAAAGAATTCAGCACCACCAAACCAGCTTTACAACAAATGCTAAAGGAACTTCTCGAGGAAGGAAACACAAAAGAAGGAAAAGACCTACAAGAACAAACCCAAAACAATTAAGAAAATGGTAATAGGAACATATATATCAATAATTACCTTAAATGTAAATGGATTAAATGCTCCAAATAAAAGACAATGACTGGCTGAATGGATACAAAAACAAGACCCATATATATGTTGTTTACAACAGACCCACATCAGACCTAGGGACACATACAGACTGAAAGTGAGAGGATGGAAAAAGATATTCCATGCAAATGGAAATCAAAAGAAAGCTGGAGTACCAATTCTCATATCAGACAAAATAGACTTTAAAATAAAGACTATCACAAGACACAAAGAGGACACTACATAATGATCAAGGGATCAATCCAAGAAGAAGATACGACAACTGTAAATATTTATGCACCCAACTTAGGAGCACCTCAATACATAAGGCAAACACTAAAAGCCATAAAAGGGGAAATTGACAGTAACACAATCATAGCAGGGGAATTTAACACCCCAATTTCACCAATGGACAGATCATCCAAAGTAAAAATAAATAAGGAAACACAAGCTTTAAATGATACATTAAACAAGAGGGACTTAATTGAAACTTATAGGACATTCCACCCAAAAACAACAGAATACACTTTGTAATCAAGTGCTCATGGAACATTCTCCAGGATAGATTATATCTTGGGTCACAAATCAAGCCCTGGTAAATTTAAGAAAACTGAAATTGTATCAAGTATCTTCTCCGACCACAATGCTATGAGACTAGATATCAATTACAGGAAAAAAAACCTGTAAAAAATACAAACACATGGAGGCTAAACAATACACTACTTAATAACCAAGAGATCACTGAAGAAATCAAAAAATACCTAGATGACCCAAAAACAATGGGATGCGGCAAAAGAAGTTCTAAGAGGGAAGTTTACAGCAATACAATACAATCCTACCTTAAGAAACAAGAAACACCTCAAATAAACAACCTAACCTTACACCTAAAACAATTAGAGAACAAAAAAACCCCAAAGTTAGCAAAGGAAAGAAATCATAAAGATCAGATCAGAAATAAATGAAAAAGAAATGAAGGAAACAATAGCAAAGATCAATAAAACTAAAAGCTGGTTCTATAAGAAGATAAACAAAATTGATAAACCATTAGCCAGACTCATCAAGAAATAAAGGGAGAAGAATCAAATCAATAGAATTAGAAATGAAAAAGGAGAAGTAACAACTGACACTGCAGAAATACAAAGGATCATGAGAGATTACTACAAGCAACTATATGCCAATAAAATGGACAACCTGGAAGAAATGGACACATTCTTAGAAATGCACAACCTTCCGAGACTGAAGCAGGAAGAAATAGAAAATATGAACAGACCAATCACAAGCACTGAAATTGAAACTGTGATTAAAAATCTTCCAACAAACAAAAGCCCAGGACCAGATGGCTTCACAGGTGAATTCTATCAAACATTTAGAGAAGGGCTAACACCCATCCTTCTCAAACTCTTCCAAAATACAGCAGAGAAAGGAACAGTCCCAAACTCCTTCTATGAGGCCACCATCACCCTGATACCAAAACCAGACAAAGATGTCACAAAGAAAGAAAACTACAGGCCAATATCACTGATGAACATAGATGCAAAAATCCTCAACAGAATACTAGCAAACAGAATCCAACAGCACATTAAAAGGATCATACACCATGATCAAGTGGGGTTTATTCCAGGAATGCAAGGATTCTTCAATATACTCAAATCAATCAATGTGATATACCATATAACAAATTGAAGGAGAAAAACTATATGCTCATCTCAATAGATGCAGAGAAAGCTTTTGACAAAATTCAACACCCATTTATGATAAAAACCCTCCAGAAGGTAGGCATAGAGAGAACTTACCTCAACATAATAAAGGCCATATATGACAAACCCACAGCCAACATCGTCCTCAATGGTGAAAAACTGAAACCATTTCCACTAAGATCAGGAACAAGACAAGGTTGCCCACTCTCACCACTATTATTCAACATAGTTTTGGAAGTTTTAGCCACAGCAAACAGAGAAGAAAAAGAAATAAAAGGAATCCAAATTGGAAAAGAAGTAAAGCTGTCACTGTTTGCAGATGGAATGATACTATACATAGAGAATCCTAAAGATGCTACCAGAGAACTACTAGAGCTAATCAATGAATTTGGTAAAGTAGCAGGATACAAAATTAATGCACAGAAATTTCTGGCATTCCTATACACTAATGATGAAAAATCTGAAAGTGAAATTAAGAAAACACTCCCATTTACCACTGCAACAGAAAGAATAAAATATCTAGGAATAAACCAACTTACAGAGACAAAAGACCTGTATGCAGAAAATTATAAGACACTGATGAAAGAAATTAAAGATGATACAAATAGATGGAGAGATATACCATGTTCTTGGATTGGAAGAATCAACATTGTGAAAATGACTATACTACCCAAAGCAATCTACAGATTCAGTGCAATCCCTATCAAACTACCACTGGCATTTTTCACAGAACTAGAACAAAAAATTTCACAATTTGTATAGAAACACAAAGGACCCCATATAGCACAAGCAAACTTAAGAAAGAAAAACGGAGCTGGAGGAATCAGGCTCCCTGACTTCAGACTATACTACAAAGCTACAGTAATCAAGACAGTACGGTACTGGCACAAAAACAGAAATATAGATCAATGGAACAGTATAGAGAGCCCAGAGATAAACCCACACACATATGCATCAACTTATCTTTGATAAAGGAGGCAAGAATATACAGTGGAGAAAAGACAGCCTCTTCAATAAGTGGTGCTGGGAAAACTGGACAGCTACATGTAAAGGAATGAAATTAGAACACTCCCTAACACCATACACAAAAATAAACTCATAATGGATTAAAGACCTAAATGTAAGGCCAGACACTATCAAACTCTTAGAGGAAAACACAGGCAGGTCACTCTATGACATAAACCACAGCAAGATCCTTTTTGACCCAGTTCCTAGAGGAATGGAAATAAAAACAAAAATAAACAAATGGGACCTAATGAAGCTTAAAAGCTTTTGCATAGCAAAGGAAACCATAAATAAGACGAAAAGACAACTCTCAGAATGGGAGAAAATATTTGCAGATGAAGCAACTGACAAAGGATTAATCTCCAATATATACAAGCAGCTCATGCAGCTCAATATCAAAAAAACAAACAACCCAATCCGAAAATGGGAGAAGACCTAAACAGACATTTCTCCAAAGAAGACATATAGATTGCCAACGAACACACGAAAGAATGCTCAACATCATTAATCATTAGAGAAATACAAATCAAAAGTACAATGAGACATCATCTCACACCGGTCAGAATGGCCATCATCAAAAAAATCTAGAAACAACAAATGCTGGAGAGGGTGTAGAGAAAAGGGATCCCTCTTGCACTGTTGGTGGGAATGTAAATTGATACAGCCACTGTGGAGAATAGTATGGAGGTTCCTTAAAAAACTAAATATAGAACTACCATACAACCCAGAAATCCCACTACTGGGCATATACCCCGAGAAAACCATAATTCAAGAAGAGTCATGTACCACAATGTTCACTGCAGCTCTATTTACAATAGCCAGGACATGGAAGCAACCTAAGTGTCCATCGACAGATGAATGGATAAAGAAGATGTGGCACATATATACAATGGAATATTGCTCAGCCATAAGAAGAAACAAAATTGAGCTATTTGTAATGAGGTGGATGGACCTAGAGTCTGTCATACAGAGTGAAGTAAGTCAGAAAGAGAAAAACAAATACCGTATGCTAACACATATATATGGAATCTAAAACCAAAAAAGAAAAAAAATGGTCATGAAGAACCTGGGGGCAAGAAGGGAATAAAGACGCAGATCTACTAGAGAATGGACTTGAGGATACGGGGAGGGGAAGGGTTAGCTGGGACAAAGTAAGAGAGTGGCATGGACATTATATGCACTACCAGATTTAAAATAGATAGCTAGTGGGAAGCAGCCGCATAACACAGGGAGATCAGCTCGGTGCTCTGTGACCACCTAGAGGGGTGGGATACGGAGGGTCGGAGGGAGGGAGATGCAAGAAGGAAGATATATGGGGATATATGTATATGTATTACTGATTCACTTTGTTATAAAGTAGAAATTAACACACCATTGTAAAGCACTTATACTCCAATAAAGATGTTAAAAAAAAAGAGGATATGGTTCAATGAGCTGAATGAAAACAGCTAGGAGATACAGAGCAAATACTTTCTTTTTAGTTTTTGGGTTTTTTCCAGTTTCATGGAGGTATAATTTACAAATAAAAATTATGTAAGGTGCACAGTATTGATGTTTTGATATACATATACATTGTGAAATGATTATGATAATCTTTCTTATTAACATATCCATCACTATACACAGTGACCATTTTTCGTGGTGAAAACACTTAAGATCTACTCTTTTAGCAAATTTCAAGTATAAAACACAATATTATTAACAATTGTCGCCATGTTTTATGTTGGATCATCAGAACTTAGTCACCATGAATAACTGAAACGTTGTATCCCTTGACCAACCTATCTCCATTTATTCCACCTCTAGCTCTGGCCAACGACCATTCTATTCTGCTTCTATGAGTCTGACTGTTTTAAATTACACACATAAGTGAGACTTACACAGCATTTGTCTTTCTGTGTCTGGCTTATATTACTTGGCATAATATCTTCAGGTTTGTCCATGTTTTCACAAATGACAGGATCTCCTTCTTCTTAAGGCTGAATGATATTCCATTGTGTATACACACACCACATTTTCTTTACCCATTCATGCATCTATGGACATTTAGGTTGTTTCCGTATCTTGGCTATTGTGAATACTGCTGTAATGAACATGGGGGTGCAGATTTTTTAAAGATACTAAATTTCCATTGGATACATACCCAGAAATGGAATTGCTGAATCACATTATAGTTCTATTTTTAATTTTTTAAGGAACCTCCATGCTGTTTTCAACATTGGCTGTACCAATTTCAATAACTTCTGATTGAAGGAAAAATGAAGCAGAGCTCAGAAACCCCTACATCTGTGGCAAGGAGGGAATTGTAAGATAACTGGATAGACAGGTGTTATGAACAGAGTCTGTTTTGGAAGAAACTCCAAGCTCAGAGAAACCATCGTCTTAGTAACAAATACACTACCATGTGTATTGTTTAGAGTTTTCAGTTTTAGTTCCAAAGGGCCCCACTATTATTAGACGAGGATATTGAAAGAAGAAACAAAATCAGATGCATATTGGGAAAACTTCTGAAGAATGAAGACTTTACAGGTTTCCAGAGAGAAAAACCGGGAGTCTTTAAAGCAAAGAGTCAGACTACCAAGAAAATTCTCAGTGATGTATACTAGAGAATCATGGAATAATTTCTAAGCATTCTGAAGGAAGATGATTTTAAATATAGAAATTATGCTTGGTCAAATTATCATTTAATTTACTGCATGTATGCATTCAGGTATAGATTTAATTAAAACAATTTATCTTTCAGAACTATCACTTTGGCTTTTTCAAAAGATTAATAAGAAAAAGAAACTTCTAAAATCAAATGAAAGAAGAGTAAAGATGCACAAAAATATGAGGTGGATAAAGAGAATTTTTAAACATATTACTATAGACAAATTACACCAATACACTTTGAAAATTTTGACAAAATGTGTCAATAACTAAGAACATAACAATGAGCAAGTTTAACCCAAGCAGAGGGGAAAAACTTTAATGGACTAATACTTATAAAAGAAATCGAAAATGAGATTAAAGTTCTATCCGGCAAAAAGTGCTAGATCTTATAGGTACTTTTACCAGAGCTTCAAGAAGTGATACCGATTTCCTTAATTCTAAGAAGTGAGAAATTTTAGGAAGTAGTATTGATTTAAGTTCTTTTGAAAGACAGAAAAAATAAACCATGCATTAAATGAACACATTCTAAGAGGCATATCGGTTTAGAAAATATTAGAGTGGAAAAAATGCCAATTATTTTTATTTTTCACACCTATTCAACGCCAAAGATGGAAATCTTCAATTTTTTGTGTGAGCCCTCATAAATTGGATACCAAAGATAGACAAGAATAACACACACTATTACCAGCTAGTTGTTTATGAATATATTTGCCAAAAAATCAACAAATGTTTAATGGATCAAAAGAACATATTAAAATAATGAGTTAGAGCTTTATTACTGACATAAACACATGACATATAATACGTAAGACCCTACCACAACACAGTAAATGGAACCTATAAAATTTAGTCATACAAAACACTGAGTCCCATTACTTCAAGTTTATGAAATGACCGTGAAGAGCCTACCTTGCCCCTGACCCAAGAGTTCGAGAGTTCTACTGCATGACCCAATTCCTCTGTGGTAGCAGCCAGTGTTGGTAGTTGTCCTCTCCGGACCTAATACCGAATGGGGTAATTCTAGGTTTTGCAGCTAAATGACAATTCTCTTACTGCCTTGTATCAATTTTTATTGGCCTAATCCAGGAATACTGGACCACAAGAATACTGGGAAATCAACTAGCCATCATTTGCCTCCCTACTTTCCAAGTCTGAGTTACTTCCTGTGTCTCTGCCCAGCTTCATTCTCCCCTGCATATCTCTCTTGCTCACCGCCAAAAGATGAAAATATTAGCTTTTCTCCAATTAAGAACTGAAGCTAGGCAGAAGGTGGAAGCTAATGCCAGTTGTATTATACCCAAATCGGATTACTGGGTATATTATTGTGGAGTTCATTGTAAAATTATACTCAAATATATAGCATAATATCATATCTGTAAAAGATATATATTTAGACAACAAGCAGAAAGCTAGATAGCTGGAGGTTTGGAGAGAGAGAGAGAGGTTGAGGGAGTCAGAGAGAGAGAGATGCAAACAGCTGCTTGCTAGAGAGCATGCTTGAGCACGCTTGTTAGCTACCTGAGTGTTCCTCAGGAAAGGACAGAAGTGGTGACTTTCTTTTTTTAAAAATTAATTAATTAATTTATGGCTGCGTTGGGTATTCGTTGCTGCGCACAGGGGCTACTCTTCATTGCTGTGTGTGGGTTTCTCATTGCGGTGGTTTCTCTTGTTGTGGAGCACGGGCTCTAGGAGTGCGTGCTTCAGTAGTTGTGGCACAGGGGCTCAGTAGCTGTGGCTTGCAGGCTCTAGAGCACAGGCTCAGTAGTTGTGGCACATGGGCTTAGCTGCTCCGTGGCATGTGGGATCTTCCCGGACCAGGGATCGAACCTGTGTCCCCTGCATTGGCAGGCAGATTCTTAACCACTGCGCCACCAGGGAAGTCCCCATGACTTTCATTTTTTATTATTTAATGTTATTGATCTTTCTCATAATAAGCCCATACTTTAGAAATTAAAAAAATAAAGATATTACAAATGAGAAAGAATGGAAATAAAATGTTTAAATCCCTTCAGAAAGTAATTTATACTTTTCACATTTATGTTTTCTTTTATTAAGCATAATTTTTATTTTGAAATACAAATATATAAATATATTTGGAAAGAGATAAAAGCATATGTATGTTTATATTTTCAGGTGATACATTCCTTTTTTCTAGGATAGTTATAAGGAGGGCTTAAGAATGTGCTGTAAGATAAATGTTGTACCAAACATCCCAGAAGGAGAATGTTTTTGATTGACTTAATTCTCCATCTTCTGAAACATTAAGTCTCTAGATTGCCCTGAAAACTGCAACAATGTATCAAATTGAAATTAAAATGAATAGCAAATGAAGATAGGGTATTCTGTGACCAAGAATGGATGGACATAGAGACTGAAAAAAGAAACACCAGGGATGGAGCTGGAAGTGAGGAAGTGGAAGTGAGAAGAGGATGAAACACGAATGAAAATATCCACAATGGCAGCTTGCTTATTTTGTCACACAAATCAAACCTTGCTGCATTAGTGAATGCCAACTCTGAATTATTACCAGTTACCTGAGGAGACCGGACATGGTCCTTTGGCAGAATTTGTACACCTTGCTAGTGTTGCTGTGATTAAGGGTTTTCCATTTGACACCAGATTTGGGGGCACACTCCCCATATTACTTGACTTCCACTCAAGGAAACAAATAAGACTCTGCCTAGATGCTTGTCTAACTCCATCTCAAGGTCACAGAGGGCTATTTATCCATGTCCATGTCAGAAAAGGTAGACTAGGCTCCATCTTTCCCCTTATATCCCATTTTTTACCACTCAGTGTTGAGGTGTAGAGTGTGTGTGTTCCAGAATTTTTTACAATTATTTTTCACCATACCTGCTGCTCAGAGGGTAGTTATATGTGTATTTTCCTTGTCTTTATTTAATTTGTATCCTGTCTAGCTCAATTGTGGCATATAGATTTAACAAAGATAAGGTTTAAAAAAATGGGTCCTTTGTTTTGTTCACTTCCAAGTGCATTTAGGAGTGAGAAGTATAAATCTGTTTTTAAAATATTTTTCTGAGAAGCACAGGTCATATATTTTATTTTGTATTTTTTTAATTTTTAAATTTTTTAGATTAGTTTAAGGTTCAAAACAACATCTAGAGGAAGCTACAGATCTTTTCCATCTATCCTCTGCCCCCGTACACGCACAGTCCCCCCATTATCAGCATCACTTACCACAATGGTGCATTTGTTACCAAATGCATTGTGCTCAACCTACACTGACACATAATCACCCAAAGTCTATAGTTTACGTAAGGGTTCACTCTTGGTGCACATTCTATGGGTCTGAACAAGTGTATAATGATATATATCCATCATTACAGTATCATACAGAGTATTTCTCACTGTCTTAAAAATTCTCTGTGCTCGGCCTGTTCATCCCTCTTCCAACCACCACCCCCGGCAACCAGTAGTCTTTTTATCATCTCCAGAGTTTGCCTTTTCATTCCATACATTTTTAAAATTAAAAGGAAATGATTTTTTTAAATCCCAGTTGTAAATAGTTATGTGATGACTAGCATAGAATAAAATGCTCTAAAAGTGACTGCAACTGTAAAGAAAAATGCACACATTTTGAGTAAACACAAATTTGATTACGCTATGGAGCAGGTTACAACCAATCTATGAAAGAGCAAAATATTCACACCTAAATGATGTGGACTACTTATAATGGATAATTAATTATACTTAAAATCATGCTTTTATACAAATTAAAAAATCCCAATGTTCTTCTAATACTACAGAAAAGTTATAAGTAAAAGAACCAAAACAGAAAAACCAGACCTAAACTGGAAAAAATTACCTGTGGAAGTTACATTTGAAGTGTGCCTGAAGAAAGCCTAGGACATTTTTACCAAAGGCACAATTCCTACTACACTGTGAATGATGGATATATACTGTTGCTTGGATTAATGAATTGGTCAAAGAAATATATCACACACCCCAGCCTCACTTATGTTATGGCACAAAGAGAAAAAGATAGTATATGTATGGCCTGTGACTGAACAGACAAAGCAGACTGCATTTGAAGCAAACTAGCTCATGCAGTGCATATGAGCTCATTTTTAGAATCCATATGTATTGTGTAAGATACAAAAGGTAATACAGAAAAGTATGAAACATTGTTCTTGCATGTTTCCTAATTACGCAATGAGCCATAAATATACATGCAACTTTTAAGTGAAAACTAAATAACAATACTAGGTAAAATATATTCAAATTAAGAATAAGTGCTAAATAAATGGCTTATAAATAATAAATCTTCTAAGAAGAGGACAGATCACGCTAAATCGAAAATGGTTTGAGAAAAAAATCACTGTTGTTAACAATGATGGAGGAAAGTGTAGATCTCAGAAGACTAAATGCAAGTTGCCAGTGGAAAGGAGAATGAGAAGGAAAAAATTTTGATTATATGAAAGTCTAAATGCATAATTTAAGAAATATGAATATCAGCACCATTCAAAAATCAAGGAAATCAGAAAAATAAAATTAAATAAATAGGATGGCCTATTGGATACTCCATATACCCACAAGAATAATCCATTTCTATACTAGAACAAAATAAACTATCTGCATTGAAAACGATGAATCATATGATAAATTGTAGAATTCAGGAATACTGGGATACCTTATAAAACCATGTAAGTCAGAAGCTCCAATGTTTGGATTTTTACCAAAGTGCAAGCTATGGATTTTAATTAATTTATTTTTTTTAAAGATGGAAGAGGAAGTGAGTTTTACCCTGCTTGCCCCCGCCAGCCAATCAATTTTGGATGTTTTGCATTCATTGTTTATCTTAAAGTCATGTACATATTTTTCCTATATCCAGTCTCTCCATGAGTACAGAGCAAACACAAATAGGTTTTTTAAGGATGATGATCCTAGTATAAAACTCTGAACTTCAATTTGCTATGAGATTGTACACATAGCTAATTATATGACCAATATTTTCTTCCATGTTTTCTTTACAATCTCAGCAATATTTAAAACCAAGTGAATTTTCCTGATATGAAAACTCTCCTCAGCACTGCAGTGGTCTTTAAGAGGAACACATAAAATTGTAGTACATAGGTCTTTAGCCCCTATCCTCATTGTTTGCTAAATAAAGGTCAATACTGAATCCTCAAAAATGTAATGTCAGTTCTATCATTAGTAGAAATACCATGCACTTGTAGAATGTTTTCCTATATTTGTTTGAATAAAACAAAAATATTTAAAACAAAAGACCTCCTTTTTAATGACATATACCTTTTCAAAGTAAAAATTTACAGAAATTGAATCTATTAAAATAATTCTTGGTTCTATTTGTCATTTTATTTAATTTTTTTCTGCCTTGCGTTTTAGATCATTTTTAAAATGACTATTACTAGAGCATTCATTCTTGCTAGAGTGACAGGTCCCTAGCTCTCCACTGACCTGGACAGAATAAAAGTATTCACAAGATTCCAGGACTATGTAGATTCCAAGACCAAAGAGAATTTTTCACAGTATTAAAAAAACAAAACAAAACAAACAAAAACTTTTCTCTAGTGCCTACTAAACACTTCAGAGAAGTCTGCAGAGGTTCCAATGGGGTCTTGCTTCCTCGTTTGAATATTTTAGAAGTGAGGACCATGAACATAGCTTTACATAACAGAAAGATAAATAACGCACAGTTTATTTTCAGAATTTTACAGCAAGTATGGCTGCCTTACCTTCTCCATTCTTCTGCCAGCTCAAAATCAGCCAAGGTGTATCCAAAATATTGTATCAGCAAACACACTTTCCTAGAAAATGAAGAAAGCAATAATGCAATGAGACCATTGAACCAGGAGTGGAAGAATTTGTCCTACTCTGCCCTAGGTTGGAGTTATGTCTCTTGGCTTCTCTCTCCTTTAGTTACCTCATATGGAAATTAAAAAATAAAGGCAAGTGTCCTCTTTTTTAGGGACTTTTGTGACAGTCACATAAGAGAATATTTGGGGGGAAATTTGTAAACTGCAAGATGCTAAAGAAGTTTTAAAAATCTGAAAATCATTAACAGTGAAAAAAAAAAATTAGTGAATGCCACCTCCTGGTAATGTGGTAACGTGATCGATACTAGCAAGTCTCATCCTGCAGGTGAATCCTTAATACTTCCTAACTGTATACTATCCTCTCCCTTTTTAAATAAATTCAGCAGCCTACGCTATTATACAAACTAAATGCATGCCAGTACAAAACTTTTTTTAAATTCCACACATAATAATACACAGTCCCTTCAAATCCCACACAGAAGTTAGGTTTGGACTGCAGGTCTGAGACATATTACTCAGTATTTATTGAGATAGACATGTGATTTAAAACTAAGATGAAAATTGAAAGGGCAATCATTATCCATCTATTTGGCATCTCTGTGAAAAGCTATTGAGACCCATTTCATTACACCTTTTCATTATGCTGTTTACTATGTTAACTGAAACTTTATAATGTTGGAGGTATATAAAAGATTCTTTAAGTACATAGCATATACCAGAATAAATCCTCTAAGACAGAACATTTTAGAACTCTTTTTTATGTTATAGGACGGACGTATCTAGAACTCAGAGTAAATACAAATGATTGCCACTGAAGGAGAAGGAAGTGATAATCATGCCTCCTTTATTGATATGATTGTTTAGTTATTAATCAAAACCTTCACTTTTAGGAAAGATAACTAGGTCCTGCTTGAGTGGGGGCCAACTAAGGCACCCATTTGATCTGTCAGTACTGTCACACTTGCTCTTGATGTCAGAAAAATATTTAAAAGACAAAGCCTTTTATTTCACAATTTAAGTTGTGGCTCAAATGCAAATATTTCTTTTCTTTCCAAAAAGAAAATATTCTATAAATACATTTGATTGAATTTATCACAATAAGTTCAAAACTTTAAAAGTAAAACAGGACTGGGCATATACCCTGAGAAAACCGTAATTCAAAAAGAGTCATGTACCACAATGTTCACTGCAGCTCTATTTACAATAGCCAGGACATGGAAGCAACCTAAGTGTCCATAGACAGATGAATGGATAAAGAAGATGTGGCAATATATACAATGGAATATTACTCAGCATAAAAAGAAATGAAATTGAGTTATTTGTAGTGAGGTGGATGGACCTAGACTCTGTCATACAGAGTGAACTTAAGTCAGAAAGAGAAAAACAAATACCGTATGCTTACAAATATGTATGGAATCTAAAAAAAAAAAAATGGTTCTGAAGAACTTAGGGGCAGGACAGGAATAAAGACGTAGAAAATGGACTTGAGGACATGGGAAGGGGGAAGGGTAAGCTGGGACGAAGTGAGAGAGGGGCATGGACATATATACACTACCAAATGTAAAATAGATAGCTAGAGGGAATCAGCCACATAGCACAGGGAGATCAGCTCAGTGCTTTGTGACCACCTAGAGGGGTGGGACAGGGAGGGTGGGAGGGAGACGCAAGAGGGAGGGGACATGGGGATATATGTATATGTGTAGCTGATTTACTTTGTTATACAACAGAAACTAACACACCATTGTAAATCACTTATACTCCAATAAAGATGTTAAAAAAAAAAGAAAGTAAAATGGAATAATATTTCTAAATTGTGGCATTGGAACAAGACAACAGCATATTTAGGTGAACATTTAATGTGTACAAGTGATACTGACAAATATATTTCTTCCTTAAAAGTTAGATTTCATGGTAACGGATTTTTAAATAGGTGACTAATGTTTTTGACAAGCCTGAAATTTCTGGAAATGTTCTCTCATTCATTGGAACAAAACAATTTAGCATGACTCTCTGGGTCGTGATATTCTTAAGTCTTTAAAAAAAAATTATGGAGCAACTTTTCCAAGTGTTATTTTTAGATTAGGTAAGTGTGCTGAGGATGAACTTAACTAGTTATGTCCTGTGTTCTACAGAATGAGTAAAATATCATTTGTAAATTTAACTCTTACCTTAAATGATTTTAATAGTTTATAAAATGTCACACTTGTTTTAAAAATCTACTTCAAAATACAGTCTATGTATGTATCCTTTTAGAAGAGCTACATAATAACTAAATATTAGAGAGCACGGATAGCTATTCTGCCAGTTTGAAAACTGGCTAATCATTTCAGTCACCTGAAAGTGACTTGCCAACAGAATTTAAGGAAGCTTTACATATTAGCATTTCATAAGTCTGTAGTGAATAAGTAGCAGCTGTTAACTTTCTTTTAAGACATACAGCGGGCTACAGATTTAAGATTTATTTTACCTCAGAGGAAAGTAATAAACATATAAGCTGTCAATTTTTAAAATACATGGTTTGGGATCTTCATACCACATCACATAAAGCAGCTTAAGTTTAGCCTTTATATAGCCAAATATAAAAAAATATACATACACACACATATACACAATAAATACAGTGTTTCTGTTTAATAGCTATCTCTAAGAATAAAAAACAAAGTTCTGAATTTTACTTCTAAGGAAATTCAAGAACATTTCTATTTCTCCAAATTTTTCTTGAATAATACGCTAATCTTACCAAATTTGATTTTCAAGCAGGTAAAATTTCCGTCTCACTCTAGGATTAGATATTAAGATTTGTTAATTTTATTGATCTATTTTAATCTGACCATGGATACTTGTGTGTTTCATGGGAATCATACCATACAGCCAACATAAAATTAATTTTCTCATAAGGAATCATTTGAAAGAATCCCACTGCATGGGTTTTATTCTATACTTCTAAATAAATGAATAAATGATGAGATTCCCTTGATGTAAGGCAGACACTGCACTGAGAGAGGGCCTATGACATCATAGAGGCTAGTTCTGGGTACGCAAAGTGGTACTGTATTATTCCTCAAAACATGAAACCCCATATTTTTTATTTGAGAACACTCAGAGTCACACGTTTAGCCTCTGTGCAGTCTGCTGACATGACCCCATCATTACAGATGGCCACTCCAAGTCTCTCATCCATTACCACACCCAAGTTTTCTTATTTTTATCACTAGATATTTAGTTTAAAAGAGCCTATATGACTGTTCCTTTCAATATTTATGCTTCTTTTTCATGAGAATTACATTCTTTTTACATCAAGTACCATGCATTACTCCACTTCTCCACTTTTTGTTGTGGGCACATCAATGGTTTCCCTGTCTTAAAAGTACATGCTCGGGCTTCTCTGCTGGCGCAGTGGTTAAGAATCCACCCGCTAATGCAGGGGACATGGGTTCAAGCCCTGATCTTTATGATATGTCTTCTCAGTCTTGAATCCAAGGGAACCAGCCATCAACAGCATTAAGCAAGCCTTACATCCCCAAATACCATACAAAGCTGCAACACGAATGTAAATATCTGTGACAGTATCTTGCTTATTTTGTTGCACACTTCTATGGCATGAATGGGTAGGTTTATGGCCTAGTATTCTATGTGCTGCAATTTTTTATTTTGAAAAGCATAAACTTTTAGAGAGTTCCTGCTTACCTTGGTTGAAACAGTGTCTCCTAAAGACTAGTATACTTAGGTATAATTTAAGGTTAAGAGAACGTATAAATGAAGATTTAGTGGATCCTTGCCTTTCCATCCTACAAGTAATAGCTTATTCCCTTTTTGGAATATCATAAGCAAAATTATAATTTAAAATTTATGAAGTTCATTGCAATTCACTTGCAAAGCATATTATGAATGTGACACTTGGCTGAGGTTAAAGATAAATGCAACAGCAGCAAAATTAATATAAAAACACAAATTTGGGGCTTCCCTGGTGGCGCAGTGGTTGAGAATCTGCCTGCCAATGCAGGGGACATGGGTTCGAGCCCTGGTCCGGGAAGATCCCACATGCCGCGGAGCAACTAGGCCCGTGAGCCACAACTACTGAGCCTGCGCGTGTGGAGCCTGTGCTCTGCAACAAGAGAGGCCGCGATAGTGAGAGGCCGGCGCACCGCGATGAAGAGTGGCCCCCGCTCGCCGCAACTAGAGAAAGCCCTCGCACAGAAGCGAAGACCCAACACAGCCATAAATAAATAAATTAAAAAAAAAAAAAAAACCACAAATTTGAAGCCAATTTATATAATACTTTATTTTCAAGATTTTCATTTTTTTGTATACTCTACTGTACCAGTAAATATCCTAAATATCTATAGTCTTTGGTCGAAAGAGCACATTTTTCAACATATCTTAAGGTATTTTACCAAATAACACATTTTCTTCAAAGACCATTCACATACATTTTTATCATTCACCTTCATATGCTTGAAGGTAAGTAGAAGCAGATATAATCTTCATTAAAAGGTAATATAAATTTAAAGATATCATATCTTTTTTCCAGCGACTCAAAGTGGTAGATCCAAGAATAGAGATTGCGATGCTGACTTCATAAGAAACTACCCTAAACTGATAAATCAGTGACGGACAGTTTCACAAAATTATTGCAAATTTTTGAATGGCTCACAATTTCCTTTGCCATCCTCAGTCATATCAGTATAGTTCCTCCTTTATTTGAATTGCAATTTAAATATGCAGATTTCCACAAGAAATCTTCCACAAATATAGTTCTATAAGCACAACCAAAATTGAGATCAAGGGTTTATTCTGTATATAAATGGCCGTGACAGGCTTATGGATGTTGACCAAAAATTATAAAATACATCTGCTTCATATCTATATAAAACTGTCTTACGTAATTCTTAAGTGTTTCTTCTCAGGGGTTCGATCAGTTATTCTGTCTTTATAACTTATTGTAGTTGATCAAACTGGGACAAATATGAAAAACAAAAAAAGAAAATAACTTATTTCTCATGACTGTATGTAGGGTATTTTAATTAACAAATTCCACAATATTATTAGTTAAGAACTGTTTCATGATTTCATCGCTAAAATTAGCACCATTGTAAAAATTAAATATCTACAATTTTTTGCAAACAGGCACTTTATTTTCATAGAATAAATATTTAGTGGTGTAACTGATACAAAAATAATGTTTGAGAATATCCCATATGTTCCTTTTCAAACTTTATGATGGGTACATAGTGTTCCAAGGATTAATTCTGTACACTTTTGACCAGGAAGCTCAAGTCATATGACTAGAGTAGCTCGTTACATTATGTAAATATGTAAAGTGGATGAGTACATAATAGGGATGTGGCAAAAATTAACAAGAGAATATACAGTATGCAGACCAATGAGGTGTGTTTGAGGGCCTGTGAGCCACCAGCTTATGGCTTCTACTGAGCACAGTCTGAAAGCAAAGATGAGTCATTCAGTTATATCTACACACTTAGCTAGTTTATAAGGCCCTTTAGTGACAACAGGGACATAATCTTACCCTATCCTAGCAGGTTCTTTAAGCAGACACACAAGCACTCACACAGCCTGTTAAAACTAAAAGTGGCTTGAACTGCATACATTTTTTCTTTCAATTGATAAAAATTCAGAGAGCAGGAAATCTGGGGTTCATCACTTCAGATGTTCACCAACGTCAGGGATCTAGAGCAGGCACTTTGTCCTACTCTTGGTTTCCGCATATGTTTGCAGGTGGATGCCACTGTTGAAAGCAGTAGCTTTTCCAAGGTAAGGAGGAAGAGGACGGGAGGATTTCTTTAAATCTCTAATGAGTTCTTTAGCAGAATTCCCTAACTTCTCTGTGCTGACTCAGATCAGATTTCTAACTCTAAACTACTCTCTGGAAAAAGAGAAGGGGATTTCCATGGCTGATTTAAGGACAGAACAATCCTAGAGTTTTATGGTGGGGCCCACCTTCCCTTAGTACATCCATGTCAATTCTTTAACAAAACCAGGTTCTATTAGCAAGAAAATAGGAAATCTCTGTTACATACACAAACAAGAGAAATAACCAGTCTGTCCCCAAAGAGGCCCATTTTATTTATAAGCTTTTCCCTCCAAAATGTTTCAAAATGTTCCCCTATTTTTACGTAACCTCTGCATCTCCCAGTGAATAGTTCTTCTAAAAAACTCTCATTTTCCCCATTTCTATTGAGAAGAGTTATAGTTTTTATAAAATAATCTAATTTGGCTCACTCTCTGAAGCTGAAAGCACTGAGAAGTTTAGGGAAAAATTTACGAATTATGTCAAACACATGGTCCAGATAGGTCACAGCTAAACCAGGAGACAGTCTCCAAAGGGATAAAGAGATCTAGACACGGCCATACTCACAAGCAGAAGGGCACTGTGAAGCTCACTCTAGAATCTTATTATAAAAGTTCCTACTCACACCAGAACACCAGAAATCTGAACCAAACAAACAAAAAGGTTCCAAGATAGTCTCCTACATGTCCAGAAGAAAGTAACTTAAAGTACCAATGGGATTCTAGGGTTGAGCAAATCCTTGAAGATAAATGGAATCAACTCCAGACAGAAAGATACTATACTGCTGCCATTTTTTCCCCAAATCACCAGAGCACCGGATATGCTGGTACTATATCTATTCTACTCAAATGAAGAGTCAGGCTTCACTGAGAGAACAATTTTATTTCTACATTAAAGTTTTAAATGCATCACCAAACTTAATATGATTTTCTTAGTTTTGGAAAGGAAAAGCTGAGGCAAAAGAAGAGCCATAGGTTCTGCACAAAGTCACACAGCTGGCTCAAGACTGGGGTCAGATCCCAAAACTCCTCATATCAGGTATAGCAGATTATATAGCATTTTACATGACAGTGAAATAAATGACATTATGATCCCTTCATATTTTTTCTCATTAGGTTAGTTGAAGGTTTTACATGTAGACCTTATGACTCACTTCAAAAAAAGGCCAACTACACAATTTTTCTTCATTAAACTTTAGAAATTACAACTGTGTAAAAATCATATTGTCCTTGCATTGGTAGGTCCAAGATAAAAGATAATGTTACAGTTTCCATCAGAGAATTTTACATTGTGAACTACTGATCATTACCTAGGTTTATGGTATATTCTGCTTTTCACCTCTATGGAAAATATGTTGTTTTAAAATGTCAGTTTATAAGTGTGTTAAGAGTTTAACAAAAGCATTATTTGAATTAAAAGAAACAATTACCTGAACAATTATTTCAACGACACCAATTTTTAGTAAAATATGCTTTCCTACTTGCTATATTCTGTTTTTTTCCCTTCAACCTGAAATCATGCTTAAGGAATTTGCAGGCTGATGTACATTATAGATCAAATGACATGCACTGACAAAACTGCAAGGAGGTACACATATTAGAGCCCAGAATTGTTGAGAGTTATAAAAATAATATTCATATTTAAGGTAAGGAGGAGCTAATTCATAGGGCTACATATCACTAAGAATAGTATTAACCATTGAGGGAAAAGAGAAAATAGGAAGGACACCAATTCAGGGAAAATTCAAAATACAGTCACTCGCTTTATAAGAATGTGCCCTTCAATGTAAAGAAAAATCTCGTACTGAATATCACTCTAACTTATGACATTTTCCAGGTGAGTTTAATGGAAGATTTCTTTTTTTCATTAGAAAAACACTCCCATTCTACAGAGTTATCTACAAATAAAAGAGAATCACATGAGAGAATTCTGGTTTGGAGGCAACATCCTTAAGAAAGTAAGAATGCACGTATTTGATAAAAATGGAGATAGAGAATTTTTTGGAAAACTGTGATTCTTCCTCCTTTAAAAAAAAACTATCATTTGCTAGAATGTTACATGACATTTTTACATGTCTGTACATTAACATAGGTGGCATAAGATATATATGGTCCACTGTAAAAACAGACTCTGGTATACAGAAATACAGCTGTTGACAGTAGGGTAAATGTGTGGACAAGATAGCAGGGAGACTCCCTGTATTGAAAACACACAAAGGTTAATTTTTTTAAAAAGTATTTAGCATTACTCGGTGCCACCATTAGGCACCATGGCTATCACAGAAGAGAGTACATATACCAACGTTTTACCTCATGTGCCTTGACCTCAAGAAAAGATATACACATCTGGAAAGTTGAACAATAAAAGATAACATACAATTAAATAAGGAATAAATGGCTCAGATAATAATTGCCAGAGAATGAGAGTGTTTCTCAAGTGATCCACAGAATACTTACTAGGTCTGCATCACACTGAAAAATCGTTTTGGTATTAAACACAACTGTGAAATTCATCATCTTATACTTCACCCTTAAAGCTCATAATTCGCATTACCACACTACATTTCTCAATTTCAAAACTCATGCGTTAGCCAAGCCTGTTGATTTGACGATAGAACACCTGACATCTGTAAACCTTTTGTGTAAATGCTTTTTATTCCCAACACGTTTTAGGAGATGCCCCTAGAGGAGATGAGAAGAGAGAACTCTTTTAGATTAGCCTTAGTCAGGCATCACTGTGGAGATGAAACTTCAGGATTCTTTTGTTTGGCTAAAGCAGAGGCAAATCAGGAGAACATTACAGGCAGATAGAAAAGAAACCTAACATTTCAATCCACAGTTTCAAAGGAACCTCAGAGCTCATCCCAATAATGAATCACTCCTTAGATTACAATGTTCTCCTTGGACACGGCTAATAACTAGGGAATCACTACCATATTCTGGAAGGAACATTGAGCTCGTTGTCATGTACCTGCAATCAAGAACTAAAAAGATCTATGCCATAATTTTCCCCTTTGACAGAGCTTCCCTTGTGCTCCTCGGCTATAATACTCTCACAAGTCTTCAGTTTTAGAAATTAAACCCGCTCAGAATTTTTTAATAGCTTTCCACATCACACATTTTCCTGCACGTTCACCTGTCTTCCTTGTTGCCATGTCCCTCAGCATTTTGACCACCTGGTGAGTACAATGGGGTGAACTTCTCTGGAGGAATCCAAAATCTCATCTTCAAAAATGTTACTCTACTGGGTGAGAGAAACCCATATCTTAATTCTCTCTGGCTTTCATCCACTGATAGCATGAAATATTGGGCAATGCTTGTCAAGATGGAGAAAGTAACTGAGGATGTCAGAATGGTCCCTAAGGTGGGACAGAAAGGAAGAAACAGGAACAGATATGATCCAGAATTACCACCCTTAAAAAGAGAACCACGAAAGAGTTATCCAATATCACAGACTGTCAGCCAGACAAAAGGTAATTGATATAGAGACATATCTACTCCTATTCTATTTCTTAACGTAATTTAAAGATCATCTCACTAGGCAACCACCATAGGCATAGTAATATGAGAGTTATGGATTTTGATAACCCTATGGCTACGATTATCACGAAACATCATATTCTAATTTATTTTGGTCCAAGAATGAATATTCAATTATCTATGAGGTAAATCATATGCCAGAAACTTTGCCTCCCATGATTTTATGTAGTCATCAATCAACAGATCAATTTAGAGATGAATAATTTATCAAACTGAAGTGCATGAAAGAAATGTTTCTGAGTCATCATGTGAACTAAGGGTCTTGATACAAAATGATCCAGTTAGTGTGACAAAAATATATTTATGAATATCTTGAGAGACTGTACCATGATAGGATTATATTGTTACTGACAAAGGGAGACTTTAATTTTCATATTGACTATTTCTAGGATATTACTTTCCTGTTCAGATGCTGACATAAATGATGACAAAGCCATGACTGCTGGTATGTGGGTGACTGCTAAGATAGAAGATAACTTTATAAGGTCTAAATCAAGTCCTAATCCAAGATATATTTCAAATTTCTTCTTCATATTATGTGTCTTTATTGATTGGAAGTTACTCAAAGGCTCAAATCATAATGGGGTATTTTTTAAACCTACAGTCAAATTATCTAGAGTACAGCATATTGAAGATGAATTAGAGAAATTGGGCATAGACATCCTTAATCAAGACATATGCACTAAATCTAAACTAAAATGAGAATATAATTTAGGTAAGAGTCAGGAGGTTTGTTTTATTTGATTTCTGGTTTGGACTAGGGTTTCCAGATGCCAGGGGCTCCCCCTGGGATGTTACCTGTAAAATTTGGGGATAGATGTCTTGACCCTCCAACTCAGCAGCCTTTCCTGCCTACCAAAGTCCAACTCAGGTACCTCTTTCTGCCCTGAAATACCAAATGACACCCGAATAACGTGACATTGTGAGGTGGGCTTTGTGGCCTCAGTAGATATTTTGTGCTCCTGCCACTCTGACACTCTGTCAAAGGCAGTGTCTATTCTCCCAGCTCCACAGCCAAAATGACTTCCTTCAGAATGCAAACCTGCTCCTCAGGGATAGGAAAAGTCTGGTTAAAGTTGTAATATAACTCTTGCCTTTACAGAGGCTCTTAGAATTTATTTCCAAGGGGTCATGTTTACCCAATATCAGAACTGCTCCTGTAGCTTCAAAGTGGGAGTATCTGAATGTCTAGGATGGAAGTCAAAAACTGTAGTTGCTTTAACCTTAAAATTAAATTAAAGCAGCTAAAAGATGCAACATGGCCACTCAAGATTCCATCAAACAGTCCATTTTCCCTAAAATGCTGCAAGAAAAAATTGGTGGGTCAGAGTGCCATTACCAGAGGGACTAGCTGACCTGTTATCACCTCCTGTGTGACGAAAAACAGCTTTGGCTGCATCTTGTACCTGATCTGGTCTAAAATTTCTGCTTACTCATTATGTTTCATAGTTCAGCTTCCAGAAGCAACTGAAACAATCTGTATCTGGGTTTTCTCAAAGATGGAAATGTAGGGAAATTTTTTCTTTCTCCTAAAAATAATACAGTCTTTTATTTTTCATTATTTTTTAATATTTTGTAAGGTTAAAAAAATATACACTTATCCTGTGAACCTGATTTTTCTTGAATAATCTGTCCTACCTAGGAATACCTCAAGTCCTTTCACATTTTGGTTTTGTGGTGGTGAGGGGAGTGTGGATCATCTTATATTTATAGACTACATACTTGATGAAAACCTCAGGCAAAAGATAAACCCAACCTGTCCACTGTTGCTCATAAAAACAGTTCTCTGGTGTCTGTACTTCTACATTATCAAGGCAAACTATAGACATTTATGAATAAGTTTATAAATAACTGTAAGTAACTACTTCTTCGCTCTTTGCAAAGACCTGCTTTGAAACTTACTGACATCCATGTGATGTTTTGCTAACGTGTGATACATGGCATTTCCTGAAGCTGTAATTTCTAACAGCTATCAAGGTTTCATCTCATTCTCCTCCATCAAACATTGTAATGCATGTATAAACATAAATAAATTCTCACATTTCTGGCTGGAATATTCAAAAATGGTTCACTCGTCTCTCCCCACCTCATTTACTACACCTGCTCATGGGAGGCTTCTAAATTTTAATTAATTTCAACTCATTTTCAGAACCCGGTGAATGCCCCAATACCTTCTGGGCCCTTTGGAGAAATTTTTGATAAGATTAGCCAGGAGACTGATAGAATCCCCATACATGCTGTGCAATTCATGAGAAGAATACCACATGCCATTAACAACACATTCATTGCATTCCCTGGCATACTAGAGTGTGAAGTTTCTTGGTTTCAAGACTACAGCACCTTAGGTTTGTTTCAGATACCAGCTACATCAATTCAATATTAGGTTGACTGCATTTTAAGCTAACTGCTAGCAGTTCTAGTCTAACTCCTAGACTAGGGAGTGGCTCACGTTGCTTCTTTCTTTTCTCCTGAATCTATTCTTATCATCTTTTCTGATATTATATTTCCTCAACTTTTTATATTTGACTGCTTCTACCAACAAATGATCCCTGGCATGTGGTACACTGAACAAATAGAGTTTTTGCAATGAGACATACATTTTATTACTAATGATAGCACATATATAAATATTTGTTGATAGTGAATCTGGGGCTTCTATCTGGAAGGTTCTATGGGATAATATACACTTAGAGATTCAATATTGAGGCAGAGTAAGCAGAATATATTTCTTTTCCTTAAACATTCTTAATCTTCCTTATATTTTTTTAATGATGGATGTCTTCAGAAAATAAAAGAGCAGGTGAAGTTTGGGGCAAGAGAAGCTATAAAACTAGAAATGATATTCATACAGACTGCCATTCCAAACTACAGATAATTTTGAGACAAACCCCTTTCTATATCTTTTACGTACCTTAAAGGGCATTTGTGTGTGTACCCTTTAAGCCTCACCAAAGTGTCACTTTGGTTTAAGAATGACCTTCAGAGAAAAGAGACTGATAAAATGTTCTCTCTTATGTTTTATATTCACACCAGTAAATACGTTATCTACAGAATTGTCTAACATCTATCATAAGTAAATTGTTTATATGCTTTTATTTTCTAAATAAATAAATTTGCATTTCATGTTTATTTCATCTAATTTATTATATCTACCACAAAATATACTATGACGCCAATTTCAGGAATAATCATATATAACATTAAGCTGTTTATCCTAACCAACTTTTCTTAGTGTTTATTTTTCTATTAAGTTTGGAAAATTCTAACAACTAAAGAAATAATATTACTTTGTAATAACTTTGAGCTATTTCCAAACAGTATGCACTATTCAGCTGCATTGTCCTCATGATGGACAAATAGATAATTAGAAAAACTGAGAAGGCTGCCACAAATGTCATAGAGAATATGTCCAACACTGGCATCATCAGACGTAAATATTTGTTAACTGACTTGCTTGTGAGATAGCAGCTGTAGGACTTTAGGTAATTTATTTTTTTAACCCTCCATTTCCTTATCTGTAAAGTTGATGTATTGCTATTTATCTCTATTAACAATGGGTAAGTTTTAAGAATCTGTATTTTTAATGAGTTTTGAGAATTTCCTATGCAGCTATCCTGAATTTTGTCCATAAAGAGGTGCTGGAAACTACTGCCCCAAACTGACTGTTTCATCAGATTTTTATATAAAGTTAATCAATTGATTATGAAATTAAGTATTAATAAGTAAATGAAAATATTTGCATGGAGAAAAACTCTATATAAAAACAAGCAGCTAAGAAGAGTAAATTGTTTTAATCTGCCTTTGGGGCACAGTTTAACTATTTCAAATTACTCTCCTGGGATTTTCTATTTTTTTGTCTTCACACTTGCCTCTTCCTTTCCTTGTGACTTTTGATAATGCCTACCTTTTTTGGCTTGAGGATAAATATCTAGCGTACAAAATATGTGTATAAAATTTTCTCTCATACATCCTCATATAAGGGAAATGCAGAGTAAGATTAGAGGAATGCCTCAGAGTTTTTAGGCAGATGTATCAATGTTATCAAACAATGTCTTCTATAGTATTGAAAAGCAACGTCTAATCCTTCTGTTTTCTGTAATATGGCATTATGGCAAACTTGGTATACTAAAATACCAACAAAAATAAAACATTTAAAACAAGCTGATAAAGTACTAAAATACATCTGTTTGAAATTATGGATGAAAATGTTAAGAAATTTAGAGAAATCACTCAAAGGAGAGAGAGAAAGAGGAGAAGAGGGGAAAAGAAGAGGAGGAGGAGGAAGAGAAAGAGGATGGGGGAGGGGGAGGACAGAAAGGAGGGGAAGGAGGGGGAGGAGGAGGGGGAGGAGGAGGGGAAAGAAACAAAGTATTAAAACAAAGAGGTAATTAACTTTGGGAGAAATTGACAATCCAGAAATCTGTGTGTTAGGGAGTTTCAGTAATCTGTGTGGTGGGGGATTGATTCGGAGACTAGCACACAAAACTGTGGCCTCTGAAAGGTGACCCAGACTAAAAGAGAGAGAGCCAGGACTATTTCCATTTCTACAACGGAGACAGTAAGGTTGCTTGTCTGTCTCTTCCTTGGTGGGATGGGGGTAGAACCATTCTCCTTTGAGAGTTTCACCACTAAGCAAGACTGGATATTAACTGTGATTCAAAAATACATTTGTAATAAAACAATAAATTACATACTTCTGAAAAGTACTTGGAAGATGTCATATGGAAATATCAAAAGATGAATGATAAAATAGGAAAAATATTTTAAACTAATATTAAAGATGGAGGGCAAGTTTCCATAAGTGATGAATTTTTTAAAAAAAAGACTAAAAATTATGAAATAAAAATGGGCAATAATATTAACATATAATCTCAAAATTATGGTATAAAATGGTTCTTAAATATATGAAAACATGTTTAATCTCCCTCAAAATAAAATATATGCAAATGAAAATTACACAAATATTAAAAGATTATATGTCACCTACCAAATTGGCAAAAATTCAAAAGTTGTCAAAACACTTCTGTTGATAAACTGTGGAAAAAATATATGCTTCATTATATGAGCAGGAACTCATATAATGAGGATGGAAATACACAACAGTGTTGACTTGTGGAGGAGAACTTGTTAGTAGATTACAAAACTGCATCTTCATTTAATACTTTGACACAGTAATCCCACTTTTATGAAATTTACCCTTATGTTACACCTCAAATAATTAAAACTACATATGCAAAAGTTTATTAGTTGGAATACTGGCATTAGGTGCAATAACAAAACATTAGAAATAATCTGAATATACATTCACAGGAGACTGGCTGAATAAACTATGGTATTTAACACAATGGAGTACTATAAAACTGTTAAAAAGGGTATTTTAAACAGATATGAAGTGACTTCTAGATATATTGTTAGTCAAACAAAAGACAAAAAACCCACTTATGTATAAAGAAAGGAAGGGAAATTACATATGTGAGTGGGTACACCTATTTACATACACAGGTGTTTATCATAAAACAAATTAAATCAACAAAGATGGGGAAAAACTTTAAATGTAAATACAAATAGACACAAATGAACCTAACTTTATTTCAAATACATTACAAAAACACATAGAAAGTAAAAATACATTTTCACTATGTTCTATGCCTTAACAGTTAAATATGCATTTCATTATTATTGTTCCATGTATCTGTCATTGATGTTACACATATTAATTTGGATATGCAAAATGTTTCATGATCTAAAAAAAGAGATTCTTTTGAGTGCCACAGAGACCCTAGGAAGTATTCAGGGAATGTTTTAAGAATGTGGGCTCTGTAACCACATAGCATCATTCAAAGCCTTTTGTGCAAATTCCTTAACACCCTATGCTTCAGTTCCTTATCTATGAAACGAGTTCATAAAAGTATCTATCCAGTAATGCCACTGGGAGGATTAAATGGCTAGGAGACATAACCGAGACATAAACCATTTAGAATAATATCAAGTTCATGACAAGAGATCAATAGATATTATTCGGTAATAAGAGCATAGAAGCCATTTCTCTAGTACCCAGAGTTGAGGACCATCAATCTGTATCTAAACATTAGTGATAGCTGAAAGCAGCATTTTAGTAACTATATTCTACAATGGGGATAAGTGATTCTCAACTGGGGGTGCAAATCAGCATCACTGTAGATCTCTTTAAAATTATAAATAAACAAAAGACAGAGACTTCACATCATGAAAACCCAACTGAACAGAACGTCTAGACATCAGGCCAAAGTCTATATAAGTTCAAAAATATTTTAGGTGATACTGATAAGAACTCCTTGCTAAGAAACCCTGTGATAGGAATACTGAGGGAGTATTATAGCTGAAAGGAAATAATTCTATCATCTTAGATAGAGAATTGAGCCTCAATTCTTCTATAAAATTATTATTAAAATTAAAATAATGATTCCTCACACACAGGATTGATGTGACGATTAATAGAGATAATGGAGAATACCTAGTTCATTGTTAGTACTCAATGAATGATGGCTATTATCATTTTCCATTCTTGTAGAAGGTTGAAAAATACATAAAAAGAAGAAATGGTGTATTTATAAGAGATCACAGTAATGTAATTTAGCATCATATTTTAATAAGATCTGTAATTTTGGTAGAATTTTAAACTCTACTTTTAGGACCATTAGACCTAATCCTATAACATACAAAAACACCACCTGTTTTCACAAAGGTAATTGAAGGTCTTAGTACAATTTCCAATAATGGATTTATGCTGCTGACTTGCACACATAAATGAGTGCCCTTGTGAGCTGAAAGATATTCAAGCATGTTTATCATAGAGTCTGCAACTGCATACTGATCAACGCCCCTCACTCATTAACATACACAACTCCTTGCTTGAGCTTTCATTTGCATGCTCTTCTAAGAGTTCCTTTTTTCCTCACTATTCAAACAGCCAATGACCTTTGTAATCAACAAGAAAATTAGAAGCAGGTGGGAGCTTATTTTTAATGATGTCGAGACCAAACTGTTTAACTTAAATTTGAACTTTTTCTCTTCCAATCCTTTTTAATGCCTGACAGATATTAATTATGTGAAGTTAGATGGAGACTCTGACTTTCTCATTGTCTATGATCAAGCTCTGTAACTAACCCTTTGCTTTTATAGTTAAATAATATGATGACAACATCTCTCCCCTATTGTCCTGGAGCCTCCAGTACAAACATGGTAATGTTAGGATTTAGCTAATGTTCTGACAATCTTTACAAATTTACCTAAGTTATAATAAATGAAACTGATTGAGGACATTTCCTATAAGACTGTAATTATTTATTTCAATGGGTACATATTAGTAGGTTGGAAATAAAGTGTCAACAGCATAAATGGCAAATGCTGACCCTGTTTTCTGTCTCCTTTGCTTTAGGATATTCTTAATGATATTTACTTGAAGTAATCTCATTTCCCTAAGGTTTCTCAGAAGAAGCACCAAACAATTTTTGTCTCAACTTGATATTTCAAGTGTATAATGAATTAAAAATAGAGACTGCCAATTGATTATCTACAAACAAATTATCTACAAATTACTGAACCTACAGTAAATTTAGTCACAGGCCACTTTCTTTACACTGTTTAATATAGGTCTACTGTGTGATCTTCCACTACCTGAGAAAAATATCCTCAAAGAAACCAAAATCATCTCAAAATGCAGAAATAAATCTTCTGAAATAAACAGAAACTGACTTTAAGGGAGTCCAGAGCTTTGGATTTGCCACAACTCTGTCTTGTTACTTTTAAGCAATTTAATATTCATTATACTTCATACCTCAGTTTATCTAGCTATCTCTCCATTAAGATTACCATTTGAATGAAAATATATATAAATATTATCATTTATTGTTACCCCATAGCAAATAAACAATTTATTTTACCTAAACTGTAAAACAGAATGTACCTTTGGAAAAAAAATTCCTGTCAAATATTTCACCCTTCATTTAAAACAGTCTACAACGACCACTGTTTTCTATGACCATCTTAACTATTAATATTTTGTCAAAAGGACTGATTCATTTCAGCTATTCACACATTATTCAGTATCGTTTTGAATATTTATATCCACATATATATTTAAAGCACATACACAAACTCAAAGGCTTTTATTGAGGACTATGTCTTAAAAACTTCTAGTAAAGTAGAAGCCTGTTTAACAATAAGCTGGCTTTTAAAAACAAAAATCAAATCCGTAAGTCTTGTTTATTTTTTATGTTATATTTATATATTGGATAATTACCAAATAATGTGAGGTAGCTTAAAGTGGAAGACATTAAAATATAGTTTTTAATTGCAATAGGAAATCAAGATTATAGGAAAAACTTAAGAAAATTTGATTACCAAAAAGGCTAGCCTATGTTTTTCACAGAGTTCCAAATATAACTATGAGCCTGATATCCAGAGGAAAAATGAAAAGAGTATAAGAAATGGCATAATTCTTATACTGAAAAAACTAAAGGGATGAGAAAACAGAAATTAAAATCTATATTTAGGACAATCAACATCTATCCACCAAAACATTAAACTCAAGATTCAGCTTAAGGTTTGAATGCATGTTTTAAGTTCAAAGTTCTTTGTTAGTAAAGCTTGTATGAATGTCATACATTGCTCATGTCATATAGTATCATATACTGCTACTTTGGAAATGTCAGGGGAAATAGAATATAAACCAAACAGCAATAAACCTAAATAACGTGGAAGGAAAGCCCTATATGTTTTAGGGCTTCAAGGATGCTTGAAGATTTGATATGTAATTAATTTTTTTGCAATACTGACTCAAATAATGCATAGGTGGACACAATATCAAATCCAAGGTAACTGAGAATTCAACCAAAGACTATATATAAGAATAACTACTTGTGATTTATTGTTGAGAATGTCTTTGTGAAATGAGTTGCCAGTACTCTTGAGATACTGCCTCAGTGGAGAATGGGAACTAGTCACCTACCCCTGAGGGCATATTCCACTAGCCAGATATAAAAGGATTCACAAGCTAATGGCTTCCCTGACCCATGCCCACTCAGCCCCTTCTCCTGTGACCATATGTGCTCTGAAAGTGGATATGGAAAGGTGTGCCTGAGAAGCATGAGAAATTCACTAGGCTGTTGTTGTGCATGCTGTATTGTTCTCTGTCCTTGATCCTTTCTTAAAGCTAAATAATCATGGTGCTGGAGAAACCTACTGTGTTATGGGTTTGACTATCCATCCAAAGCCAAAGACCACTGATCCTAGTAGAGCCTAGTGAGTATTATAGTAACTAAACAGCAGTTTAGATGGCATATGTGATCCATTAAAGAATTCTTGCTTTAAATTGGCAGAGTAGTGAGTGGGAACTGATTTTAAATATGAGTGATCACAGAAGACCTAACCTAGGAGATATTTCCACAAAGATCTGAAGCACAAGGGGTAGCAAGCCATTTAGATTTTTGAAGGAAGCACATTCCAGAAAGAGGAAGAGGAAGCATAAAGCCCTTGAGGGAGGAATATGCTTGGTGTGCTTCATGTGTACACAGCAAGACACCTTCCAGTTCTGCATGTCAGGAGATGTGAAGTAGCCATTCCATCCTAACAACAGATAAAAAGCTAAAAAGGCTGAAAAGTCAGTAACTCTTTTGGATCCAGAAGAGAAGGGAAGACACAGAGCAAACTGATGCCCCCAAGATGGGAAAGAAAGATGGGCAGAATACAGGAAGCTTTGATTTACTGGAACAGAGACCCACTAGAAATCAGAAACCACCTCGGGAACCAGTGGCAGGGTAGGAAAGCCTGAACTGTAATTGAGGAACTGCTGCAGGCTCAGTGTGGACAAATCTGGGAGTTCAAAACTCCAAAGTGACCTGATCATAGGGGGACCCCCACAATACTGTGAGATTTACCTCTAGAAGCAAAACCAGGTTCACATAGTAAATACTGGAGAAAAATCTCCTTATGCTTCTTCAGGAGGAGGGAAAAAGAAACCATTTTGCAATATATCAGGACATTCTGTTCTTCTTAAAAAGGCCTCCAGTCAGGGGAAACCAGTTAACCAGAGTCTAAACTGCTCGGGTATATCAGAGTCTAACTGACCTGGGAGAAGTGAAATGTCCAAATCCAACCCACTCTAGCCATCCTGTCCCAACGAAGAGAGGAGAAAAATAAACCTGAGAAGCACTTGTGAGGTTTACAGTCCAGAGACATATAATCACAAAATGGCTGAGACCCACTCAGAAGACTACAGAACACTTCACCTCTCCCACACCTTAACACCACATTATTAAAGGTCTATTTACAGCAGTTCTTTTTACACAGTACATCATATCCAACTATCAAGAAAAATAATAAAAGTATACAAAAAGGGAAAACCACAATATGAAGAGACAGAGCAAGCATCAGAAACGGACGTGGCAGGGATTTTGGAATTATCAGATTGGGAATTTAAAACAACTATGATGAATACACTAAGAGCTCTAATGGATAAAGTAGATAGCATGTGAGAATAGAGAGGCAGTGGAACCAAAGAGACTGAAATTCTAAGAAAGAATCAAAAAGATTTTCTACAGAAAACAACAATCATAGAAATGAAAAATGCTTTTGATGGGATTATTAGTAGACTGGACATAGCTAAAGAAAGAATTTCTGAGCTAGAGGATATATCAAGAGAACCCTCAAAAGCTGAAAAGCAAAGGGAACAAAGATAAGAAAAACAGAAGAGAATATCCAAGGAATGTGGGACAACTACAAAAGGTGTAACATGTGCATAATGGGAATAAAAGAAGAAGAACAATGAGAGAAAGGAACAGATGAAATATTTGAAACGACTGCTGACAATTTTCCCAGATTAATGTCAGACACCAAATGGCAGTTCCACCAAAGCTCAGTGAACACCACGCAGAATAAATGGCACAAAAAACTATACCTAGCCACACTACCTCTAAACTGCAGAAAATCAAAGGTCAAAAGAAATTTCTGAAAAAAGCCAGAGGAAAAAAACACCTTACCTTATAGAGGAATAAGGATAAGAATTATATCCAAATACTCAGAAACCATACAAACAAGAAAAAAGTGAAGTGAACTATTTAAAGTGAAGAGAGAAGCAACCACCAACCTAGAACTCTGTAACCTGTGAAATTATCATTTAAAAAAGGAGAAATAAAGACTTCTTCAAACAAATAAAAATTGAGAGAATTTGTTGGCAGAAAACCTGCCTTACAAGGAATGTTAAATGATGTCCTTAGAGAAAACAAAATAACATAGTTTGGACTTGGATCATCATAACATAAGAGAGGGCATTAAAGAAGGAATAAGTGACGGTAAAACAAACACTTTTTTCCCTTATTATTAATTGCTCTAACAGACAACAGTTTGTTCAAAATAATTCCAAAAATATTTTGGATTATGTACATGCACACACACACACTTATGTATGTTTATGTATAAGTGAAATGAGTGACAACAATGATACCCAGACAAAAGGGAGGAATCAGGATTATTATGTTATTAAAAAGCACTCACGGGCTTCCCTGGTGGCGTAGTGGTTGAGAGTCCGCCTGCCAATACAGGGGACACGGGTTGGTGCCCCGGTCCGGGGTGATCCCACATGCCGCGGAGCGGCTGGGCCCGTGAGCCATGGCCGCTGAGCCTGCGCGTCCGGAGCCTGTGCTCCGCAACGGGAGAGGCCACAACAGTGAGAGGCCCGCGTACCGCCAAAAAAATAAATAAATAAAAGCACTCACACAAACCATGAAATGGCAGTGTTTTTGAAATGGCCTTGGAATGGCTGTAAATGTATTTGGCAAAATCCAAGGCAACCACTAATTCAATCAATCAATCAATTAGTCAATCAATCAATCTGATTTACTATGAAAGGAGATAAAATGAAGTCATATAAAATGATCAATTAAGAGAGGACTCAAAATCAGAAGGGAAAGATGAGATGTTGCAACTGATAACACAGAAATACAAAGTCATAAGAGACTACCAAGAATAATTATATGCAAAAAAATGTGGACAACTTAGAAGAAATGGAAAAAAAATCCTAAAAATATACAACCTCCCAAGACTGAATCATGAAGAAACAGAAAATCTGAGCAGACCAATTTTGGAAAGTAGATTGAATCAGTAATCAAAAAGGTCACAACAAGCTGAAGTCCAGGACCAGACAGCTTCACTGATGAATTCTACCAAACATTTGAAGAAGAATTAATACAAATCCTTCTCAAACTCTTCCAAAAATAGAAGGGGAGGAAACACTTCCAGACTCATTTTTCAGGGCCACCATTACCCTGATATTAACACCAGACAAAGATGCCAAAAGAAAAAAAAAATTATAGGCTAATATCCCTGATGAACATAGATGCAAAATTCCTAACAAAATATTAGCAAACCGAATTGAACAATACATTAAAAGAATCATACACTATGATCAAGTGGGATTTATCCCAAGGGTGAGAGATGGTTCAACGTTTGCAAATAAATCCATGTGACAAAACACATTAACAAAAGTAAGGATAAAAATCATATATATCATCATCTCACTAGATGCAAAGAAAGTATTTGACAAAATTCAACATTCATTTATGATAAAAACTCTCAACAAAGTGGATATAGCATGATGGTACCTCAACATGACAAACCCACAGCTAAAATCATACTCAATGGTGAAAATCTGAAAGTTTTTCCTCTAAGGCCAGTATTAAGACAAGATACCTGTATTAAGACAAGAATGCTCACTCTCATTACTTTTATTTAACATAGTATTTAAAGTCCTAGTAATCAAAACAGTATGATATGGCATGAAAACAGACACACAGATCAGTGGAACAAAACAGAAAGCCCAGAAATAAACACAAACATATATGGCTCATTAATTTATGACAAAGGAGCCAAGAATATAAAATGGGGAAAGACAATCTTTTCAATAAATAATGATGGGAAATATGAACCTCCACATGCAAAATATGAAACTAGACCCCTAACTTGCACCATACACAAAAACTAACTCAAAATGGATTAAAGACTTGAATATAAAATCTGAAACCATAAAACTTCTAGAAGAAAACATAGGCAGTAACCTCCTTGACATGGGTCTCAGTAATGCATTTTTGGATTTGACACCAAAAGCAAAGGCAGAGAAAGAAAAAGTAAACAAGTGGAACTGCATCAAACTAAAAAGCTTCTGCACAACAAAGGAAACCATCAACAAAATTAAAAAGCAATCTACTGAATGGGAGGAATATCTGTAAATCATATATCTGATAAATGTTAATATCCAAAATATATAAAGAAATTATACAACCCAATATCAATTAAACAGTCTGATTTTAAAATGCACAGAGGATCTGAACAGACATTTTTCAAAAGAAGACATACAGATGGCCAATGGATACATGAAAAGGTACATAACATCACAAATCATCAGGGGAATGCATATCAAAACCACAGTGAGATATCACCTCACATGTGTTAGAATGCCTATTATAAAAAGGACAAGAAATAACAAGTATTGGTGAAGATGTGGGAAAAAAGGAACCCTTGTGAACCTTTGCTGGTGATGTACATCAGTGCAGCCACTATGGAAAACAGTGTGCAAGTACCTCAACAAATTAATAACAGAACTATCATGTGATCTAGCAATTCCACTTCTGGGTACTTATCTTCATATAAGTACGCACAAAAATACTAACTTGAAAAAGATATATATACCCCATGTTTATGGCAACATTATTTACAATAGCCAAGATATGGAAAAAGATAAGTGTCCAATTGATGGATGAATGGATAAAGAAAATGTGGTGTATATATACAATGGAATATTATTCAGCCACATAAAGGAAGAAATCTTGCCATTTGAGACAACATAGATGGATCTTGAGGGCATTGGGCTAAGTGAAATAAGTCAGAAAAAGACAAAAACATATCTCACTTATATGTAAAATCTTAAAATAAAAACATAACCCAAGCTCACAGACAAGAACAGGTTGGGGTTGCTAGAGGTAGGGGGAGGAGGTGAGCAAAATGGGTGAAAGGGGTCAAAAGTTACAAACTTCCAGTTGTAAAATAAATAAATCATTTGGATATAATATAGAACACAATGACTACAGTTTAAAACACTGCATTGTATATTTGAAAGTTGCTAAGAGAGTAAACCTTAAAAGTTCTCAATACAAGAAAAAGATTCGTCTAACTCTGGTGATGGATGTTAATTAATGTTAACTCTGGTGTGGTGATCATTTTGCAATATTACAAATATCAAAACATTATTTGTACACCTGAAACAAATACAATGTTATACATCAACTATAATTTAATAAAAATTGCTCAATTCAAACCACGAAAGGCAGAAAAAGAATGGAAGACTAAAATAGGAACAATAAACCAGGGCACTAAATAGAAAACAGTAACAATATGGTATATATTAATCCAATTATACCAATAAGCACTATGAGTATCAATGGTCTAAATACATCAATTAAAAGACAGAGATTGTCCAAATGGGTCAAAAAACACAACCCAACTATATATCTACAAGAAACCTACTATAAACACATAGGTATGTATAAATTAAAGTAAATGTATGGAGAAAAATATACCATTCTAACACTAATTCAAAGAAAGCTGGAATAGCTATGTTAATATCAGAGAGAGCAGACGGCAAAGCAAGTCACCAGGGATAAAGCAAAATTATCAAGGATGCAGAAGAACATAGTGATAAAGGGGGAAATTCTCTAAGAACATATAACAATTCTTATGTGTATGTACCTAAACAGTAGAGCTCTCTGAGGCAAATAGTGTATCACAAAAACTATTAAAAGTAAAAAGAGAAATAGATGAATCCACTATCATAGTTAGAGACTTTAACACCTCTCTATCAGAACTGGACAAATCCACCAGGCAAAAAATCCATAAGGATATAAATGAACTCAACAACACCATCAACCAACTGGATATTACTGACATCTATGGACAACCTCCTTGACAATAGCAAAATATATATTTTTCTCAAGTTCACATGAAACATTCACCAAGATAAACTACATGCTGTGCTGTAAAACAATTTAAAAAGAATAGAAATCATATAATGCCTGTTCTCAGATGAAAATGGAATTAAACTATATTTGAGTTACAGAAAGGAAACTGGAAAAAAACCAAAACTATGGAGAAGAATCAACACACTTCTAAATAACATATAGGTCAAAGAAGAAATCTCAAGAAAAATTTTAAAGTCTTCTGAACTAAATGAAAATGAAAACACACGTTCTCAAAATTTCTAGGATGCTGCAAAAGCAGTGCTTTAAGGAAAATTTACATCACTGAATGCAGATATTAGAAAAATAGAAAGAACTAAAATAAACAGTCTTAGCTTCCACCTTAGGAAACTAGAAAAGAAATGCAAATTAAATCCCAAGTACCTGAAGAAAAGAGGAGAAATAATGCAGGAGAGTAGAAATCATTGATATTGAAAGAGGAAATCAATAGAGAAATTCAATGAAATAAAAAGCTGTCTCTTAAAAATGATCAATAAAATTGAAAAGTATCAAGTCTAAGAAAAAAGATGACACAAATTATGATATCAAAAATGAAAGAGTGGACAACACTACAGATTCTACTGACATTTAAATGATAATAAAGGAATACATTTAAATGATAATAAAGGAATATCATGAACAACTCTATGTCCACAATTTTTTTAAAAAATATATGGGGGCTTCCCTGGTGGCGCAGTGGTTGAGAGTCCGCCTGCCGATGCAGGGGACGTGGGTTCGTGCCCCGGTCCAGGAAGATCCCACATGCCGCAGAGCAGCTAGGACCGTGAACCATGGCCGCTGAGCCTGCGCGTCTGGAGCCTGTGCTCCGCAACGGGAGAGGCCACAACAGTGAGAGGCCCTCGTACCGCAAAAAAATAAAAAAAAATAAAAATAAAAATATATGAAATGGACCAATTCCTTGAAAGCCACAACCTATCAAAACTTACACATAAAAATAGATAATATGGGGCTTCCCTGGTGGTGCAGTGGTTGAGAGTCCGCCTGCCAATGCAGAGGATGCGGGTTCGTGCCCCGGTCCAGGAGGATCCCACGTGCCGCGGAGCGGCTGGGCCCGTGGGCCATGGCTGCTGGGCCTGCGCGTCTGGAGCCTGTGCTCTGCAACAGGAGAGGCACAACAGTGAGAGGCCCGCGTACCACCAAAAAAAAAAAAAAAAAGATAATATGAATACGTTTATATCTATTAAAGATATTAAGTCAATAATTAATAACCTTCCAAAACAAAACGCACCATGCCCAAGTGGTGAATTTACTGGTGAATTCTACCATACATTTAGGAAGAAATTAGAGCAATTCTCTACAATCTCTTCCAGAGGATAGAAGCAGAGGGAATACTTCTTAACTCATTTTATGAGACCAGCACTGCCCTAAACCAAAGATAAAGACATGACAAGGAAAGGAAACTACAGACAAATATACCTCATGGACACAGATCCAAAAGTCCTCAACAAAATATCAGCAAATCAAATTCAATGTATAAAAAGCATTATACACCATGACAAAGTGGAATTTACCCTAGATATGCAAGGCTGGTTCAATATTTGAAACAAGTTAAGGTAATCCATCACATCAAAAACCTAGAAAAGAAAAATCACTTAATTATATCAATAAATGTAGAAAAAGTATTTGACAAAATCCAACACCCATGTATGGTAAAAACTCTCAGTGGACTAGGAATAGAGGTGAATTTTTGCAAATTAATGAAGAACATCTCTAAAATACCTCCTACTAACATTGTACTTAATGGTAATAAATTTGAAGCTTTCTCACTAAGATCAGGTACAAGGCAAGGATGCTCCTCTCACCACTCCTTTTCAAAATCATACTGGAGATTCAAGCCAATGCAATAAGACAAGAAAATAAAAGAAAATGTATATAAATTAAGAATGAAAAAATAAAACGGTCTTTTTTTCACAGATGACATGATGATCTATGTAGAAAATCTGAAAAATCAATAAAAGCACTCCTGGAACTAGTAAGTAATTACAGCAAGTTTCTAGGATACAAGGTTAATATACAAAAGTCAATCACTTTCCTATATGTCAGCAATGAGCAAGTGAAATTTGAAATTAAAAGCATAATACCATTTACATTAGAACCTACAAAAAGAAATACTTAGGTATAGATCTAACAAAATACACACAAGATCTATATGAAGAAAGCTACAAAACTCTGATGAAAGAAATTTTGAAAAGAATTAAATAAGTGGGGAGATATTCCAGTTAATAGAAGACTCAATACTGTCAAAATGTAAGTTCTTCCCAAAATGATCTTTAACTCAATTCAATCCCAGCAAGTTACTTTGTGGATATTGACAAACTGATTTGAAATGTTATATGTAAAGGCAAAAGAACCAGACTAAGCAACTTTATATTGAAGGAGAAGAAAAAAATTGGAGGACTGACACTACCTGACTTCAAGACATACTACAAACCTACAGTAATCAAAACAGTGTGGTACTGGTGAAAAGACAGACATATAGATCAGTGGAACAGAACAGACAGCCCAGAGATAGACCCAAACAAATACACTCAACAGAGCTTTAGAAAAGGCAACACAATGGAGGGAAAAAAAATAGTCTTTTCAACAGTGGTGCTGGAAAAACTGGACATTCACTTGCCAAAAAAGAAAAAATTCTAGAACAGACCTTACAACCCTCACAAAAATTAACACCAAATTGACCACACACCTAAATTTAAAGTGAAAACCTATAAAACTCTTAGAGATAACATAGGAGAAATCCCAGATGACCTTGTGTATTGCAAAGACTGTTCAGATACAACAACAAAGACATAATCCATGAAAGAAGTAATTGATAAGCTTGACATTTAAAAAATATTTTTAAAACTTCCTCTCTGTGAATGATAATGTCAAGAGAATGAAAAGAATAGCTATAAACTGGGAGAAAATATTTGCCAAAGATACATCTGATAAAGGACTATAATCCGAAAATATAAAAGGAACCCTTAAAAATAAAATAAAATAAATCCAATTTAAAAATAGGCCAAAGACCTTAACAAATATATCACCAAAGAAGATATACACATGGCAAATAAGCATATAAAAAGATGCTCCACATATGTCATCAGAGAAATACAAATTAAAACAATAAGATATTACTACACACATATTAGAATGGCCCAAATCTGGAACACTGACAACACTGGATGCTGATGAGAATGTGGAGCAACAAGAATTCTCCCTCATTTCTGATGGGAATGATAAATGGTACAGCCACTTCAGGAGACACTTTGGCCATTTCTTAAGAAAACAAACATATTCTTACCATATGATCCAGCAGTCACACTACGTGGTATTTCCCAAAGTAGTTGAAAACTTATGTCCACACAAAAACCCGCACATGGATGTCTCCATTAGCTTTGTTTATAATTGCCAAAACTTGGAAGCAACCAAGATATCCTTCAGCAGGTGAATGGACAAATAAAATGGGGTATATCCAGACAGTTGGATATTTATTACTCAATGCTAAAAATAAATGAGCTACAAGCCATGAAGACATGGAGGAATGTTAAACACATATTAATAAGTGAAAGAAGCCAATCTGAAAAGGCTACCTAATGTGAGATTCCAACTGCATCACATTCCGGAAAAGGCAGAACTATGGGGATTGGAGAAAATTCAGTGGTTGCGGGGATTGTGGGGGGGGTGGGGCAGGGATTAGGATGAACAGACAAAACAGACAGTATTCTGTTGGATTTTTAGGCAGACAATACTCTTATGATGGATACGTGTCATTATACTTTATTCAAACACATAAAATATTAAAATAAGACTGAAGCCTAAGATAAACTATGGAGTTTGGGTGATAATACTGTGTCAATGTAAATTCATCAAGAATAACAAAGGTACCACTGTGCTGGGGGGTGTTGATAATGGCTATGCGAGTGTGGGCAGGGAGTATACGGAATTCTCTGTACCTTGCCTTCAATTTTGCTGTGAACCTAAAACTGGTCTAAGAAAAGAAAATGAAAGAAAAAAAGGAAGAAAGAAGGGAGGGAGGGAAGGAGGGAGGGAGGGAGGAAGGAAGGAAGGAAAAAGAAAAGAGAAGAGAAGAAAAGAAAGAGAGAAAGAAAGAAAAGAAAAGAAAATGAAAGGAAGGAAGGAAAGAAGGAAGGAAGAAAGAAAGAAGAAGGAAAGACGGAAGGAAGGAAGGAAGGCAGTCAGAGAGACAGACAGAAAAAGGCGGGAAGGGAAGGAAGGAGGAAAGACAACCAAAGTGGACAGTATGGAAAAAGTCAGGAGAACAAGTGAGTGTGTGATAAATCGGGTAATGAGATAAAGTCAGAGAGACCACTACTATGCATTGGAGGGGGCAGATCTTGTAGGGGTTTCTATTTCCTTTTAAGGACTTTGGATTTTACTTATAAGATAGGGAGTTACAGTGGGTTTTAAGCCAAAAAGAGACATAATGTTACTTACGACTTTGGCTACTGTTTTGCGAATCCATGGAAGGGGCCACTGTGCAAGGAGAATGATTAAGAGGCTATTGCAATGATCCAGGGAGTAGTCAGTGGTGGCTTGGCTGGAGATAAGGAAGGGCGATTAAAAGTGGTAAAGCTGATAGTAGCAATTGCGGGGGGTGGGGGCATGGGGGGATGAAATTGCTTGTTCTGAGTCTGCAGTTCTTATAGGCCAAGGTTAAGGCCTAGACAAGAAGAGGGCTTACTAGAAACAAGAGCCCTGACCAGATTACGGTCAAGGAGAGAGTCTTTGTCACCATATAAAAAGGTGAGAACTAATTCTCCATTTTCATAAACACTCTTGTTCTAGGAATTGTAGTTATAACACATTGTTTATAGAGTAGCTAGCTTCTACTTTGATAGGAAAACTTTTTTCTTCGTGTTCTGAAAGGCTATGATATTACTATTCATTTTAATGTTATGCATATACTTTTCTAAATAGAAAGAAAAAATGTTAAATTAAAGGTAACATTATACCACCCTAAGTTTATTTTTGGCATCTTATTCAATACCAAACTACCTGAATCTGAGATTCAACACTAAGGATAATTTTAATTAGATTATATTTAACACGTTAAAGCTAGTTTTAAAAAAGTCACATTTGCAGTTTTACTTTTTATGTTACCTTAACAAAAATGAAAACTAAAATTAATGCATATTAAACACTATACAAATTCCAAGCAGAGTACACAAAAAGAAAAAAAAAAGCTAATGCATTTTGTATTAGGAGGAAGATTGCCATATTATAAACATATACTTTTAGGAAAGAAATGGATAAGCAGTTGCAGTGACAGTGAATGCTTCATGGAAGTTTGAACCATTTTCTATCTCCTCCCCACTGCTTGTTTAGGGGTACCCTTAAAAAGAGAACAGTGTAGCTAACAGCTGGTGGAACATTAAACTATATTCCTGTTAAGCAACATGAAACAAGAAAGCAACTTTTCAAATTTTGTTTCTTAAGCCATAACTGCACACCTCATGCTGACAAACTAAGAAGCAAACAAGTCTATTCACATGCAAATAATAAGTGTTGAGGCTCTAAATGTCAAGCACTTCCCTACGAAATACTCCTTAGTTTGCAACTGCGTATGTCAACTCACATATGTTTAGGGTAAAATAAAATAGGTAGGCGTGACAGGAGACCAATGCAAAAACGTTTATATTTGCATTGTAAGACATTCCACAGCTATGATAATTGTTCAAGATATACAGATAGGTTTTTTTTTTAAGTCTTCAATTATACAATTTATACTATAGTAGGCCTCACAACTTACAAATAAAGCAAATGAATATGGGGCCCAATATGATACAGAGAAAAAATATTTGCAAAGCACATATCTTATAAAAGACATATCCAGACTTTATAAAGAACTATTATGACTCAATAATAATAATAACAACAAAACAGCCCAATAAAAATGGGCAACAAATATGAACATTTACAAAAGAAGATACACAAATGGCTAACAAGCACATGAAAAGATGCTCAACATCATTAGTCATCAGGGAAATGCAAATGAAAACCAAAATGGGATAGCATTTCATACCTCCTAGAAGGGCTACAATAAATAAGACCGACAATACCAAACGTTGGCAAGCATGTGGAGTAATGGAATAAATTGTTGGTAGGAATGTAAACTGGTGCAGTCACATTGGAAAACCGTTGGCAGCTCTCAAAAATTCAACTTAAAACTATCAGACAATCCTAGAAATTTTACTCCTAGGTTTAAGTAAAATTAAATCCAAGATAAATGAAAACATATGCCCACGCACACATTTGCACACAAATTAGGTTACACGTAAGGTTCAGAGCAGCACTATCCGTAATAGCCCCAAACTGGAAACGACCTAAATGTCCATGAATTGGTTAGGGTAGGAACTATAAATCGGTAAGAGGCATATTATTGGGGAAGGTGTGAAAATGTTCTCAAACTTATTTATCATAATGGTTGTGCCATTTGGTAGACGTTAAAAGTCAATGAATCATACACTTGAAATGGATTAATCTCATATATGTAAAACATACCTCAATAAAGTTCATGAAAAGACTTTTTTTCTTTCTTTCTTTCTATCTATCTACCTACCTACCTAATGAAGTTTGTTTTTTTGTTTGTTTTTTGGGTTTTTTTGGTACACGGGCCTCTCACTGCTGTGGCCTCTCCTGTTGCGGAGCACAGGCTCCGGACGCGCAGGATCAGCGGCCATGGCTCACGGGCCCAGCAGCTCCGCGGCATGTGGGTCTTCCCGGACCGGGGCACGAACCCGTGTCCCCTGCATCGGCAGGCGGACTCTCAACCACTGCGCCACCAGGGAAGCCCTCCTAATGAAGTTTTTGAATTCAGATGTCAGATAAATATCATGGGGACATGTTTTAAAGTTTTTGAATAAAAATATATGCAGAGGTGTTTGTCCTAACAGTGAATAAGTCTGATCTGATTGATTTAACAGTAGAGACTAGCATTTCAAATTACATGGAAGGTCTTTTCCAAAAACTGGATAGGCAAATCTGCAGTTTTGATGAAAACATACGATGTAAATGCAAGATACAAACGTTTTCCAACTCTTTCTGTGTAAGATAAGCTGCCTCTAAATGAAAGAATAATAGGTAAAATGAATAATATTTTGTTAAGCCTTGGTAAAAGTTCTTGGATCTACTTTTTTGAAATGGAGAAATAGATCCTAACACATTTTTAATAAAACTCTTTTATTATTTAAGTGTTTCTAAATCTGTGTGTTCAGCAAAATGGACAGAAAACTATTCAAATTACAAGGTGTTAAAACATCAAAAAATTTTTATGTATGATTATGTAATTTGGGAGATATAACTCAGAAGGAGTTCAAAGAATTTAGTGATATTATTATACTAAGACTATTCTCTTTTCACCCACCAATTTTATGTGAACAAGGTTATTTTGTCCTTAAACTACTGATATATAAAATAGGTATATAAGAGATGCTAAAACCCATCTCATGGATATATGAACTCATGGATACATAAATTAATTGGAAAAAGCCCTCATTCTTGGTAGGAAGAGAAACAAGACATGCATTTTAGACAGAGGTTTACTGAAAGATGGGGAGAAGAGGGTAGTGTAAATAGTAGGAACGGAGAGTTGAACAGAAAAGCTCCTTGGGGGAAGTTATTATTTCAGAGTACATCAGGTTAACTGTCAGACCTGGGTGGTCTGACAATAAGTAAGAGTCAAAGATGCTCCAAAATGAGATTAAAAGCAGGGATAGAAGTGGGAGTCTTCTATGTGTAACAGTTTAAAATATAATCACAGATGAGTGTTCCAAGCCTGCAACACTGAGAGAAACAGAAGACAATGACTGAATCCAGATGAAAGTATCCATAAAGGAGTGCTCATAAGTCAGAGAATAAAATAACAAATTGGCACTTGAACAATGAAAAACATAAATGTGGATGTATATTAAAATTAGATGAAACTGAATAATGTCTTATGTTCAGAGCAAATGGTACCATAATTTATGACAGGATTTCAGAATCTGTATTTTGGGTTTATTGGAAACATCATAATTATTTTGGCATACATAATTCCAGTAGTGCTAAATAATCATGTGAAAAATTAAGCACAAATAGAAACACTTCTCAGATCTATGACTTTAGGCAAGTTTCTTAATTACTATAAACTAAATTCCATAGTGTCATTATGAGCATTAAGTGAAATAAAAAATGTGAAGCGTTTACTACTGTATCTGGCGTATAATACGCTCTCCATAAAACTTGGCTCTTTGGTGGTAGTTAGTATTGGTATTATTCAATTATTTTGGATCTAGAGGCAAATAACACTGATTTGCATGCAACTGAAAATTGTATATAAACATTTGCACCGATATTTTAAAATCTAAACTTGATTTAAAAGGAACCAAACTCAGAGTGGGCAAGAGGTGTTTTCGGGTTTGAGTCAAAGACTTACATTCATTCTCTAAAAACATTAAAAAGCTAATGTGTTATGGATGCCTGTATTATGGTGGACCTGATTTTCATCTTAATTAAATCAAACTTCACTTGTCTGGTTAGCCAATTATCAACAGAAAGAAAAAAAAATAGAGAGGAAATAATATTTACTTATGAGATTGTTTTTGAGGATGAAATGTTAAAGATAATGTATGGGAAGCACCTAGAACAGTGGAAGCAGCCTAGTACAAACTCAGTCAATGGTTGCTTTCATTACAGTTCTGGAGCAGATGCTATCACTGGATATATCCACTATTGGACTTTCAAGTCTTCCTTCTTTCACCACTGGCCATCTCCACATGTTCCAGAGCTCTTCAATTCTCACTTTCTAACACACTGGTATCATAAAAAAAGAATCTTAATGTTCCCTGCTTATCTTTCAAATGCTCTTTCAGAAGCTTGTGCCACTGATGTTAACCAAAATGCTAAGTTGGAGCACTTCTTTTAAAAAGACTGACTCGCGGATGACCACTTAAACACTGCTAAAAGAAAAGATAAAAGCAAGTTCATACTAGTATTATTCATGTAAAAGATAAAAGATTTTATGTGATACAGATATGGGATAGAGTTTTCACCGCTATATTTTATTCTGTGCTGAGATACTGAAGAGGGAGTAATAGTCCTTGATCCATTACTCAGCTAGAGTTCCCTGTATCTTTCCTGTGCTTCCTGACCCTCCCAGCACTACTACAGGATGGTGTTATGTCTTCCGCCAAAAAAACAACAACATATCTTTCCTTGGGTGTCCAGACCAGTGAAAGTAATCGTCAGCCAATTTTCATGAGTTACATTGTGTAAACTGATCATTCACATCTGCACGTGTGTCTCTTTCCTACACACATACATACACATACACGCTAACCATCATGAGTTAAATAGGAAATGTGACGCGCTTTTAAAGTAGCCCGGGTACAGTGAATATGTATACTTTATAACTCACCTTATCGTTAACAACCTAGAAGTATATTTGCCCTTCTACGTCATTCTAAAGTAGGTGACAACCAGGAACGAACTGTAACTGAAGGTCAACCTATATGTTTAAATCAAAGGGAAGACACCATGGCATAATAAAACTGGTATCAGCTTTAGAGAGAAACATACGTGCGTACAAATCCTGGCTTCACAACCTATTATTTTTGTGAATCCAAGCAAAGTAAATTTCTTTACTCCCAGGGTTTCTGCGACACTCAAGGACAACAATATAAAAGGTTTGTTGGCTTGAACCGGAAGTGTTATAGGTAAACTTCTAATATTCATTTTCCTGTATTTAACATAGTTTGCATAGTGCAAGTGTACTAACTTTTAGAGAGCTTACAAGTAAAATAAAGTATTTCAATATTAAGGTGTATGAAAAAGGCACAATGATTATGAGAGAGCAAGGAAGTTAATTAGTCCCACCACACCGATAATTTTTCAAAAAGATCCACATGATTAGCTCTTAACTAATGTCATAAACACTTACAGTGGTGTGTACATGATCAAATCATCTAACAAATACGTTTACCCAATAAAGATTAGTCAAATATATGTTTAGTACATTTTTAGGGAAAACAATCTGATATATAACTAAACAGAATGGACGATCAGGCAGCATAATAACTAATATAAGCTTATATTTATTGAAAGTTTACTCTCTATGACACATGTCCTAAAAGTTAATGCACTGAATGCTTGAGCCAAGCTTATCAGGAAGTATCATTCCCATACTACAGATGGGGAAAAATCTAGGAAATCGTCAAACAAACAAACCTCAAAGCACATCAAGTTTAAGTAAGGTGCTGAAGGTGACTAAGACAGGGAGACAGAATCATTCAGTCACGCTAAAGTCGGTAGTGGAAGAATCTCCATGGAGGCCAGGTGGAGCTAGAGTCGCTCAGAGTTGTTTCATGGCCGTCACAGAGACAGCCTCCAACTCTAAAGCCTCAAATAAATAGTTGTGTGTGTGTATATATATTGTGTATGTGTTTGTGTGTATATATATATATAGATATAGATAGTTATTTATTTAGTTAGTTATTTTAGGAGTCACTTCCTGGTAAATGTCATAAATCATTAAGGGTGGCTAAAATTACCAGTAATTAAATCTGAAAGAGTTAAATTTATTATTTTTTTTTACAGTGACTTAACATGAAAATACAGTGAAAGCTGTTTCAGACTACTTTCAGGTAAAGATGGTGAAATCTAGTCTGCCTGACTTGCCCCTCATCCCATCCCTATTTTCTGATTGAAAATCTAATAGGAATATAGAAACAAATGAAAAAGTTCAAAATGCCTTAAACTAGCAATGCTCTTCTGTGGATACAAGTGTACATGAATGGGTTATGAGGCAGGATCATGAATCTAGACATGATGAAAACTGTCAGTGATTTCTCCTCTCCCTGGCTAGACACCTTCACTCAGGGTGATGTTAGATATACTGCACAGAGGAGCCGCTCTGTGGGGTGATTAGAGCTGTTTCAAGATCCTCTTTCTAATTAGTTACCGTTTCATCTATGACAACTCCAGGATTTCATTTCTCAGTATTGCTACAGATAAAGAAGCCACATCAGACAGAAAAAATGCACACTGCACACTGAGAGGTGAGCTAAATAGTTAGGAAAGGCTGAAGAATGCAAAGGCATTAGGGACTGTGAACTATCAGGGGTTTTGCACACCTTCTGTCCACAGAGCCAGCACAGCCTGCATCAAGTTTTCCAGAGACCCATTCACCCCAGCGTAATCAGAGAACCGAAGAGCAAGAAAGAAACACTGTCCTCAGCCTTGTCGATGCACTCTGTGCACATCAGTGGGCGTCAGCATAAGATCTGAGAAAAGAGCTCAAAAGGATGCAGGAGAAGAGTGAGGGGCAGGAGGAGAACACAGCGGCACTGCTCCTGGGGAAGTCTAAGGCCTGGATTGACCTCCTCTCATTAAAAGATGAGAGAAGAGAGAAAAACATCATGGGGCCCGTGATAAAATTCTCAAAAACAAAAGAGGGAGATAATGTGCTGAAAATACAGAAGAACGCACTTTGCTGAAAGATTTAGAAATGAAAACAGTACTTTAGAAAGCACATGATACATTTTTTGCAATAAACATAAAAACAGGGCATAGAGTTTCAATAGTTTTTGGCTAACAGCCCATAACCTCTATTGAAAATTTTCAGTAAAAAATTAAACAACAGCATACAACATTAAAAACCATAACAGTAAGAGGTGTGGCCAGGTGTCAGAATAGGAAGACCCTGAGCTCGCCCCCTCCCATGAGCACACCAAAATTACAATTACTTACACAGCAACTATCTATGAGAATGACATGAAGACTAGCAAAAAATATCTTGCACAACCAAAGGTAAAAGAAGGAACCAAAAAGAGATAGGCAGAGACACAATTATAGTCAAGACCCACACTCCTGGGTAGGTGACCCACAAACAGGAGGATAATTACAACTGCAGAGGTTCTCTCAAAGGAGCAAGAACTCTGAGCCCCACATCAGGCTCCCCAGCCCGGGAAGAGGATGGTCCCACACCAAGAAGATGAGCCCCACAGAATGTCTGGCTTTGAAGGCCAGCAGGGTTTACTTATGGGAGAGCCAGATGGCTGTAGAAAACTGAGATCCCGCTCTCAAAGGGCTCACGCAAAATCTTACATGCTCCAGTCCCAGCCCAGAGGCAGTAATTTGAAAGAAGCCTGGGTCAGACCCACTTGCTGATTTTGTAGAGCCTCCTGGACAGGCAGGAGGAAACTGGGAATCCCCCTGAGGACATGGAACTGCAGCAACCATTCTGGGGAATTTGTTCTACCATGAGGACACTGGGGCTTGCAAGTACCATTTTGGGAATCCTCCCTCTAGCCTATCGGCACCTGGGGCTTACCCAACCACCAGCAAGCCACCACCAGCCCTGGCTCCCTCAGGCCAACGGCAGGCCACTGTGGGACATGGCCCCAGCCACTAGTGGGCTGGCACAAGCCCTGGGATCCCTTGGGACATGCAGCAGACCATGGTAGGACCCAACCTTGCCGACCAGTGGGGCTGCAACAGCCCTGAGAGCCCCTGGGCCATGCAGCATGCCATACCAGAACCTGGGCCTGCCCACCAGTGGGACAAGACCCAGGAGCCCTTGGGGCAGTCAACTAGCTGCAATGGGACCCAGCCCTGCCCACAAGATCAGACTGTGTCAGCCAGCCAGACCAGGGGCAAGCCCTGCCTACTAGCGTGCCCACATGAGTGAACCTACCATAACAGAAATCACGTGTGACCCATATGGGGGTGCTCCTAGAACACATACCTCTGGTGACCAGAGGGAAGTGTGCTGTTAAGCCTCCTTGGACATCACCTACACAAGGCTGTGTCCCACATTCTATAATACATACAAATAAGCCTAATACACAGAAATAAGCACAAAGATTTAGGCAAAATAATAAGACAAAGGAATATGTTCCAAATGAAGGAACAAGACTGAGCCTCAGAAAAAGAACTAAGTGGAGATAAGAAATCTACGCAACAAAGAATTCAATGTCATGATCATAACGGTGCTCTGTTAACTTAGCAGAAGAATGGAAGAACACAGTGAGAAGTTGAACAAAGAATTAGATATTATAAAGAACCAAACAGAGCTGAAGAATACAATAACTGAGATCAAAAACATACTAGAAGGAATCAGCAGTAAATGAGATGATACAAAGGAACGGATCAGCAAACTGTAACACAGAGTAGTGGAAATCACTGAAGCTGAACTGAAGAAAGAAGAAGACGTTTTAAAAATGACGACAGTTTAAGAGACTTCTTGAACAACATCAAGTGTATTAAGATTCACATGATAAGTGCACCAGAATGAGAAGAGAAAGGAAAAGGGGGCAGGGAACTTATTTGAAGCAATAATAGCTGAAAACTTTCCTAACCTGGGGAAGGAAACAGATGTCCAGGTACAGGAAGCACAGAGGATCCAAAACAAGATCAACCCAAAGAGTTTGACACCCAAGATACACTGTAATTAAAATGGCAGAAATTAAAGATAGAGAATCTTAAAAGCAGCAAGAGAAAAGAAATGGGTTTCTCACAAGGGAACTCCCATAAGACTGTCAGCTGACTTTTCCGCAGAAACTCTACAGGCCACAAGGGAGTGGCATGAAAGTGATGAAAGGGAAAAAAACCACCCCAAAATACTCTACACAGGAAGGTTATCATTCAGAATTGAAAGAGAGATAAGAGAGTTTTACGGACAAGCAAAAGCTAAAAGAGTTTAGTACCACTAAATAGGCCTTACAAGAAATCTTAAAAGGACTTTCCTAAGTGGAAAAGAAAAGGCCACAACTAGAAACATGAAAATTATGAAAGGAAAAATCTCACTGGTAAAGGCAAACATAGAGTAAAGGTAGTGGATCAACCACTTGGGAAGCTGGCAGGAAGATGAAAAGACAAAAGTAGTAAGATCATCTACATCTACAAAAAGTAGTTAAGGGATACACAGAATAAAAGGGTGTAAAATATGACATCAAAAACCTAAAACATGAGGTGGTAAAAATGCAGGGCTGTGAGAATGTGTTCAAGCTTAAGAGATCACTTAAAATAGGTAGCTACACATATAGGTTATTATTTAGGAACCTCATGGTAACTGAACCCCCAAAACCTACAATAAAGAAACAAAAAATAAAGAGAAAGGAATTCAAACATAACACTAAAAACAGTCATCAAATCACAATGGAAGACAGTAAGAAAAGAGGAAAGGAATGGAGACAAAGTACAAAAACTACCAGAAAACACATGAAAAAATGTTCAACATCACTATCATGGAAATGCCATCAAAATCACAAGGAGATATCACTTCACACTTGTCAGAATGGCTATATCAAAAAGACAAATAAGCGTCAAGAATGTGGAGAAAAAGGAAACCTCACGCACTGTTGGCGGGAACGTAAATTGGCGCAACCTCTGGAAAACAGTATGGAGGTTCCTCAAAAAATTAAGAAAAACAACTGCCAGTGGGTCCAGCCATCTCTCTTCTGGGTGTTTACCTGCAGAAAACAGAACCACTAAACTTTGAAAAGATATATGCCCTCCAATGTTCATTGCAGCATGATTTACAATAGTCAAAATACGAAAGCACCTAAGTGTCCACTGATAGACAAGCAGATAAAATAGATGGAATATATGCGTACAATTGAATATTACTCAAACATAAAAAAAGAAAATCTTGCCATTTGAGGCAACATGGATGAATCTAAAGGGTATTATGCTAAGTGAAATAAATCAGACAAAGACAAATACACGGGATCTCACTTATATGTGGAATCCAAAAAACAAAACAGAATAAAAGGAAAGACTCATAGATACAGAGTTGGCTGCCAGAGGGAGGGGGGGTGGGAAGTTGAGGGAAATAGATGAAGGGGATTAAGAGGAACAAAACCTCCAGTTATATAATAAGTAAGTCATGGGGATATAATATACAGCATAAGGAATATGGTCAATAATATTGTAATAACCTTGTTTGGGGACAGATGGTTCCTAGACTTAGCATGGTGATTATTTCATCATATACACAAATGTCAAATTATGTAGTACACCCAAAACTAACATACTAATGTACATCAACGACAGTTCAATAAAAAACGATAATAAAATTTAACAATGTAAAAAAAGGAAAAATACTAACTGGCAAGTTATATATAGTTAGACTTACGAAGGATGAAATATGTAAGGCATTAACAATAATTATCAGAAAGATGGGGCTAAATGGACCAAAACAAGAAGCTTATTCAAATTTTAGTATAGGGTTTATTCCAGCTTTGCCTCATGATATGGAAACAGAAGAACAAGTTGCACAAGGCCCAAAGGTGGTACTTGTTTAGAAGTTGAAAATGAGAATATAAAGGAAACAAACAATTGGAAAACTAAAACAGTAATGGAAGAGAGCCATGTAAGATCATTGTATGAAACGGTTTCATTTCTGTCATTTAAAGTATTGATCAGCCCCATCTCGAACTGTACTTTCTAAGACATGATGGTGTCTGAATGCATGAGGAACTAATCCTTTTCTGTGGTACTTAAAAAGCAGTCTAGTAGATAGGAAACCAACCATCATAAAAATAAGAATGTACTAATTTTCAGAGAAGTTTTAAAATATGCTTTTAAAGAGCTCTTTATCAAGCTATCAATAAAATTTCCTTTTTTTAACTGTAATAGTACTTTTAATCAAAATGAAATGGAGAGCATAAAGCATAGTGGTTTTCCTACAATAGATTTACTTTTTAAAAAAAATTAGGCAATTCATTAGTCAGAAACCTCATTTATGAAACACAATATTAAAATATTCACCCAGGGCTTCCCTGGTGGTGCAGTGGTTGAGAGTCCGCCTGCTGATGCAGGGGACGCTGGTTCGTGCCCCGGTCCGGGAAGATGCCACATGCCGCGGAGCGGCTGGGCCCGTGAGCCATGGCCGCTGAGCCTGCGCGTCTGGAGCCTGTGCTCCGCGATGGAAGAGGCCACAACAGTGAGAGGCCCGAGTACCGCAAAAAAAAAAAAAAAAAAAAAGAAGGATCACCGAGAGGGCCAACTCCCAGTTCCCAGTGTGTGGGCTGGTTAAATGCTCACTCGGTTAAATGCTGCCTGGAGACCATTCTATGCAGTGCCCTCCAACCCACACTTAATCTCAAGGCCGATAACTAGGTTAAATGGTCTTAAGAATGTCCATTTTGAAAGAAATATGCAGTCCAAAATGATCCTGCCTTGAAGCCAGGGATAAGGAATAAGGAAATGGGGACAGCGAGTTTTGTCACTTTTTCTAAAAAGTTCTTCTCTCTGCCCAACTTTCCCCTTAAAAAGTACTCTTTTCCTTATTTAAGACCCTGATGTTAAATCTCCACCTCCGTTTGCCCTGCCAACGAGTAAGGGAGAGTGCATGCTTGCCCAGAGCCGTCTCCATCAGTGCCCAAGTCAAAGTGATCGGAAAATATGTGTTAAAATAAAACCACCAATCACAGTGGTACTACCTCAAAGAAAAATCCACTACTTACATCATTTGTGCAGCAGATCGGCATTTGAGAGGCTATGCACTTATTCTACCATATAAACAAATAAAAAAGAAATGAAAACGAAGCATAGTATAGAATAATACATACTACATTTCTAATTGCTTTCCTGACGCCCATTTGTTTTTAAGGTGCTGAGTACACTGACAGGATAATAACTGAAGAGCATGACAAATGTTGGAAATGTATACGACTTCAGATCCACCGCTAGCATAAAATAATCACTTCATGAGTCAGCCAGTGTTTCCAGTTCTAACTGAAACAACAGATTTGCAATAAGTGCTTCTCTTCCATTTGCCTTTTATTTTTATTAAAGCAGAAATAGCCATCAATTTTTTTTTTTGCACTAAGTAGGTATCATTTTCTAATTCAGTTCTTCAGTGTGAAGGTCATTCTGATAAAGCCAAACCTCTCAGACATGTCTTCTGTCTCAGAGGACATATGTTCCCTGTAGCATGAGGCAGAAGCTGCCTGTCACGCATCCTGGAAATGTCGCTCAGCCAGGAAGAGCCAAAGAGAGATGGAGCTGGGTAGCATGATGCCCCACCTGATCTGCCCTCACACCACTCAATCATGGGACTGATTTTTCTGTGCTGTAGCTTGGAGTCATAGGAAATTCCATCTCAACTGCCATTCAGACTGGTGAACGGCTGTGCCAGCATCCTTGTGATTCTCTAAGGCTGTGTGCACCCTCAGAAACAGTTGGAAGGGAGCTCTTCTCCCCTCCAAACCTCCCCAGAGACTGTTGGCGTATAGTACCAAAAAGGCAGACTGTTTTGCCTTCTTAAGTTACAGGAGGATATTAAGGTCTACTCTTTTCCTTTCATTATGTTAGAAAGGAAGAGCTGTTATAGAAACTTTAAAAATATACTAAACAAGCTTTGAAGCCAATAGAGCAGATGGAATACATATTTTTAACAAGTAACTCCAACGTTCTTAAATGAAATCCAGAACTTTAATATGTAATAAAATTAAGTTGAATGGAAAATAAGCATAAATAAAAGGAAAAAAGAAGGAAGGAAATTAATAACTCCCAGGTAGAAAAAATAACTAAAGAAGAACACTTTCTTGTCACTGTCCAGTTCTGAAGCAAAATATTATGTGGCGTGAAACTTGGAAATGGGGAAGGGAGAGATGATTAAAGACAGCATTTCTCAACCACAAGCTGAGAAAAATAATTTACAAGGGAACTCAAAATCAGAAATGAGTGGGACGTTTTTTAAAAATTTGAAGGACTGAGTCTTACACATGCAGGGGGAATGCTTATCTCATGTATGGTCCTAAAATGGACTGCTGGAGATTAACTCTTTCAATGTTAGACCTATCACTGTTAAGACCCTGGGAATAAACAGAAACTGGAACCTGAAAAGCAGGAAATGCCTATACTCATAACCCATGCTTGAGTCCATAATGTTCTTAAGTCCTAAGGGCAGACCAGGCAATTATCAATTTCTGGGGAAAAGTCCCTTACCTGGAAGAGAGAAATGGAGAATGAGCAGGTAAGTAAAGAGAAGGAGTTAAAGGACCAAAGCACAATGATAAAGGGAGAAAGAGGGTAATGTGTAAATGAAAAATAGTCTTTTGTATTACATGGTCCAGGCTCTAAGAGACCATCTATGTGCATGACACCCCCAGATCTGGTCAGTGAAGTCTTGAGCTCATTCATATACAATGCCTGTTAATTAGTTTGGGGAGGGAGTGCGCAGTGTCCAATTTATAAATCCTGATCCCTTCCCTCCTTCCACTACCAAAGTCCATATATTTATTTCTGGTTCCTGATAGTGGGGAATCTAGTAAGATATCTTAGAGAAGACGGCAGTTTTGCTCCTTCATTCATGCAAGTATAACTTTTTACTGTCTATATATGTATACATACATAAATATGCACACACACATATACACACATTTTTTGTTTTTACTTGGAAAGGAGTGGGCTTTTTAGACAGAATGAGGGTATTGAGCAAAGGCAAAAAGGCAAGATGACAAGGCAGGTTAATGTAATTTCTTATTGAAATTTACAAGGGAAGGACAGCAGAGAATGCTAGGAATTTAGGTAATGGTTGAATTAAGGATTTTATGTGTTATGCTAAGGATTTTGCATTTTAGATTATAGAAAAATAAATTTGTAGAGACTTATAAAGTAAAATTCTAGGAGTCTCAGTCTTTTAAAGCCATGTTTTCTTATGTAAAAATAAATGTCTCATCCCCCTTAATGTCACTTCATTTATTTTAATAAATTGAATATTGTGACTTAGAAAAGAAATCAATACTAAATTAACTTTCCCAAAAGAATACAATTTTTTCCCACACAAACACACAGAAGTATGATATGCTTTACAGGAAGTCACTAATTTCCCCCAAGAAACTTACAGTTGACTGCAGAATGGACAACAAAGGGAAGGATGATTCTGGGGACAGACAAGGAGAAAATTGCACCAGGTTCTTTGGTTGCAAAAAGCAGAAACTAACTCTGACTACATTTTGAACACACATTCCTAAATGGATATATTTCTAGCAATGACAAAAGTCAACTGGCATCCATGTCACCTATTATATCAAAATAAGAACATCAAAAAAGTCATTCCATGTCCCAAATAAACCCCACAATACCTGCAATTTTAGTTCAAAACTATTAATTTTTACACTAAAAATAACCATAGTTAACATTTATTGAGTGCTTTTCATTTGCTAGGCATTGTTTTCAGCATTTAACAAGTACTCATTTAATACAATATTCTCATGAGGTGACTATATTAGTTTTCTCCATTTTATAAATAAAGACAGTGAATCAGAAAGAAGTTAAGAAATAGGTCCAATGTAATACAGCTAATTAGTGGTAAAGCTGGGATTCCAATGGTCAGTTTGGGTCAATGCCTGTGTTTTTTACCACTATACTTATTTTTTTTTTTTTTTTTTTTTTTTGCAGTACGCGGGCCTCTCACTGTTGTGGTCTCTCCCGTTGCGGAGCACAGGCTCCGGACGCGCAGGCTCAGCAGCCATGGCTCACGGGCCCAGCCGCTCCGCGGCATGTGGGATCTTCCCAGACCGGGGCACGAACCCGTGTCCCCTGCATCGGCAGGCAGACTCTCAACCACTGTGCCACCAGGGAAGCCCCCACTATACTTTTTAATATGTCTAAATATTCTATATTCATGATAAGTTTACTAATATTTTACAAATAATTATTGGTTCTCAATTATTCCTCTTAGATTCATATTGTCTTCCGCTCTAGTGTACATACCTTTAGGAAATATTTCAGAGGTTTTATCCATAAAAAATGTGCAGAGTCCATCAACGTATAAACTTTCATATGTGAAAGTACTTCTATTTTTCCTACAGAGTGGATATAACTTAGTTAAGTATAGAATCCTAGATTCCAAATAGTCAGAAATTTTATATAATTTTCTATTACCTCCTTCAAGATAGTATTGTCAAATGTTTGAGGTTATGGTGATTCCTTTTCTTTTGTGGAGGATCTGATATTTCTTCTAAGGAATGTTTTTGGGTTTTCTCTATATTTTTAGTGTCTTGAAATTTCATTATGTACGTACACACATGTATGTGTTTTACTCTCATATTATTTTTCTGTTCCATTAGACAGATCTTACATATTCTATACCCATTCTCTAGGTCTCTTCCCTCTGTGCTTTGAAACATACTTCCTGCATTCCAGAAATATTCTTCAGCTTGACCATGCAGTCTCATGAATTCACTCCTCCTCTTATTCCTGTTTGATTTTTAGCTCACATTTTGAGCTCTTCTGTTTGATTTCTTTTTAAACCTTGTTGTCCAAGTGTTCATTTACATTATCTGTGTTGCAGCTTTATTTTTTGTTGGTATGATACAGTCTCATGTGTATTACAATACATACAGACAATCCTTTTTGTAAATTTTACCTTTTTTTTTTTTCTCCGTTAACTATGGTTCCCTCCGCTTTAAGTTTGGTGTTCAGTTTTCTGTGTGTCTTTAGTGGTACTGTATTTCTGCAAATACTTATTGATTCTGTGTTGCGTGTCTACCTTCGTATGTATTGTTATTGGTTGGTGGTTACTGTTCCTGTTATGTCTGAAGGCAGCATTGCTCCAGGCTATTTCCAGTTATCAAGGGTTCTGCCCTACCTCTGTGCCCAAGTTCTCAAACTTACTACTCACTTCTGGAGGAAGAAAATATAGCTGCCTCTGCCTGGGCCAGGACGTGGGTGTGGAAAGAATGCACAGCGTGGGAGCATTCCACCCCTCTGGCTGATCTGCTGAGGTCCTTCCACCCCCACCCTGCTGGTGGTGCTGGGCAGAGGTAGGTGTCCTGGAGGCCCCCAGCTCCTGTGCAGAAGACTATATAGTAAGAGTTAGCAACAGCACTATTCCACATTTTGGTCTATGGCTTCATTCTTTTGTTGTTGTTTTTTTTTTTGCGGTACACGGGCCTCTCAACCACTGCGCCACCAGGGAAGCCTTGGCTTCATTCTTTTATCCAATTTCTACCGGCTGTCCACTTTTCAGGAATGCCCTAGATCTTAGATATTATAAGATATCCTAATATTGAACCTAAGTTATCCTAATTTTCTATTCTCTTAGACATAATTAAAGAACATTAATATTATTACATTGTAAATTACTGTTACCCCCAAAATGTCTGTGTAACAGTTTGCTACTTGGCATCACTTTGTGTAAAAGAAATGATGCAGAAAATATGTTTTGATAGTTTTCATGGATTCAATTCTGTACTTGGAGAATGTAAACCTATAATTATACATACTCTTTTTCCCCTACTTCTTGTAATAAAATGCAACAAGGTGTGAGAGGATGATAGGACCTGTAGCTGCTCTATCTTCAACATCAACAATGTTGCTCAAAGATGAATAATGTCTTAAGGATTGATAATTCTTCAAAAGCCATGTGCCATGTCACTGGCTGCTTCTTTACCTCACCAAGAAAACTATGAGGGCCATAGTGGCAGCAATATTTCCTATGTAAGAGTAAAGGAAATTATTCATTAAATATTAGATTCATGTGGAAGGTCTACTGAAAGTTATCTAAACCCATTGCAAGAAATATCCTGAGCACTTATCTTTGGACCCTTTGACTCTGGTCAAGAATAGTCCTGACAGAGTAATTCATTATGAAAGAAAACCCACATAAGATGAATTATGTTGAAAAGAATCATAAAGTTGAAAAATGTAATTACCACTAGAATGAATATTATGCAATCATTATAATAGAAAACAATAAATCATATATAAATATATGCATTTAAAGTTATAATGCAAAAGAAAAAAGGAAAAACAAAATAAATTAATGAAAACATTTTAAATAAAAAGAAGACTGACATTGCACTACTAAGCAAGGAGAACTTTTGAGAAGAATAACACAGGCTCCAACTTGACAAACACAAAGGTGCCTGTGAGCAGCTGGCTGGGTTCTCAAAGTCCAAAATGATCCTCATAAATGTGAAGAAACGCCCCAATTATCACAATTATCAAAGCGTGTATTTTGGGTCTATCTGCCCTGGGGTTGTAACTGATGTTTGGCAGACAGGCACAGTAGATTATCATCTCTGTCAAATATTCCTTTCTCTGTATCTTGAATACTGCTCTGTGTATGTTGTATGCCATCTTCAGCATGGATGACATGTCTTGCCATCTCCCTCCACTCTGTATGTTTAATTTGGCACCAAGCCAATTGTATGTTTATCAAGTGGCATTAGAAACCAACTAAATATATATATATATAGTTGGCCAAAAAGTTCCTTTGGGTTTTCCCGTAACATGACAAACCCGAACGAATATTTTGGCCAGCCCAATATATATATATATATGTGTGTGTGTATATATATATATATGTAAAATATTCTTTGAATGAATAAAATGATTACAAGTTATGAATTACATTGATTTTTATAAACACTATTTACCTTCAGTTATAATATTGGTCCGCAGCAGGAAACTATATGAAAAGGAAAATAAATTGCCAAAATAAAACCATTACATTCCAGGCTTTTATAAAAATTCCAGGACTGTATTTATGTCAATATTCTGATTGTGACATTGTACTTTAATTGGGCAAAATGTTACCACTGGGGGAAACTGGGCAAAGTATACAAGGGAACTCTCTTTGTATTACTTCTTACAATCACAGGTGAATCTCCAGTTACCTTAATTAAACAACTGAAAAAAATTTTACTTAAAAATATAGTTAAGAAATAACTAAAGGGCTAATTTGGAATAAAATGGATTCTTTCATGCTCAAGGAACTGCTCTCATTCATTGTTTTATGCTCTGCATTTTCATATTTTCAGCCCTTATAGTCACTGCTCCTCTTCCTACCCACCTACCAAAAGTAAATAAAAAGCATTTAAAGTTTTTTTCTTATAGAAATTGCTCAGGAAAAACCATTAACCAACCCCACTGCTCCCACAGATATTTAGAGCATATTAGTTAACTAAGGTCAGAATTTTCTCAGAAATTCTACTCTCTATATTTCATATTGCATGAAGTCATTTTTATTGATCAATAAATCAACTCTTGAGAATCAAAAATTGTTAAATAAATAAGGTAGAAATGTGGCATTTGGTACTTCATATATAAAATTGGAGAATAATATCAAAAATTATATGATTCTTAATTTGACTCAAATTTAATGATTAAGGGAAAAGACAGAAATTCTACCCTTACTTGAATTGGGTTTTACATTTTTAATTTCAAAAAATTCTGTTACTAGCAGATCCTCATTTAATACTATTGTACATATTAGTGCCATGAATAGATATCAATTTTTCAAAGTGGGTGTAAACAGTTGATTTGACCTGTTACTCACATTATTTTGCATTTATTATTTCAGGTGCAACATCAAAACAGAAAATTGGGTTATTTTCCACATTATTTCAAATCACCAGCAATAATCATGCATATTTTTGAGAGTTTTACTGCTCCATTTTATAGTGAAATATGAAGAATATATAATTTTTCTTAGATTTAAACTCTTTTTCGCTCATTTGATTAACGAAATTGACTGGATATAGCCCATTCAACGCTCCATTTCCTTTTGTAAAACTTCAAACATAAAATCACAAGATAGGTCACTCTAAAGACTAGAGCAGAATTAAATGTGACATACAAAACATTACATCATTTTCCTTTTATCATTTTAAAGAGATCACACTGGTTTGAGCCAATTTTAGATTTCAGATGAACTGTAATCATATCATTTCACCCTCACCTGGGGAAGTAAAAAGTTAAACTTTATGCATTAGGCAGTAACCTTAAGTTTATGGAATGATCTCTTTTCTTTAATTCACTGGCAATATAATAGTTATATCACTTCAGAAGAGATTAGAATTTCAAGACAAGATCCACAGAGAATTTTAACTTCCCTAACCAGTTTTCTGATATTTTTTACCAGATTACTATCAATTCCTTACACAATATAGGAGAGTTATATTAATTAGACATCTTAAGGCTTGAAAGCAAGAGAAAACTTGAATACATCATTTGGTAGCCTAACCACGCTTTTTACATTTAAGCTAAATATGTGATTTTAAACTATTAATTATTAAAGAAATACTTTTGTATGTATTATATTTGTTTCAGGCACTGTTCTAGACAAATGGTAAATACAGTAATAAAAAAAAAAATCTCCAGTTTCAAAGATCTCTATTCTAGCAGGGTTACATGGAGCTATTAGGAAATTACGATTGATTACAGGAAGTATGACAATCAGAGTATTTATTTGGAGATAAGCTCACAATGAAGGGAGGCAATATCCAGTCCAGCATTGGAAGCTAAAGAAAGTTCCCTAAAGAAAGTAATATCGAAATGGAAACCAGAAATATTGTAATTTCTGCTAATGGTTTGTACTTTATCTTGAGGACTAATGATATTCATTGACAACATTTAAGCAGGGCAATGTTAAAAATAAGATTTATATTTCTTAAAAATTCCTCAAGCCGAAATATAGGCAATGGACCAGTGTCAGGGCAGTTAACAAGAAATTCGAGGAATCTGTACAGTGTTTATAAAGCCACAACCCAGTGACTCACTCCTGTGGCATTGCTAGGGCAAACATATCACAGTTTGGATTTGGAATGGACAGACTCTCCTTACCAGGTAGACTCATAATAGCTAAGAATCAACCTAGTTAATAAAAGAGTGGCATTTTGACTTAAATTTGTCTCATTCTTTGTAACAGAACATCCTCAGTGAGCACACAGAAATTCTGAGAGATGAAAGGAAAGCATGCTTATATCTTCTTAGTTTAATACTATATTAGTGCAAACAAACTCTCAGCATGATTCTGAAATTTTAAGAAGATTCGCTTGCTATGGTTCAGGCTTGGTCCCTGTGATGGTCCCACACTTATAAATCACTCTCTGCCTCAGTTTACAGATGATCATTTCTTTCTTGCCCTGTTTATTTTAATCAGACTTCAAATAGAAGCCTCAACAAAATTTCATAAATATGATTTTTTTTTAAAAAAAGCTTAATCTAGCACATCCCCACCTGTTTGTAGAAGAACTAAATCTCTGTGAGTGGGCCAGACATTTATTTCAAATCTTCTCTCATAATTTTCATGTTGTGAACCCTGCTTTGGGTTAAATAATCCTTTTAATTTTGACATCTATATTAATCAGATTGGTAACAAAAATCTAATTTGAATTACCTTAAGGAAAAGGAGAACACATCAACTCAGAAAATCAAACCATAGCATGGTATTACCACAGGGACAACAGGGACCAAGAATTCAAACACCAACAGAACTCAGTTTCTACGTATTTCACCCAGTCTCTGAATATTTGCTTGAATTGTTCAGACTAGTTTCTTCTGTAGGACTGGAGTCGTGGCTCCTATAATCCTACATTTCACGTTCCATAGCTTTGACCACCAAGCCCGGTCAGTCTCTTACCCAGACTCCTAAAGATGGGCTGAGACTGGCTCACCCCTAGGCCAAACAGACTCAAGCCAGTTCTGCTGGGTTGTATGATGAGAAGTCACCATAGAATCACAGAGTTGGCCAGAAATAAGCCCATGCATATATGGGAAATTAATTTATAACAAAGGAGCCAAGAATATACAATGGAGAACCAAGAATAAACAACAGTCTCCTCAATAAATGGTGTTGGGAAAACTGGACAGAAATAAGCAAAAGAATGAAACTAGACAACTGTCTTATAACATATACAAAAACTAACTAAAAAATGGATTTAAGACTTGAATGTAAGACCTGAAATCATAAAACTCCTAGAAAAAAACATGTGCAATAAGCTCCTTGTTAGGCCTTGGTGATGATTTTTCAGATTTGACACCAAAAGCAAAGGCAACAAAAGAAAAAATAAACACGTGGGACTATATCAAGTTAAAAAGCTCCAGCGCAGCAGAGGAAACCATCAACAAAATGAAAAGGCAATCTACTGAATGGGAGAAAATATTTGCAAACTGTACATCTGATAGGGGTTAATATCCAAAAATATATTTAAAAACTCACACAACACCAAACAATCTGATTAAAAACCTGATTAAAAGGATCTGAATAGACATTTTTCCAAAGAGGACAGGCAGACAGCCAATGGGTACATGAAAAGGTACTCAACGTCACTAATCATTAAGGAAATGCCAACAAAAACCACAATGAGATATCACGTCACAACTGTTGGAATAGCTATTCTCAAAATGGCAAAAGACAGCAAGCATTGGCAAGGATGCAGAGAAAAGGAAATCCTTGTGCATTGTCTGGAATATACATTGGTGCAGCCACTATGGAAAACAGCATGGATCCATCTCAAAAAAATAATAATACAACTACCATATGACCCAGCAATTCCACCTCTGCATACTCAAAGAAAACAAAAACAGTAACTTGAAAAGATATATGCACCTCCATGTTTATGGCAGCACTAGTTATAATAGATAAGATATGGAAACAATATAAGTGTCTTTTGACAGGTAAGAGGATAAATAAAATGTGATATATATTTATATTTATAATGGAATATTATTCAGCCATAAAAACAAGGAAATCTTGCCATTTGTAACAACAAGAATGGATCTTGAGGGCATTATGCTAAGTGAAATAAATCTGAAAAAGAAAGACAAATAACCTACATATGACTCACTCACCTGTGTAAACTAAAAAACAAATAGTACCAAGCTCATGGATACAGAGATCAGATTGATGGTTGCCAGAGGCTGGGGGTGGAGGCGTATGGGTGGGCGAAATGGGTGAAGGGGGTAAAAAGGTACAAAATTCCAGTTATAAAATAAGTAAGTCATGGGGATGTGATGTCCATGGCAACTACAGTTAATAATACTGTACTGGGCTTCCCTGATGGCGCAGTGGTTGAGAGTCCTCCTGCCGATGCAGGGGACATGGGTTCGTGCCCCGGTCCGGGAAGATCCCACATGCCGCGGAGCGGCTGGGCCAGTGAGCCATGGTCGCTGAGCCTGTGCGTCCAGAGCCTGTGCTCCGCAACGGGAGAGGCCGCAACAATGAGAGGCCCACGTACCGCAAAAAATAGTAATAATAATAATACTGTACTGAATATATTTGAAAGTCGCTAAGAGAGTAGATCTTAAAAGTTTTCATCACAAGAAGAAAAAAAATATTTACAAGGCAGCTGAATATTTGGATGTGAAGCCATGTCTCTTGGTGGAGTGTATTACTTGAAATGGTGCATCTGAGTAAAAAATATTCACTTTTAGTTATCAAATTTCAAACTAAACATTAGAAAAGTTAGCATTCACTTCCTATAATTACTCTTGTCTAGGCAGATTACTCAGAATCTGAAATCTCTCTGTAGCTAGAGATTTTAGGTTACTCATCTGACAGCCAAAATTTATTTCACATTTTCTATTAATCCAAAATCATTATAACATACCATTAAGCTCTTCATTCCCAAGCTTAACTTTCAAGATAAAACTAAAATTCAGAAGTAGCTATACCAAACCACAAATCTGAATGCTGTACACAAGAGCAATCGTCAGCCTTTCTCTTGCACATCTTGGGGACGTTCACTGTGGCACATGTCTGTTAATGAAACATAATATATTGTAACTTTACATATACTACAATCTATTAAAGTCCTGGAGACCATTCTTATTAGATCCTAAAATAGACATAGGTAGAAGTACCTGTGGGTACAGATCACAGAGTGCTGAATGGCAGGGTTAATTTATACATTTTTTCCATCCCATACACGTTACCCAGGAACAAGGTTGAAGAGGTCAATTACCAGGTGAGGTAGGAGTACTACATTTATTTTTGGTTTCAGTGGAGAGACTCACCTAAGTTACATCAAGTAATGGAACTCGGATGTAAGGTTACAAACAGGCATAGAAGTCTGACAACTAGATAACCTTGTAATCCTCCAGCAACCGCAGTCTGATGAAATTCACTCTAGAACTCAGTCTTTATACATCTCAGCTATTTTGGAATGTGTGCTTTTCTTTTTTCTGCTATCTCATTTATAACACTACCACCTTGTTTCTCTAGTTCAGCTTTATGTGAGAGGAGGTCTGATGCTCCAGTGAATCCACATCATTGCACTGTAGGCAGTGTCTTGAAAGACCACCTCGTAAGGTATTCTCCAATCGATAGGCTACCTGGGGGCATGTGCCAACCCTTGAACCCAAAATTAGGAATCAGCAGTATGTGATTAGTTATGTGGAAGAAATCCTTTAAAGAGGACTCTAGGTGGGAACTGTTAGAAAAAGAGCATGCGAATGTGGCAGGTATTCTGTCCAGTACACACTGGGGAGATGTCCAATTAGGAAAGATAATATGGTGAAAATAGAAAGGAGTTGACAGCCAAAGCAGCCAATAAATCAGCATGTCACACTAAAGGAGCTGTAGTAGGGTAGAATAGATAGGAATTTTAAAACTCAAAGGTCAACTGAAAGGGAAAAAAAGTACAGTTGGCAATAAGTACCACAGGTAGAAATGACTAATTGGTATGACTCTCCCAGCACTGGGTTCCATCTGCTTACTTTCTTTACCTCTATATTATGGGCTCTTTAATGTATTCAGTGCAGGAAGTTCCAAAACACCTGATTCCAAATTTGTTTAGCCACTCATCTATGGAATGTAAACGAGACAGTGTGATTCCAGCAACTGCCACTTCCAAGGCTCTTGGACCTCAGTTATATTTCAATGCACAGAAGGTAACGGGTTCCAACAAAAGTTTTAGTGTAGGATGTGCTCCCAACTTTTAACTGTGTTTACTCTGGGAGTATGGGTAGGGAAGGAGATGATATCTTTTTACTATTTATACATTCATTCAATAGTGGGATTACTTATGATTTTTGAGTTTTTTTAAAGTAAAATTGTTTTAAAAACAAGAATTTAAGTAGTAACCATTCTGGATGTGGGTGTAATTTCTGAGTGTATATTTATATACAAGACGTTTTATATGTAGGAATTATATCACTTTGATGATAGATAGTATGGCTGAGTATGGAAGGCTTCTCCCTTCCAACGCTGTAATCCTAGCCTTGCTATGAATAAAAAGCTCGGAGATAGGCACCAGAAGTGTATTACAAATGAACGATGGGAATGGAAAGAAAAAACATGAAGTTCATTTGAATACAAATATGCTTTACAAAGACCTTTATAATGAATTATAAATAAATAGTTAATACTAGTAAAATGAGGTACTTACATTTTCACATTTTATATGTCTTAATTCTCTTATAATCAAAAAATATGGCTGCAAATTATAGTTCTTATTGGAGCTTGAGGAAATACATATTTGGTTAATTTCATGCTATTTCAGTGATCTAATTACAAATCAGGCAAATACAAATATGTATATTGTAAACTGACTTTGAACAGGGGCTCTGCAGATGGCTACCTACAACCATAGTGAAATTCTACAGTGTTTTACTTGAATAATTGTTTTGGATAAGATCAGTCTTCTTTTCTATTTCCATTTAGTTAAAATGTGCTGTTGAATGTTGGATCACACCAAAAGTTAAAACTGTGGAGGAAATTACATTTTATAAAGTCAAAGAAAGGCTATAACCAAAAATATTTTTCTTTATAGCTGAAACAAAATTTTAAAAATTAGAAGATAATTGCTGTGTTCTTAAGAAAAATGCATTCATTGCTGTTTCCAAATAGCAAGTTATTTATGGAATAGATTCTTGTTATTAACATTTATAGTAACTGATAAAAGATTCTTTTAGTTTATAAATACCATATAAAGAATTTGTGAAAAATACTATATTTAATTAAGTATTCATGAAGAGCTGTTCTTACATATTATTTAGATCTTATATATAATCTCATATATATATAAAATACACGTGATAATTGAAAGCTGGATGTTTACAAAACCATATAAAAGAGCATAGCAAAGTGAAGAGACAAAAGGGTGAATCACCACTTCAGTCCAGTGGTTCTAAGAGTTAAAAGAATGATAATAAGCTTCTCTTTTTGAACACTAGAGATGACGTGGGGATGGGGGGAAGGAAGGAAATTTGGCTCTGTTTTCCTCCCACAAAATACAAAAAAATGAAATCAAACCAAACAAACAAGTAAAAAACCAAAACAAAACTGTAGCCTCTGATTAGGAAAAGATGTGAATTCTTGACCAAAGACAACCCAGGCTAAAGAACAGTAAACCTTCCCAAACGCCTTATAAAACAATTAACTCAAATACAATTCAGATCACTTAGCAGGCATAATTTATCTCTAGGTAGTAGAAAATTGTCAGGGACCTTCAAAATGCAGAGGAGTAACACGTGGAGATCACCTTCCTCCCCACAAATACATCAGAAATACATCTACATGTGGAACAACTGCTACAGAACACCTACTGAATGCTGGCAGAAGACCTCAGACTTCCCAAAAGGCAAGACACTCGCCATGTAGGGTAAAAGAAAAAAGGAAAAACAGAGACAAAAGAATACGGATGGGACCTGCACCTCTGGGAGGGAGCTGTGAAGGAGGAAAGGTTTCCACACACTAGGAAGCCCCTTCACTGGTGGAGACGGGGGTTGGGACCGGGGAAGTTTCGGAGCCACGGAGGACAGGGCAGCAACAGGGGTGCAGAGGTCAAAGTGGAGAGATTCCTGCACAGAGGATCGGTGCTGACCAGCACTCACCAGCCCGAGAGGTTTGTATGCTCACCTGCCAGGGTGGGCGGGGCTGGGAGCTGAGGCTCGGGCTTCGGAGGTCAGACCTCAGGGAGAGGACTGGGGTTGGCTGCGTGAACACAGCCTGAAGGGGGCTAGTGCGCCACAGCTACCTGGAAGGGAGTCAGGAGAAAAGTCAGAATTTGCCTAAGAAGCAAGAGACCATTGATTCGGAGTGCACAAGCAGAGGGGATTAAGAGCACCACCTAAATGAGCGCCAGAGGCGGTCACGAGTCGTGGCTATTGGCGCAGACACCAGAGACGGGCATGCAAATCTAAGGCTACTACTGCAGACAACAAGAAGCCTGTGTGCGAGCACAGGTCACTATCCACAACCCCCCCTCCCAGGAGCCTGTGCAGCCCGCCACTGCCAGGGACCTGTGATCCAGGGACAATTCCCCGGGAGAACGCACGGCACACCTCAGGCTGGTGCAACATCACACCGGCCTCTGCCACCACAGGCTCACCCCGCATTCCGTACCCCTCCCTCCCCCCAACCTGGGTAAGCCAGAGGCCCCTAGTCAGCTGCTACTTTAACCCCGTCCCGTCTGAGCAAAGAACAGACGCCCTCCGGCGACCTACACGCAGAGGCGGGGCCAAATCCAAAGCTGAACGCCAGGAGCTGTGCGAACAAAGAAGAGAAAGGGAAATCTCTCCCAGCAGCCTCAAGAGCAGCAGATTAAATCTCCACAATCAACTTGATGTACCCTGCATCTGTGGAATACATGAATAGACAACGAATCATCCCAAAACTGAGGCAGTGGACTTTGGGAGAACCTGTAGACTTGGGGTTTGCTTTCTTCATCTACTTTCTTTCTGGTTTTATGTTTATCTTAGTTTAGTTTTTAGAGCTTATTATCACTGGTAGATTTGTTTATTGATTTGGTTGCTCTCTTCCTTCTATATATACTTTTTTTTTTTTTACCATTTTCTCTTTTTGTGACTGTGCATGCGTATGCTTCTTTCTATGACTGTGTCCATGTAGATATGCTTTTAAAATGTGTCCAAGGATTCTCTTTGTCCAATTTTTTTTTTGTATAGTTTTAATCACTTGTTATCATTGGTGTTTGTGTCTTTTGGTTTGGTTGCTAGCTTCTTTCATTCTTTTCTTTATTACTATTTTATTTTTAATAACTTTTTATGTTTTTATTTTAATAACTTCATTTTATTCATTTACTTTTTTCTCTCTCTTTCTTTCTTTTTTCTCTCTTTTCCTCGGAGCTGTGTGGCTGGCACAGTCTTGTTGCTCCAGCCAAGTGTCAGGTCTGAGCCTCTGAGGTGGGAGAGCCGAGATCACGATGTTGGTCCACCAGACGCTTTCCAGCTCCACATAATATCAAACAGTGAAAGTTCTCCCAGAGATCTCCATCTCAATGCTAAGACCCAGCTCCATTCAATGACCAGCAAGCTTCAGTGCTGGACACCCTATGCCAAACAACTAGCAAGACAGGAAAACAACTCCACCCATTAGCAGAGAGGCTGCCTAAAATCATAATAAGGTCACAGACACCCCAAAACACACCACCAGACATGGTCCTGCCCACCAGAAAGGCAAGATCCAGCCCCATCCACCAGAACACAGGCACCAGTACCCTCCATAAGGAAGCGTACACGAATGACTGAACCAACCTTACCCACTGGAAGCACACACCAAAAACGGGAACTATGAACCTGCAGCCTGCAAAAAGGAGAACCCAAACACAGTAAGTGAAGCAAAATGAGAAGACAGAGAAATACACACCAGATGAAAGAGCAAGGTAAAAACCCACCAGCCCAAACAAATCAAGAGGAAATAGGCAGTCTACCTGAAAAAGAATTCAGGGTAATGACAGCAAAGATGATCCAAAATCTTGGAAACAGAATGGAGAAAATAGAAGAAATGTTTAACAAGAACCTAGAAGAACTAAAGAGCACACAAACAATGATGAACAACACAATAAATGAAATTAAAAATTCTCTAGAAGGAATCAACAGCAGAATAACAGACGCAGAAGAAAGGATAAGTGACCTGGAAGATAAAACAGTGGAAATAACTACCGCAGAGCAGAAAAAAGAAAAAAGAATGAAAAGAATTCAGGACAGTCTCAGAGACAACTGGCACAACATTAAATGCACCAACATTCAAATTACAGGGGTCCCAGAAGAAGAAGAGAAAAAGAAAGGGACTGAGAAAATATTTGATGAGATTATAGTTGAAAACTTCCCTAACATGGGAAAGGAAATAATCAATCAAGTCCAGGAAGTGCAGAGAGTCCCATACAGGATAAATACAAGGAGAAACACGCCAAGACACATATCAATCAAACTATCAAAAATTAAGTACAAAGAAAAATATTAAAAGTAGCAAGGGACAAGCAACAAATAACATACAAGGGAATCCTCACAAGGTTAACAGCTGATCTTTCAGCAGAAACTCTGCAAGCCAGAAGAGAGTGACAGGACATATTTAAAGTGATAAAAAGGGAAAACCAACAATCAAGATTACTCTACCCAGCAAGGATCTCAGCTAGATTTGACAGAGAAATTAAAACCTCCACAGACAAGCAAAAGCTAAGAGAATTCAGTACCACCAAACCAGCTTTACAACAAATGCTAAAGGAACTTCTCTAGGCAGGAAACACAAGAGAAGGAAAACACCTACAATAACAAACACAAAACAATTAAGAAAATGGTAATAGGAACACACATATCAATAACTACCTTAAAAGTAAGTGGATTAAATGCTCCAACCAAAAGACACAGACTGGCTGAATGGATATAAAAACAAGACCCATATATATGCTGTCTACAAGAGACCCACTTCAGACCTAGGGACACATACAGATTGAAAGTGATGGGATACAGATTGAAAGTGATGGGAAAAAGATATTCCATGCAAATGGAAATCAAAAGAAAGCTGGAGTAGCAATTCTCATTATCAGACAAAATAGACTGTAAAATAAAGACTATTACAAGACACAAAGAAGGACACTACATAATGATCAAGGGATCAATCCAAGAAGATATAACAATTGTTAATATTTCTGCACCCAACATAAGAGCACCTCAACACATAAGGCAAATGCTAACAGCCATAAAAGGGGAAATTGACAGTAACACAATCATGGTAGGGGACTTTAACACCCCGCTTTCACCAATGGACATATCATCCAAACTAAAAATAAATAAGGAAACACAAGCTTTAAATGATAAACAAGATGGACTTAATTAATATTTATAGGACATTCCATCCAAATACAACAGAATACACTTCCTTCTCAAGTGCTCACGGAATATTCTCCAGAATAGATCATATCTTGGGTCACAAATCAAGCCTTGGTAAATTTACGAAAATTGAAATTGTATCAAGTATCTTTTCCGACCACAATGCTATGAGACTGGATATCAATTACTGGAAAAAAATCTTAAAAAATAAAAACACATGGAGGCTAAACAAAACACTATTAAATAACCAAGAGATCACTGAAGAAATCAAAGAGGAAATCAAAAAATACCTAGAAACAAATGACATTGAAAACACGATGACCCAAAACCTATGGGAGGCAGAAAAAACAGTTCTAAGAGGGAAGTTTATAGCAATACAATCCTACCTCAAGAAACAAGAAACAACTCAAATAAACAACTAACCTTACACCTAAAGCAGTTAGAGAAAGAAGAACAAAAAAACCTCAAAGTTAGCAGAAGGAAAGAAATCATAAAGATCAGATCAGAAATAAATGAAAACGACATGAAGGAAACAACAGCAAAGATCAATAAAACTAAAAGCTGGTTCTTTGGGAAGATAAATAAAATTGATAAACCATTAGCCAGACACATCAAGGAAAAAAGGAAAAGACTCAAATCAACAGAATTAGAAATGAAAAAGGAGAAGTAATAACTGACACTGCACAAATACAAAAGATCATGAGAGATTACTACAAGCAAATCTATGCCAGTAAAATGGACAACCTGGAAGAAATGGACAAATTCTTAGAAAAGTACAACCTTCCAAAACTGAACCAGGAAGAAAGAGAAAATATGAACAGACCAATAACAAGCACTGAAATTGAAACTGTGATTAAAAATCTTCCAACAAACAAAAGCCCAGGACCAGATGGCTTCACAGGTAAATTCTATCAAACATTTAGAGAAGAGCTAACACCTATCCTTCTCAAACTCTTCCAAAATATAGCAGAGGGAGGAACACTCCCAAACTCATTCTACGAGGCTACCATCACCCTGATACCAAAAGCAGACAAACATGTCACAAGGAAAGAAAACTACAGGCCAATATCACTGATGAACATAGATGCAAAAATCCTAAACAGAATACTAGCAAACAGAATCCCACAGCACTTTAAAAGGATCATACACCATGATCAAGTGGGGTTTATCCCAGGAATGCAAGGATTCTTCAATATATGCAAATCAATCAAAGCACCATATTAACAAATTGAAGGGGCTACCCTGGTGGCGCAGTGGTTGAGAGTCTGCCTGCCAATGCAGGGGACACGGGTTCGTGCCCCGGTCTGGGAAGATCCCGCATGCCGCGGAGCGGCTGGGCCCGTGAGCCATGGCCGCTGAGCCTGCACGTCCGGAGCCTGTGCTCCGCAACAGGAGAGGCCACAACAGTGAGAGGGCCGTGTACCACAAAGAAAAGAAAAATTGAAGGAGAAAAACCATATTATCTTCTCAATAGATGCAGAAAAAGTTTTTTTCCATTAGAAGCCTCCATTTCCTACCTGACCTCTTAGCAGCTGTTAGCACTTTGACCACTTGTTTCTTCTCCAGTCTATTCTCTTTACTTGAGGACAACGTAATCCTCCATTTTTGTGCCCTCCTATTTTTTTCTGCTTCTGAGTATCTATTAGGCCTTTCTTACTTTGTTCATTTTTGGTGCCCTTCATATCTTTGTTCTAGGCCTGCTTCTTACATTACAGGTTCCCCCCCCCCTCCGGAGTGATCTTTTCCAAATTCATAGCTTCAATTAATTATACACTGATGACTCCCAAAGAGAAATTCTGAGACCTGATTTCCTGAACAGAGCTCCTTAGCAGCACGTCCAGCTTTGTTCAGTACAGCCCCACTGGGCAACTCTCAAACACACCAAATAGAGTAAATCCAAAACTGACCATCTTCTTTCCCATTTGCATTCCATTTCCCGTAATTCTTACTATCTATCAAATTGCTCAACCTTTAAGCTTAGTCATAATCTTTGGCTTTTCTTTCTCATCCTTAACCCACATCTAATCAACCACTATTGTTTCTATCTTCCAAATACCATTGTACCGATTTCTTTATGTGCTAATATCCTGATTCAGGCCACTGGTACCCCTTCCCTAGGGTACTGGCAGACTACTATACCCTTATCTGATGCTTCCCCCAATCCACATCCCGCCACAACCCAAATACTATTTCAAAAATGAAAATCTGACTTTATCACTCTCTTTTCTTAAAATGCGTAACTACTTCCCATTACCCTCTGGAAAATGCCCAAACTCCATACTAGTACTCATGGCTCTTCTTTAAATGGCAATAAACTCTTTACCATTTAAAAATTATTTCGTATTTCTTCCTCCACCACCCTATTGTTACACTGTGCCTCAGCAAGGGCAAACGACTTTCTTTCCTCAGGTTATAGCACAATTTCCTAACCCCACCCCACCCCCACCTCATGACTCCAAGAAAGATTCCTAAAATAAAACGTCTGCCCTCTCACTTGCTCCTTACCTCCTTATTAGCTTGGATTAGATACATTTTCCACTAGAAAGCATCCCTGAGCATCTTCATGGACATCTAATGCAGATTAGTGCATTAAAGCATTAGCCCTGGGTACTCCACAGATATACTCTATAATTCATTCATTATAGTATATCTTCCCCATGCTTGTTTGGCTTTCTGAGTCACCTGATATGACTGCAAAAATCTAAAAGGCAGAGACTATATCTGTCTGCCATTTTCATCTCCATATACCAGTAAATTAGCACATGCGATAAATTATTATTTGTGAAAGTATAAATGAATGATGAATTAAATATCTCAAAAGACAGATTTTAATTGCTTGGCAAGGCATAAGCCATCAGACTACACCTCTGGACAGAGAGCTCTGGTAAGGTCACTTGGTGGGCTGCTGCCCTGTTGATAGACGGCTGGCTTTGGTTCATCCATTCATTTCTAGTCTAACCATCTGTGTCCAAAGTAATGGGATCATGTTGCATAAGCAGGCAAATTATGCACAAAGAGTCACTAGAAGGAAGTGTCACTCACATCCAAGCTTTTTAAAACATGGCAATGCAAATGACAGGTACATCACTTAGTCTGTCAAATGCATTATTATTCAGCTCTCCACTTAGAAGTCCATTCTTTTTTTTTTTTTTAATTTTATTTATTTTTGGCTGCGATGGGTCTTCATTGCTGCACGCAGGCTTTCTCTAGTTTCCACAAGCGGGGGCTACTCTTCGTTGCTGTGTGCAGGATTCTCACTGCGGTGGCTTCTCTTGTTGTGGAGCACAGGCTCTAGGCGTGTGGGCTTCAGTAGCTGTGGCACGCGGGCACAGTACTTGTGGCTCACGGGCTCTAGCGCACAGGCTCAGTAGTTGTGGCACACGGGCTTAGTTGCTCCGCAGCATGTGGGATCTTCCCAGACCTGGGCTGGAACCTGTGTCGCCTGCATTGGCAGGCGGATTCTTAACCACTGCGCCACCAGGGAAGTCCCGAAGTCCATGCTTTTAAGAAGCTCTTCTTGATCTCCATCCCCCCAAACTGAAAGAAGATAATTCTCATAGACCTTTTGTGTGTTTTTGTCCATTTCTAGGTCATGAGCAGTTTAAGAGAACAGATTTTAAATTAGATGTTTAGTGCCTGGTACAGTTTGTGGATAATAGTAATTACTCAGTGAATCCATGCTGAATTTTGAATGAAGAACTCAGAATGAATGAACATATGAATGAAGAAACAAATTTCTAAATCAAATCATATGAAAAATTTTAAAAGTCTCAACAAATTTTTGTTGTTTTTTTTAAAAATACACATCCACCTAGAGGGCAGGTAGGTGACCATGTTATTGGTCCATTAACAAACTTAGGTTTCCAAAGAGTGAATGAGTATCCAGATTATTTACATCACTATAATTCACTGATTGAATCCAATCAGCTATTTGATTTTCAGCACAGTGCTCTGCACAGAATAAGTGTGCAACATGTTTACTGAGTTAAATTAATCGAATAGTTGAACTGCCTTGAATTTGATTTAGACAGATTGTCTCCACATGAGATTACTGAAGAAGAAGACTAAATTACAAAATGCTGGTGCTTTCTTATCCTATGAATAAAACCAGGCCATAAATAGTTAACAAAAATTAATAATATCTCTTGTGCTGGAATCCAATCTATACAAGCTTTTTATTTTTAACATATCTATAAACTAAAGGAATTTCACTTTCCTGTAAAAATTGTTCTTAATGAATTGGCTCAAAGTAGATCTAAGCTCTTATTTCTCAAAATTATAATCCAAAATGAGAATCAATAATGCTCCTTCAAAATCAACTTGAAATAATAATTGTCATTTGGAATATTTGATTATTCCGCAGAAAACTGATAGAGCTGTCATCTGTAACGGTACCAAGAATGTACTAAAAAAGAAAATGGCTCCCAAATTAAAATATATCTGGTGACAGATGGTCAGATCTTTTTTTAAATGTAGGGGACCCATACTGTATAAAAATTGAACTGTATGTAAAATTTATTTTTCTTTTTCAACCTGCAGCAGAGAGGTCCATGAGGAACAGATGTCTGTTTCTCCTGATTAAAGTGAAAGACACTTCTGAACACTTTTTGAAGTGTGCTTTTATGCAAAAATGTTCTAAGAATATAATAACTGATATGCTTAAGGTATTCTTCAATATCAATACTTGTATTGGGCTTCCTGGTGGCACAGTGGTTGAGAGTCCGCCTGCCAATGCAGGGGACACGGGTTCGTGCCCCAGTCCGGGAAGATCCCACATGCCACGGAGCGGCTGGGCCCATGAGCCATGGCCGCTGAGCCTGCGTGTCTGGAGCCTGTTCTCGCAACGGGAGCAGCCACAACAGTGAGAGGCCCGCGTACCGCAAAATAAATAAATAAATAAATAAATAAATAAATAAATAAATAAAAATACTTGTATAGAACTGGATCTGCCTTCACAATATTCTTAAATGTGATCCATTTTCTACAATACAAATACTATGGAATAAAGATGACAAATGGTGTGGATGTTCACTTTTTTCTACCTTCTCTTTATAATTATTACCCAGTGTTCACAACTTGAAGAGCTTTTAAAAACGCTCATGAAGCTATTACTAAAAAGGCTAATTTTGCTATTTAAGATATTTCCGCTTCTTCAATAGTATATTAGTTTATCCTCATGTATATTTGCTCAAATGCTACCCCCATTCATCAGAATTATTTATTTTTCTCTAGTGTAATATCAGTTTAATCCCAGTTTCACTGAGAGATATTTCAGTAATTGTATTTACCAAGAGGGATTTGAGATGGTCTTTTTTGCTCTAAGACTAAGTCTGGAAGTGCCTGGTCCTCCTGAGACATCGCCCACAGACAGGTCCCCAAGTACTCCTGTGAGACAGCAAATCTGCTTACCTGGTCCATTTCTAATCTTTCTGTGCTGTAAGCGTTCTCCATGCTGTCCAGGGCACTGACAATTGCCATGTACCTCAGAGGAGGGCTGCACATTCCTTCCAGCTTTATGTGTTGGTAGCTGAGCCCTGTTCATATTTTAGATAGAATTTTGGAACTAGCTGGCCCTGCATCTGACACAGCCACCATTTTCACAGTGTGCTTTCAAAAGTGGACCCTGCTCTATTTTCTTCTGTTGAACCCTGTTTGTTCCCCAAACCCAGCCCAGAAGTACACTGGTTTTCTAGGCTCTTGTTTGGACATGATTTGTTTGTTAACCACCCCTTGCCAGGACAGTCATTTCTGTCATGGTTCTACCTGTGGTTCTGCTATTTCCTCCAATTCCTTATCACCCTTTCCCCCCTGCACGCCTCATGGTAAAGTTAACCTACCACTGGGAGGTAACATTGACTGGAAAAGAATACAAGTCCCGGGCTTCCCTGGTGGCACAGTGGTTGAGAGTCTGCCTGCCGATGCAGGGGACACGGGTTCGTGCCCCGGTCTGGGAAGATCCCACATGCCGCAGAGCGGCTGGGCCCATGAGCCGTGGCCGCTGAGCCTGCGCGTCCGGAGCCTGTGCTCCGCAGCGGGAGAGGCCACAGCAGTGAGAGGCCCGCGTACCGCAAAAAAAAAAAAAAAAAAAAAAAAGAATACAAGTCCCATTTCAGAATATTTTAAATTTGTGATAATTTTAGAATTGTATTATTTTCTTGAGTATCTTGTGTGAAATTGATTCTTTTAACTTTTTATTTTATATTGGAGTATAGCTGTTTAACAATGTTGTGTTAGTTTCAGGTGTACAGCAAAGTGATTCAGTTACACATATACATGAATCTATTCTTTTTCAAATTCTTTTCCCATTTAGATTATTGAGCAGAGTTCCCTGTGCTATACAGTAGGTCCGTGTTGGTTATCCATTTTAAATACAGCAGTATGTACATGTCTATCCCAAACTCTCTAGCTCTCCCCCCCCCCACACCCTTCCTCCCTGGTAACCATAATTTTGTTCTCTAAATCTCTGAGTCTGTTTCTGTTTTATAAATAAGTTCATTTGTATCATTTTCTTTTAGAGTCCACATATGTGATATCATACGATATTTCTCTTTCTCTGTCTCACTTACTTCACTCAGTATGACAAACTCTAGGTCTATCCATGTTGCTGCAAATGGCATTATTTCATTCTTTTTAATGGCGGAGTAATATTCTATTGTATATATGTACCACATCTTCTTTATCCATTCTTTTGTTGATGGACATTTAGGTTGCTTCCATGTCTTGCCTATTGTAAACAGTGCTTCAGTGAACATTGAGGTACGTTAAGGCATTGATAAATCCACAAAATGGATAGTTTTGAAAAAAATTATTTGCCTTATTGACCTGAATATTTGAGTATATCTATGTATTTTTTTCTCCTTGGGCACAATTACACATTTCAGTTTTGTCACATTCTACCTTCTCACTGCATGTATAGCCAGAGCCCATGGAATGGTTGTTCAGTCAATGCTTGACAGTTGGAAAGTGTTCTACAAATATTTTGTGTATTACGTAGCATATCTTCTTGAATCCAAGATCTCATGCAATATAAGATACTTTTTTTGTGTGTGTGTGTGTGTTACGCGGGTCTCTCACTGTTGTGGCCTCTCCCGTTGCAGAGCAGAGGCTCCGGACGCGCAGGCTCAGCGGCCATGGCTCACGGGCCTAGTCTAGCTACTCCGCGGCATGTGGGATCTTCCCGGACCGGGGCACAAACCCGTGTCCCCTGCATCGGCAGGCAGACTCTCAACCACTGCGCCACCAGGGAAGCCCTAAGATATTTTTTAAAAATGAAAAAAAAAAAAAAAAACTAGCTCGAAGGGCATAATTTACTCCTAATAAGAATGTATGTCCCTGTAAGGAAGTATAATGATGACCTTACACAATAAGCCCTCTCCCCACTCTGAGTCCTATTCGATTTTCCTGTCCTGCAGTTCAACAGAATGACATTGTTTTCATAACCCGTTCTCTCAGTCTGAACCTTCTGAGCAATCTTCAGACAAACAGCATAATGTCAAGATAAAACCAAAGCTCTGACTTAATTCTCACAAGTACAAGTAATAACAACTACATCAGAACCTATTCATCCATCTTGAGAATGTCAAGTTTCTTTTGACACCAACTTAACTAGCATTCCAACTTCAGAAATGCAAAAATAGCAACAAGAAAACACTGCTGTTAGGCTTTTTTTGTTCCTAAGTCTTCTACTAATATTTAATGAGCTTAAACTATTTTTTTTCAGTAAACAAGTTTCTTACACACTTCTCAGTGCAATGCATTCTTTTCAGGAGAATGAGGGAAGTAACAGAAAAAGCAAAGCCCATTCATTTAAATACTATAAGGAATTCACAGTATTTTATTCAGGCTGTTTTATCACATTTGACATTTGTATAGTTATTGGTATCACTGTTAAATTACATGGAGATTACCTCAGTTACTCACTGCATAAAAATATATGTGGGGAAAATGGTTCTGTCTGTACGTGTAGTAGAAGGCCAGAATCTGACAAAGATTAAAATGTGTAATTACGCTCCAGAAAAAAATACACAAATACAATGAAATATCAAGGTGAGAGGCAAGGATTTTTTAAAAGTTTCACTTTGTATGTTTATCAATGCCTTAAAAATGAACCAAGTTCACACAAGCTATCTCATGATAAAACTCTCAACATACTGGCTATAGAGGGAATATTCCTCAGCAAAATACAGGCCATATACAAAAAACACAACATAATAAAAACTATATAAACAGACCCATAGCAACTTCATACTCAATGGTGACATATTGAAAGCGTTTCCTCTAAGATCAGGAACAAGACAAAGGTACCCACTCTCCCTACTCCTACTCAACATAGTACTGGAAGTCCTAGTTAGAACAATTAGGCAAGACAAAAAAATAAAAGGCATCCAAATCAGAAAGGAAGAAGTAAAATTGTCATTATTTGCAGATGATATGGTCTCATACATAAAAAATCCTAGACTCAACCACAAACGTTGGAACTCATCAACAAATTCATTAAAGCTACAGGTAATAAAATCAACATATAGAAATCAATATATATCTATTCATCTGTTTCTCTGGAGAACAGTGACTAATCTGTACAGTGGTACTGAGAGTGGTTACATAGACATAAAGAGATGTATTATAAGGTATTGGCTCATGTGATTATAGAGACAGAGAAGTCCCATAATCTGTTGTTTGAAATCTGGAGACCCAGGAAAGTTGGCGGTGTCATTCTAAAGGCTAAGAACCCTAGAGCCCACGATGTGGATTTTAGTCTGAAGACCTGAGAACCAAACCAGGAGCACAAAGGGCAGAAGATCAACGTTCCAGCTCAACAGTCAGGCAGAAAGCAAATTCAACCTCACTCCAACCTTTTTGTTCTATTCAGGCCCTCAATGAACTGGATGATGCCCACTCACATTGGGGAGGGCAGAATACTTTACTCAGACCATCAATTCAAATGTGAATCTCTTCCGGAAACGACCTCCCAAGACACACCAAAAATAATGTTTACCTAGATATCTGGGCATCCAGTGACCCAGTCAAATTGATTCATAAGATTAACCATCACAGATGGAACAAATAAAGTAAACAGCACAACAGCCCAGCTGGTTGCCTTGAGAAAGTTTACAGGGTACAGCACAGAGAGGCAGTACTGAGGTGGAGCCCAGAAGACTCTCTGAGAGTCTGGGGAAACCAAGGTGATCAGAGTTCATAGAACAGAGTAGAGGAATATGAGTCCTGCACAGGAAGAGAATCCCAAACGTCTACAGAAAGAATGATCTAGAACGATTAGAGAGAATGGTGTCCAACATTCACACAGAGGTGGGAATAGTGTGTGTTCCCACCAGCAAGGCTCGTATTTCATGGGACATTGGATACAATTCGCAGAAAGGTCTTGCCTCAACAGAGGTAAATAATTAGCCCTAGATTGGGTACTGCTCTAGCCCCTCCTAACAAATTATAAAAGCATAACCCAGAAGGACCAGACTGTTTCCAAGTAACATAACTGCATCTCAGAACAAAGATCAAGAACGGGACCCTGGATGTTGACTTCAGAAGTCTGAGGTTAGGAATTATGAGAAAGCAGACCAGCCAGAGGATGTCATGAGCAGACTCGTAACTTCTCAAAGTGCATAAAATCTTCAGCCCCTGAGGCTGACTGCTTGCCACAGAATCCAGTCCATCCATTCCACTCATCCTTCTCCATCCTCAGGCTTCTGAACCTTGCACTAGGCTCACTTTTGCGGTAGCTTGGATGAACCTACTTGCTCAACCTTACTGTTCTGCCAGAGTGAGGATCCGGACGTGAACTCTCCTGCTTTACCCCAGAAGTTGCCAGATCAATTCCTGGTCCAACTTCTTGCCTAACTTCCAATCTGATACTGAGAACAGTAAACTGAATAAAAGCCAATACAGTATTTGTATCTAGTGAGGGGGGTCAATAAAAATTAATGGGTTCAAATTTACTGTATGTTAGCTAAGCCTTTCCAGTGGTTTCTGTGTCATCGAATAACTTCCAAACACGTCTATTTTTGTGGTTAGAAATCTCATGATCCTACTTGTGAGAACACAGATCTTCACTAAAGTACTGGAAAGGCACCGTATTTCTTTTAGCTGGGCTACAGCTGACTGGATGAGATGTAAACACAATTGTAGGGGCGGCAGTAGCTTTAAACAAACACAAGTGGAAATCCTAAATGAAACTGGAACCACAAAGTAAGAGGTCTTTGCAGACAAACAATTCACTCCCAGCAGGATTCATATTGGTTATATGACATTGGTCTACATCAAGCAGAGTTCCTGAAAATAGTGTACGCTCCAGCTCTCCATCACACATGCCAAAGCCCAAGCGGAGGGAAAGGATGGAAGGGAGGGAGAAGTTTGTTCCTAAAACAGAACCTTAAAAGTCTCTGGTTCTTAAAGCAGCGGGTTATCTTCATAACAAAAAGATTTCTATAGTGTTAACCATGCTTTGCATCGTTTTCTTATCAGGAAAGGGGGACAGATAGCTATTTCTACTCACTATTTTCTGAGAATTCAGAAGTATAGACTATAGACCACTTCTCAGCTTTTAATACTCCTGCTGTTAATTCTGTGCCTATTTCAAAGACTTCTATGTGATTTTTATGATTTTAAGGGCTGACATTAGAAAGATGAATGCCTTCAAGCAGTCTAAGCGTACAGGAAAGTCTGCCCCTGGAAGCTTATTTATTTTCAATTAAAAAAGTATCAGGGATCAGTTTTTGATGTTTTTATTTGTATATCTTTAAAACACTGGATGAAACTATATCTAAGTAGAAATTACCTCAGGCAACTGTCATCCCATGTGCATTTTTCTTTAAACTTAGCAGGACTCACTTACAAAATGAATAGCTTTTGAAAGGAATCAATTACACCACGGGTCAAAACAAGTCTCTCAAATGCAAGGATGACAGAATTTCTCACTGAGACATAAAAAATTAGTCACGCAGCATGAATGCTAAATATGGAGAGTGTCCTAAATATCTGAGGTGCTTCCTTCCAGCAGATGACAGTGACTTGGCTTTTGCGGTTGTTACTTACAGAGGACACATAATATCTACTCAATCAATACTCGCTTGCTATCTAGAAAATTCTCTACTATTGCCCCATGACAAATCCGTGGAATAGGTGGGATATATTATACATATACTTGGGCTGAAAATATCTCTTATTAATAGTTCTCAAACTTGGCTGTACTTTAAAATCACCAGCCTTCAACCAGACCCTGGCATTAGCCCAAAGCAAGCACCAAGGTGATTTCTATTTTCAGCAGTCGTTGGATCTTTAGTGCATATCAGAATCACTTGGAGGTGACTGTTAACACACAGGTTGCTGGGCCGCACTCTGGGCCCAAACTCAGAGTTCTGATTAAGTAGGTGCTATGTATTGAGTGTGCTCCCCGCCTTCAAATTCACATCAAGGGGTTGAAGCCCTAACCCACAATGTGATGGTATTTGGATTGGGGCCTCCTTTGGGAAGTAATCAGGGTTCAATGAGGAGATGAGGATGGGGCCTCGTCTGATGTGGGATTAGTGCTCTTATAAAAAGAAACACCAGAGCACTGCACCATCCCCCCCCCCAGCATAAAGAGGTTACGTAAGCACACAAAGAGATGACAGCCTCCTACAAGCCAAGAGGAGAGGCCTCAGAATGATATCTGCCTCTCTGGCACATTGATCTTGAACTTCCCAGCCTTCAGAACTGTAAGAAACAAATTTCTGTTTCTTAAACCACCCAGTCTCTGTAGGCTTGAAAATGTGCCTTTCCTGCAAGTTCCCAAATGATACTGACGCTGCGGATCCGGCAATCTTGGCCACCACTGTCTGTAGAGCACTGCCTCAGCATATAAACAGAAGGCACCTGGGGATCTTGTTGAAGCCGGGATTTTGATCCAGTAGTTTGAGTGTGGGGCCCAAGACTTTGCATTGTTATCAAGCTCCCAGGTGATGTTATCGGACTATATTTTGAGTTATAACATTAAAGAGACTCTGAATCTGAACGCTCCTAAGGCAGCACCAGGAATAACCGCGCCAAAACCTCCTCCAATGTTTTCCAAAACCTCTACCTGTTTCAAGACCCGGCTGAAGTTTCACCTCCCGTATAAAGCCTTCCATAGGCAATGAAGTCAGAAACAAATTATCTTTTAAATTAGAAAAGCTACTGATTGGATTTGGCCTCTCATTAGTAGTCGTTTTATTGTTCTTGCTACCTTTTCTTGAACATTTGTTAGATTATACAAAATACTTTGCAAATATTGTTTAATCTTCAGGATGACACTAGGAGAAAATGTTGTTAGCCCCAATTTAAAAAGAGAAAAAGAGAGGCTCAGAGAGTTTAAGTATGCGTCCTAAGGACACAAAATTAGAATGTGATGGGGGTAGGAATTGCCAATTAGATCCTAGAAGAGCCTGGAATCAGAATCTTGCCCTGAATCACAAAGCTGAGCATCCTTCATTTGAAATGAAATACAAACAATTTCATATTAAAAACAGGACCCCTATATGCTGAATGCTGAGGTTACAGTTGAGAGAAAGAGTTGTCACAGAGTTTACAATCTAGTAGAGACATATATTGATCATATAATTGCATTAATTAATTCACAACTGCAAAATGAGATAAGTGCTCTGAAAGAAACAAAGACCATTGTCGGAGAGCGTATAAGAATAAACCTGGGTACCGAGCTCACGCACCACAACTACTGAAGCCCACACGCCTAGAGCCCATGCTCCCCAACAAAGAGAAGCCACAGCAATGAGAAGCCCGTGCACTGCAGAGAAGAGTGGCCCCACTCGCCGCAACTAGAGAAAGCCCACGCACAGCACCAAAGACCCAAACCAGCCAAAAATAAATAAATAAAATAAATATATTAAAAAAAAAAAAAAAAAAGAATAAACCTGGGGTGGGGAGTAGGAAAGGGGGCTCTGGGCCGGAAAAAGTGTCCAGGAGCTTAAGACGCCTGAGCTAATTGTTTAGGGATGATGTGTTTGGAGATGAGGGTGTGGTTCCTTCCAGTCTCATGAAATCACAAATATCCTAAGAAAAAATCTGGTATTTTCCAGAAACTGAAACAAGACCACTGTGGCTGTACCACAAAAAGCTGAAGAAAGGGGTGAAAGTTATTCTAAGTGTGGTGTTATTTTTATTATCATAATTATTATTTGATTACTACATGTAAGTGACTTCTTCACAACAGAGAGTTTTTACCTTTATCCTCATGCTAGGGCTGCCAAATAAAATATAGGACATGCAGTTAAATTTTAATTTCAGATAAACAACAAAAAATTTTTAGTGTGAAGATAGTACATTACTGAGACCTACTTATAGTTAAAAAAATTTTATTGTTTATCTGAAATTAAAATTTTACTGGCTGTCCTGTATTTTTTTTCCAGTTTTATTAAGATATAATTGACATACGGCACTGTAAAAGTTTAAGGTGTAGAGCATAATGATTTGACTTACATCATAAAATGATTAGCATCATAAGTTGAATGAACATCCGTCATTTCATTTAGACACAAAATAAAGGAAAAATTTTCTTCCTTTCAATGAGAACTCTTAGGATTTATTTTCTTAACAACTTTCATATATAGCATACAGCAGTGTTAATTATATTAATCGTGCTGTACACTACATCGCTAGTAATTATCTTCTAGCTGGAAGTTTGTACCTTTTGACCTGTATTAGTCGTGTACTTTTATTTGCTAAATCTGGTGACCCGACACGGGAATCTTTCCCTAACTTCCCCTTAGCTGGTACTCAGCAATAGCTTGGGATATTCACTGGTTCAACACATCTTAGAAATGCCTCCATCACACACACCAAGGCATGGAACACACACACACACACACACGCAGCCATTTACGAGTTATGGAGCGTGCGCTACATATCATGAATGTCCTAAAGTTCTGGGGATAACACTTAAGTGAATAAGAGGCAAATTTCTTGCCTTGTGCATACACTGACATGACATACACCAAACACATAACAAAATTTGCCATGTAACAGCCAAAGGAGGCACTGTACATACAACATCATTTCATTTAATCTCAATAGAATTACTCTTATTACCTACACATATTACTTAAAGAGAATTCTCACAATTAATAAGAATTAGGTTTTATTAACCTCATTATTATTGTGGTTCAAAGCTGAGGAAATTGAGGCTTAGGGAGGTTAAATAAGTTGCCTGTTGTAACATAGCAGTTAAGCGGCTGAGTCAAGGGTCAAAGCCTCTATGTGACTGGAGAGCTGGCATATGCTCATATGTTCTATTGCACGTTCTCTAAAAATGCAAACCCAGCACATCTCCCCAGTTATGGTTTGGATATTAATTTTGATATCTTCATTATGTTATTTTGTTTACTTAATTTTGCTTCGCTACTTTTAAATGAAAAGAACAAAGAGAAAACAGAACTTCCCTAAAATGCAATTACAGAATTATTATTTATTGCTTATTTGTCATTCTAAAGGTGCAGGGTATCTTGTAATGGACTCTGTTTCAATATTAGGTTTTCCTTTTTCCCCCTTACGCTCAACCATAAGGAGACAGATTTATGGTTTTTAGATCATGTCTTTCTCTGGTCTCAGACAAAGAGACATTGTTGTACATTTTTTAACTCTTTAAAAAATGAATATATCTTCAAGGTGATGTTTATAAGATGATTCTTTGCAGAATTTATAGCCTTAAAATTCTATTCTAAAACTCCAAATTACAACATCTCATAATGGAAGTAGCAAGAGTAGAGTTTTCATATTCTTTATAATTTTATCATTAATTTGTTGCAGTTCTTTCCAATTCTTGAATTGTGGTGGTTCTAACAAAAAAAAGCTATGAAACTTTGACATTATTTATTGTTGGGTGAGAGCCTGTAACAGAGCTAGATAAACTGGTAGTTTTACCAGTGCTTTGGATTTAAATATAGCATTAGGGCTCCGTGACTCCGACATTTAACTTGATTTATAGTTTGTGATGTAAAAATACCAGGGCTCAGATGGCCTGAAGTGACTTTGAAAATTAAGTAAAGAAGAAAATGTAATGACTAATATGAACTTGCTGTGAAATATTAATTATGCATTTCAAGTCAAGGAAGTAAGCAAGCAATAATTTATTCTGTGACATGAAATAAATCCCAAACTGTACTCTTTGCTAAAGGCATTTTCTAAATAAACACTCAATTTTTAAGTCACAAAGGAACTGAAGTTGAAACCATTAGTTACTGTATTCTGAGCTGTTTATTAAAACATTTTCCCCCCAGATATCCTTTAAAAAAAAAAAATCTAGTTTTGAAAGGTGAGTTAGGGTAGATAAACAGCTCTAACCTAAAGAGGAATAGAGCATCTTTTAAAAGTATGCCAGGAGAAACTTCTTAATGATCCATGACAGTGTAAAATGACAGCTGCAACTGCTGAGTCAGTCTAGAAGAAAATCTAAATGTAGGAGAACCTGTAGCCTTTATTAATGACTCCCTAGGAATGTGGGCAAACAGCCAGGGCCAGGCATACAGCAATGCTTCTCTGATAACTGAGCATTCCAGACCTCCTAGATATAAATTTCTCCCAACTCCCTAAACCACAAATAATATCCTCAATATTCTGAATTAGGCAAGACACACAGGCATGTTAACCATATTATATTAATCTTCTAAATGTATTGCCCAAGGAGGAGACATGAAAGAGAACAGATTATCTCTACTGGAAGACTTAACACTTGAAAAGAGAAAAGGTTTAAAAATAAAATGCTTCAGAAGCAAACACAACGCACCCTTAATCTGCAAGTTTGCAGGAATTTGTTTTTCCCAGCCAGGGGGTGCACAAAAACACTGTGATAACACAAATATTTTGCCATACCAGTTACAAGACCTTCTTTTTTCTTGGCATCTCAAAGTTACGGCAAAAGCATCCCTTAGGGGCTTCCCCGGTGGCACAGTGGTTGAGAGTCCGCCTGCCGATGCAGGGGACACGGGTTCGTGCCCCGGTCCAGGAAGATCCCACACGCCGCGGAGCGGCTGAGCCCGTGAGCCATGGCCGCTGAGCCTGCGCGTCCGGAGCCTGTGCTACGCAACGGGAGAGGCCACTACAGCGAGAGGCCCGCGTACCGTACCGCAAAAAAAAAAAAAAGCATCCCTTAGGATTTACATGGTAGGAATATAATTTTTTTTTCAAAGATGAAGAGAGGTGAGTTACTCTAACTTGTCCATTGGACATAGGAGAAGTTTACCATAATTTACAAATTTTTCAGGAAAATATCAGCAACTTTGAACTACTATTCAGAAGGTGAGCTCTCAGTCTAAGTCAATATTGATGAAATTGAATATTTCCAGGAAGTATTTGGAAATTTCTAGTGAAAGATGGGTATTTATGAAACCAGCAGCAAATGTAAATTACTTGTAAATATATAAAGGGATGTGACAGAGAAAACCCAAAGAAAAAGGAAAACCAGAGTGTTCCTAAAATGGTTCTGAAAGTGAGGTTCCTAAGCGGCAGCACAGGCATCACCTGGCAACTTGTTAGAAATGCAATTCTCAGGCCCCACCCCCAGTCTCTTAAAACTAGCGACTCAGAAACACTGGGGTGGAGCCATGTATAGATAGTTTAACTAAAGTATTACCCCCTCAGGTGATTCCAGTGCAGCTAAGTTTAGAAACACCTCCTGGCTAAATTCTGATATGAACTGAGGGGAAAATATCCAGTTTTCACTTATACAAACAATCATGCAAAGATTCACCTGAAATAGTCACTTTTTTCTTTTTAGCCCAAAGACAAGGGTTTTTAAGGGCAGATAAAAGAGAAGTAATAATAAGGAAATGGAGTCACGGTCTAGAAGAGCCTTTGAAAAGGACTGTAGAATACAGCCACACAAAGCAACATTTAAAAGTAAAATTTTCTGATTCCATATATTGTTTTTCTCTTTTATTGAAGTATAGTTATTTACAATGTTGTGTTAGTTTCAGGTGTACAGCAAAGTGATTCAGTTACATACATATATAATTTTTTTTTTTTTTAAGAAAACAAACTTATGGTTACCAGGGGATAAGGAAGGGAGGGATAAATTGGGAGACTAGGATTGACATATACACACTACTATATATAAAATAGATAACTAATAAGGACCTACTGTATAGCACAGGGAACTCTACTCAATACTCTGTAATGGCCTATATGGGAAAGGAATCTTTAAAAAAATAAGAAAGAGTGGATGTATGTACAACTGATTCACTTTGCTGTACACCTGAAGCTAACACAACATTGTAAATCAACTATACTCCAATAAAAATTTTAAAAAACTTTAAATGATTATTTTACCATCTTAGTTGCTCTTTTTACTATAGATTACGTCTGCTAAAATGCAGTTGAATAACAGCACGTTGACAATTTAAGTAAAATGCATTTGTAGATTTGAGTTCAAAGTTACTCCTTCCACTTTAACGAATTAGGCAATAATCTGAATTGCTTTTTTTTACTTAAAGTTTGTATTCCTAACCAAAAAAATAAGATAAAATAAATTAATGATTCCATATATTGTTAAAGAAAAAGGCTACAAAGTAGAATGGATAGTATTATAGCTTTTGTTATATCTACACACATAAACACAAACACATGCATATACACATCCTTATTAGTATTTAGATTGATTAAAATATCTAGAAAGAAAGAAATCTATTTACAGTGATTATCTTTGGTTGGTGAGATTATAATTAATTTAATTTCAGTTTGTTTTAAGCTATGTTTGCTATGTTAAATATCTATAACTCTATCACCTTGGAATTAAAATAATGCCATTTGTTTTACTGAACTTCCTCTAATATATATCCAAGTTGGAAAGAACTGCTGTTGAGAAGTTGGCATGGTAACCTACCACAATTAGCAAAATTCTTAAGTGATTGTGAGTGCTTTCCAAACTTGCTTACAGATTAGATTCACCTGAGACATTCAACCAATTCTGAAGGCTGTATCCCAGCCCCATGCTGCTGATCAAAGTTCGTAGATCACCACTGATGCCGATGATCTGTGTACACACACACGCATATACATATAAATGCATACATATATTAGACTAAACATTGATTATAGTCTCAAAAATCTGGGTTCAAAATGGAAATTTTTTGACTATTTAAACAAAGAAAAACCACACTTTTACTGGAATACTCTGCATCATTCACTGAGTAAGTACCAGCTTCTAAGTCCCTGCACAGTGATTTCATAGCATACTTCAATTTCAACCATAAGATGTTCAATTACATAAAAAGTGAGTCAAAATCAGATTCCTTTCATTGTTTTGTGAATATTTTAATCACAAAATCTGTGATTACAAAATCCCTTTATAGCACATTGCACTGTGTTCGTTGACAGACAGAAACATGTATCCGCAGATTTTTGAGCCTGAAAGATGCTGTTGCCCTATTTTTGGAACACCAGGGAAAAGACCAACTGCTTCAGACTCTGTAAAAGATAAATTTCAGGGGAACTTGGCATATTTGGCAGATAGGGTTAAAACTTTGAATACAATGAATCCCCCCGAAACTTCAAGAACCAAGAGCAACGTCATTTGTATTATATGGTACTCCAAGAACTTAGAGCTGAAGTACAGTTATGAGTAAACTGGTACTAAAAACATCTCCTCAATTTTTGACATAGTGATAGTCTCAAAGAAAAGATTCGTGGAAATGATTTCAAGAAATATCTAAAATTGCATCTAGTTTGTTCCACAGGATGAATTCATGTGATAAGATTCCTGATGTGATAGCTAAGTTTCACTTAGAGGTCTAGGAAGAGAAAGTTTCTTCCTAGCATCCCATCTTCACCTCAAGGTAGCAAAAAAAAAAAAAAAAATACACACACACACACACACACATTTGGAACTCAAGGTTGATCTGGCTACCAAATAACAAAGGAAACCTCTTTGGAAAAATCTGAGCTGGAGGGATAGAAAAAATATTTCTCTGTTTTCCCACAAGTCAGTCACTATTCCTTTTTTACAGACTTGTGAAGTTCTTGTGTTTTTTTCCCTCCTGACTTCCACTATGAAAGCAAGTGCACAAGTTTGGTATTCAAAGGGCTCTGTCTTCCCACCACACAGAAAACTCCTGTACAAAGAGTCAATAATCACAGTGATATCAGAAAATCCAACATGTGGGGAGAGTGTCTCAAATCCAGATGACTTACTTTCTAAACTTGCCATCACTTGGATTTATATGTAGTTTTATTTAATTCATTTCAAAATCTCAAACAGTATTAAAGAAGGGCATGAGGTAATTATGTTTATTAAATAGGTCACCCCTATACTGATGGTGTTAGCATTTCTCAACAGGACCAAGGATTTCCTACACTTAAGGCATGTTTTCTGTTGGAGGAAAGAAATGTTCCATCAGTCTTCTTATTAGCTCTTTGATAGGATTCCACTGTTTCCACCCAGTTATCTATATTCAATAAGGTAATCCTAGTTATTAACCTTATGTTTGTTCTGGCAATTGGGAAAGAAGATACACTGAATTATGGATATAAAAATGTGGTCAACGTTAGGGGGTAACCAACATTGTAAATCAACATGTTGGCATTCTGCAGTGGAGAAAGCCTAGGCCTTGAAATCATTCAGATTCACATTCTGTCTCTGCCAGCTTGCTTCATAAGCCACCTTGGGCAGGCTAACGAGCATACAAATCCATTTCCCTCAGCGAGGAGCAACAAAACCTATTTTTAAATGCTGTAGTGAGAATTGCATGAGATAACATAAGTACTTGGTCTGGTGAATTTGACATGTAGTAGATACAAAATAAATGGTAGTTATTAAATCAATCTCTTTTCATCCTTGTTAGTTAGAGCCAGTCCTTGATGTAAGGAATATCTCTTTAATTATTGACCACTGATTTTTCTGAACCCTCAGAACTATGGACAAACCCTTGCTAAATGTTGCTGGATTTTTAAGAGTAACACTCGGTTCATTAATTGATGGCAATCTCCTGGGTGAATGAGGCACCTTCCTTTAGGACCCGACTAGGCTACCCAGCATTGAAAAGTAGCATTTGCTCTTAGTTTGTTTCAACACCAGGTATTCTCCTGCTGTGATAGATAGAATAATGCCTGCACCCCCAAGATGTCCATGTCCTATTCCCTACAACCTGTGAATATGTTGCCTGACATGGCAAAGAGACCTCTCAGATGTGACTACATTTAACGACCTTGAGATGAGGGCAGTGGGTGGTGGGTATGCTAGGTTATTCAGGTGGGCCCAATATAGTCACAGGGTTCTGAACTGAGCAGGACCCTGTGCGGCTCCTGGGCACGGGGAGTCTATCTGTTCAGCCTCCATGACCTTCCCTGAGTTCCAAAGGGCAGATTTGAACAACTGGTAATCTGGGAAGGGGAGGGATGCTGAGTCAAGGGAGGAAAAGCCAAGAAACAATAGTACAGCCTTGGGTCACGGTCCTGGTTCTGCCTCAAGGGATACACTTAACTATATCCTTAAGCCCTTTTATAGAATTAAAACCCAACAAATGGAAGATGTCAGCATTCTCCATACCAGAGAAGACCACCTGAGTCTGAGGCCAGACTGAAGGAACCTGAGAAGCTCATCAAGAAGATTTCCTGAGATGAGATTAAAGGAGGGCAGGCCCTACACACACCCTAAGCTTATCAGCAGCCCCACCCTTGAACTATTGCCATCAAACTCCTCACCAAACTCCCCTAGGTTTGGGACACATAGTTTTTGAGGGCAGGAGCTCTCTGTGTCCCCCTTTGCCTGGCAAAGCAACAAAGCTATTCTTTTCTACTTCACCCAAAAGTCTGTCTGAGATTCAATTCTGCAACCAGTGTACAGAGAGGCCGGGCTTTCGGCAAGTTCTAACAAGGGAAAGAGGGAGGCGTGGAAGTCAGAATCAGAAAAAGACGTGAGCCATAGAATGCAGGTTGCCTTTGGAAGCAGATAAACGCAAGGAAAGAGATGTTTCCCTGGAGCCTCCAGAAGAAATGTACGTACGTTGGCCTACACCTTAATTTTAGCCCCCTAGGATTCATTTTGGACTTCTGACCTCCAGAACTATAAGAAATGTGTGCTGGTTTCAAGCCTCTATGTTTGTGATAATTTGTTACAGTGACATTAGGAAATTAATGACCTATTCTCCCCCTATTTTAATGATTCACCAGGCCTTAGCCTTTCATGTCTACCAAGCATGCCTTATCCCATGGGTGTGGCCAAGTCCTGTCAAATTCCAGCTCCATGCTCCAGATTTCTGCTAACCAGAATTTTCCTTGACCTCAGTTATGCTTACAACTAACACACCAGTTTTTCTGTTTAACTCTTGAGGTGCAGTCATACAGTGTTCACCTCTAGGTGGCCTCTGGATGGTGACTTGTACCCTGAATCTTACCCACATTGGAAATTTGTCTGAAAAGCTAAAATTTGCCTGGCAAGCTAAATTTTGACTTCAATTTTGTAGCAGAGCTTATTCTATTTATACATGCCCTTTTTAAAGAAACTGACCAAGAGCTCTGATCTTAAATTTTAAATAAAGAAATGTATGTATTTAACATATAAGATGTAAATAATGTACTATTTTGACTTTCCTGCAGTAGGTGATAAAAATCAGGGAATATCTGTAGCCTTTATGTTGTATAGTAAAGGATTAGCTCAGCAGGTCTGGGATGCTCAAAACCTGCCCATTCCAAAGGTTTTCAGGGCTGGACCCTGAGCTACTCCTGGGAGATAACCTCTAAGCCCTTTCAACAACCTGCCTGATAAGAATGACTTGGTATACCTTGGGCCTTGGATCACACCAGATAGTTTATGCTAACAATGTGATTTATGATAAATACCTGTTTTTGTTCACCAGGGCCATCAGTTTGACCCCTAAGGAGGGAGCTCTGGAGGCTCAGTAGCTAAGATCAGTCTTGCAGGCAGGTCTATGTGACTGACCACCAGTAAAAACCAAGGATATCAAGGCTTGGATGAGCTGCCCTGGCTGACAGCACTTTGCCTGTGTTGTCACCTATTACTGCTTGGTAGAGTTAAGCACTGTCCGTGAGTTTCCACTGGGAGAAGACAACCAGAAGCCTGCACCTCTCTCTTGGACTCTGCCCTATGCACCCTTTTCCTTGCTGATTTTAATCTCTTTCCTTTTGCTGCAATAAACTATAACCATGAGTATAGTAGCTTATCTGAATTCTGGGAGTGCTTCTAGCAAATTATCAAACCTGAGGGTGGTCTTGGGGGCCCTCCAACATAAGATCGCAGACTTTTTCCTAACGCTTAAATGATCAGATGAGTAAAATTGGCTTTTCATAAACTTGCTAAATTTGTTTTAGAATTTCATGATCAAATAATTTTATCTCCAATCCTGACTTACCATTTCCTAATCCTGATTTACAATTTCAGACACACATGTGCGTGCACACACACACTTATGTACAACTGCACGTGTGAGCACACACATACACACCACATTATATAATGTCTTGAAAAAGAAGACAATTATTCTACATTTGCTATGTCTCTCTCCTGATGAACAGTAAGTCTAGTCAACCACACACAGCCTACTCTATTAGAACATTTCATAGACAAGCACTTTTATCTCTTCCTTTGGTAGACTGGCGAAACCCAGCAGGATCCTGTGGAGCTCCTGGGCACAGAAGGCTTTCAAACAGTTTCTATTCAGGGAAGTGAGGGGATGCAGAGACAAGGGAGGAGAAGCCAAGAAACAACAGTGTAGCCTTGAGGTAGGGTCCTGATTCTGCCTCAAGGGATACACATAACAGTATCTTTGAGCTCTTTACAGAACTAAAACACCCAACAAGTGGAAGATGTTAGCATTCTTCATTCCAGAGAAGATCACAACTTGATAACCTTGAGAAGCTCATCAGGAGACTAGCTGAGCCCAGATTAAAGGATTTCGGGGTGGGGGTGGGGGCCTGCACACACCTTGATCCTTATCAGCAACCCTACCCTTGAACCATTGCTATAAAACTCCTCAGTAAATCCTCCCGGGTTGGGACCCACAGTTTTTGAAGCACAAGCCTACTGTGTCCCCCTCTGCCTGGCAAATCAATAAAGTTATTCTTTTCTACTTCACCCAAAACTCTGCCTCTGAGATTCGATTTGGCACCAGTGCACAGAGGCCAAGATTTTGGCATCACTGGTATATGTCTGCATTATTTCCTTTCAGGTACTTTGATTGAATATGAAATGAGCTAACATGTAAAAGTGATTATCTGAGGGATACTGCTCCCTCCCCTCCCTCCCTCCCTCCTTTCCTCCCTCCCCTCCTTCTTTCTTCCTTTCTTTCTCTTTCTCTCTCTCTCTCTCTCTCTCTCTTTCTTTCTTCCTCTTTTTCTTCTTTCCACCAGGACCAGGGGAAATTTCTTCCTATACTGCACATTAGGTCCAAGATTAAACCAAATCTGCCATGGCTTCAAGTTCAAGGCTCTTTCTGCTTCACAAACCTCTTTCCGTTACAATCTCTGAAAACCATGTCTAATACAAAAATGTTTCTGAATTTTGAATCTATTGGAGTCATAATGTCATGTTGATATGCTTTTGGAGAATTTAAGAGGTAATGCCGAATTCAACTTCTTATTGAAACCGAGCAGGACCCTGTGGGGCCCTCCTGGACACAAAAGCCTTTCCAGGTCCCCCATTTCTTATTTCCAGGGTAAAGGTTTCAGCCTCCTAGACCTGCCCTGAGTTCCAAAGCGCCAATTCAAACAGCTACTAATCAAGGAAAGAGGGAATGCAGTAACAAAGGAGGAACAATCAAGAAACTATAGTGCAGCAATTAAAACAGGATCCTGGTCTCCTCAAGGAATATATATAACAATCTTTGAGCTCTTCTGCAGGAACTAAGGCCCTCACCCAGGTGGAGGATGGTAACTTCTGGATGAGCACAAGATTCCTGGAGCACCACTCTGTTACCTCACCACCAACCAATAGCCCTCACCCCAAATTCTGCCTATAAAAACTTCTCCCCCAAATCCATCAAAGAGGTCGGGGTTTTTTAAAGGACAATTTACCTATTTCCCTTGCTTGGCCCTGCAATAAACCTTTCTTTGCTCCAACCTCTGATGTTTCAGTTTGGCACTGGGCACAGGAACTTATGTTTGGTAACATTCCCCCATCACCAATCACATCCGCCTATTCCCACAGCATTACTTCATACAGTGGTTTTAGATCATCCTGTAGAACCGGAGCCAAGTTAGATGGATGATGTATCTAATCTCCAAATTGGACAGATTATTTACATCACAGTAAAATAAAGGCCTTTGTTTTTCTCATATATTAATACATATATGAAGTCTATTACATTTTTTCAGGACCTTGTTTTCTGCAAAGGTTTAGCAATCTGTTATTTGAAGCAGAACGTTTTCTAAAGAAATAAGTACACTAAACTGTGTCCTTTGGAAATTTGTTTTAGTTCATATTTTTAAAATGCCATAAACCCAGGGCTTTCCATTGGTTGAGTTAATACAGCCTCCTAATTTGATTTTAGCCCCCAAATGTGTCCTTGCTTTGGTGACACCTAAAAACATTCTTGTGTACATTCACATGAAGACTACAAATATTTCTGCAGTATTTCTAAGTGGGTTTACTAAAGTGTAATAGCAATGAAATCTTTCTGCAAATTACATTTTACAAAAAATAACTGAACGTGAAGTATGAAGTATGGTTGTAATACTGAAAACAAATGATCAAAATGACTTAAATAAATGCATGTATTTAATATTAAGTATGAGTCTTTTTCAATTAAATAGAACTGATCATGGCAGTACACTTAAAATGCTAAACAATTAGTTCGTGACCTTATAAAAAACAGATTTGTGGAAGTCATGCTTGTCTTAAGTGTAGTATTTGTCCTTCAGTTGGAAGTGCTATAAATTAATTTTAAAGCAAAGCATATGACCCCATGGAATGTTTTAAATGAAATCCTTCCTACTAGGACAACAAAACATCCAGGACATGGAGTACTTCTAGCAATCAAGAGTGTTTTGTTTGTATTTGAGAATGTTAACATTCAACTCTTTCTATATTCATCTATCTTTCTAATTTTCAAAAGGCATACTGGAAAAGAGAGGCGATATTCCCTTAGAATATTCACATTAAAATAGATAGGCGTTTTCTTATTCAGAAGATGTTAAAAGCTTTTTCACACATTTTTACTTGAAAGTAATTTTTAGTCATCTTTCATTAAATAAAAACTGACTTCCTTTAATAATCTTAAATAATCATTACAATAATTACTCAAAAGTTACAGAGAGGAAATTAATCAATATCTGGGTTGAGATTTTAATTTACATAGCAAGAGGTTTGTGAAGCAGAAAAAGCCTTGGACTTGAAGTCACAACAGATCTGGTTTTTGGTCTTGGACTGGCTCATCCACTTGCCTGCCAGCATGACCTTGATCAAATTAGTTACTCATTTTGATCCCATCTGATCTAATACATGAGGAGTCTATGTTATTAATGACTTTTTAACCTGATGGCCATAAAGACAACAGACCGGAAAATAACTACTAGCACAGCAAAGGGGAAAAGCAATGCCATCTTGCTGAGCTCAGTCCTACTTCTACAGGTTTCCCCCTTTCCGATCCTCAAACTGGAAAAATTCTTCCAATCAAAAATAATCTCAATAACAGACAAGATGGTGATGGCAATGGTACTTAGCATGTGGGACTGGAGGGGAGGTGGAAAGTAAGACTGTAACAGGGAAGAGCCAATTCTGACTCCATGTTGGATCTGTTTCTTTGACTTTAACCTTTGCTTTTCGTTGCTTTTGTTATTATAATCATACATAATGGCCTGCCTCAGGGAACCCTGCCCCCCTGCCTGAATGTTAAATTAAAGTACCTCTGTTCAGCTCACAGGGAGACAATCTGACCCTGCCCAACTGTGAATGGCTGCAGAAAAGAAGAAATTAACACAGCCCCTCCTCATGCTGGCCAAGCCAGGCAAAACTAGTGGCTTTTTACTTTACTTCCTCACCTCCCACCCCACCCCCCGTTCTATAAAAGAAACTGGCATCCAGACCCCGATAAGATGGTTTTTTGGGGACCCTAGTCCACCATCTTCTTGGTCTGCCAGCTTTCTGAATAAAGCCGCTATTCCTTGCCTCAACACCTCGTCTCCCAATTTACTGGCCTGTCGTGTGGTGAGCTGAGCAAGCCTGGACTCGGTAACAAGGTGATCAACTGAATATTTTACAATACAACATTTCAGGATGATGTAAAACTCAGGATGAATTTCTTTAGTCCTAGTTTGAGGTGGCCCCCCAACCTGTGTTATGTTTTGAGAAAGACAGCATATGCATATTACAAAAAACATGCTACATGAGATATATACTGGAAGTCTCTGTACTTTTCTAATTGAGAAATGAGACTGAGTCAAGAGCAGAAATCCTAAGAAATATTTTACTGTAAAATATTAGACCTCAACATATTGGATTTGGACTATGATCAAGGTTTTAATTGTATCCCACTGAAAGAATATTACTATAACTATTTCTAGTCATTGTAATTACTGCCATTATAAATCTCCTACATTCTTTATAGCATGTGTACTTGTGAAATAACTGTTTCATCTTTTTACTCATGACTAAAAAATAATACTTGAAAAGAGAAGGCAACCAAAAGAATAAAAGTACCCCAGTGATACAACAGACAGATTAAAGGTGTTCCTGCTACCACAGAACTTCAAAGAAATCTTTAAACCTCATTAAACAAAGAGGCAAGAGCAACATATCTTAAGAATGTTTTTAAATTTGGTTTGCTTATTAAATACAATGTATTTTCTCTTTAAGCACGTTTCAGAGTTCACTGTATTGTTTGTGACTTTTAAAAGTTAATTGAAATGCCAAAGTTTTGAGCATGAAGAATAAATTTCATTTGACCTTTTAAGAAAAACCGTTCTTGTATAGTCTTTGGAAGACAAAATCTGTCTTCTCTACCAATCACATTAAAATGAGCCAGGTGGCGGATTACTTAAATATCTCGCCTTTCATCTCTGGAGACTGGGGTTTAAATGTGTCTTAAAAGAAATACCCAAGAGTGATTTGTGTATATCTTGAAGCCCATACAATTGGGCCTTAAGTAGTAATAACTTGCAGCTGTGGAGATTCTCTTACAAATCATCAGAAAAGTCATAGGACGAGATAGCAGGGCTTCAGTAAAAGTATAAAGGCCACCCAGATAATCCATATACGATAAAGCTTATAAAAATAATGAACTTTCCTGGTCAATGAAAACTACCAAATGAGTTATTGGTCTTAAAAAAAAAGAGACCAACAGAGAAAGAAAAATGAGTAGTCTCAGTTCAGATTAAGCAGTGAAAGCATCCCTAAAGACATGCAAATTATAATGGTAAATGAAAATAAATAAGCCAAAAGGATAGCTTACTAGTGCCCTCTAGTGTACTGTCTCTCCTGTTTTCTATGAAGTATGACTTTTTTATTTTATTTTTCTACACTATAATAAATAGTGTTTTGAATATAATTTCTAGAACTGAAAACACAAAAGAAATCATTAAAAGCTACAAGCCTTTAAAACTCAAATATTAACATTATCAGGAAAAAATTAAAAGAACAACCAACCTAATAATATTATTACATGGTATTAATGTCAATAGACTGACATTAGTGGCAAAGAAAGACGGACAGACAGGAAACTGATATCATTTCCCCTTCCCCATGCTTGGGCAAAGAAGCCTTCTCCCTGAAAAATGTTTTGCTTCACAGTCACTGTGTTTTGCATCCTAACTGTATCAAGTGCCAACCAAACAGACTGTTTGCTAATTGATATCATAAAGCAAGACGGCCCAGTGAAGGATGACAATTCTGACTCTAGCAAACAGCAGCTGATGTAGAGCTTGATAGAAATGCTGTCATTTTCAACACAAACTGCCTAGAATTGACTTTTCACTGTAAATATAGAGAGACGTGACAGAAGCCTCATACACCCACCTTTATTTTTTTTTAAATGAAATGACAATTCTCTTACAATATTTCTGTTACCAGTTCTAGTTTAGCTGGTAGCATCTTAAAGAAAATAAGTTGTAGGGGTATCATTCAGACTCTGTACACAGCATTTACAGACAAGCTAAAAGCTTTTGCCCATAGCCAGATGCAGGCTCAGGAAGAACATTATGTTTGCTTACAGATTTTTAGAATGGAATAAAACAGCCAGTGCAGGAACTCTCTCTATATTAAAAATTGCAATATGTCAATAAATTAGGATAGTAAAAGGTATACGCTACTTCAAGTACAGTCATCTCTTAGCATCTAAGGGCATTTGGGTTCAGGACCCCTGCGGATATGCAAACTCACAGGTACTCAAGTCTCAAGTATAAACTGGCACAGTCCAGTTGGTCCTCTCTTTTGGTGGGTTCCCCAACCACGGATATGGGGGGCTGATGATATTGATAAATTCAACCACAGCATAATTGAAAATAAAAATTATTTTCACATTTCTATGCATCCTTCACAGCAAAATGCTTTTTCTTAAGTGGGACTTAGCCTGTCAGAATAGAAGAGCAGTACTTAAATGAAGCATGTATGTGTGTGTGGTGGGGGGTGGGTACTTACAAGGCACTGATAAATGTCTAAGGTGAAATCAAATGAAATGTGATTCCACACAAGAGTTTTTTGAACATGGGTTCCTAAAGAACAATGGCCACATGACGCAAATAATTCAAGAAAATTATAAAGGCATTCTGAGAAAGAAGGAACGATAATGAAGGGATCTGGAAGTTTCCAGTTTACCTCCCAAGGAGGAAGATGGAGGAAGAGGTAACATACTGCATGGCAAAAACACAGCAGTCTACTTCACGTATTCAGAATCAAAAGAGCAATTATTTTAAAGAATATATTTACACTTTTTAGCTATTTGCACTTTGTTAAATAATTTCACTTCATCTCAACCTTGACTCTTCCTTTCTGTTTTGCAGAGTAAAATCTGATGAATAAAATTAGATGGATTACAAAAACAACATAGACTTTCTTCTCAAGTGTTCGTGGAACATGCCCCAGGAGAGATCATATCATGGTTCACAAATCAAGCCTTGGTAAATTTAAGAAAACTGAAATCATATCAAGTATCCTTTCCGACCACAACGCTATGAGACTGATATCAATTAAAGGAAAAAAATGTAAAAAACAGAAACATGGAGGCTAAACAATACACTACTAAATAACCAAGAGATCACTGAAGAAATCAAAGAGGAGATCAAAAAATACCTAGAAACAAATGACAATGAAAACATGACAACCTAAAACCTATGGGATGCAGCAAAAGCAGTTCTAAGAGGGAAGTTTATAGCAATACAATCCTACCTCAAGAAACAAGAAACATCTCAAATAAACAACCGAAACTTACACCTAAAGCAATTAGAGAAAGAAGAACAAAAAAACCCCAAAGGTAGCAGAAGGAAAGAAATCATAAAAATCAGATCAGAAATAAATGAAAAAGAAGGAAACAATAGCAACGATCAATAAAACTAAAAGCTGGTTCTTTGAGAAGATAGACAAAATTGATAAACCATTAGCCAGACACATCAAGAAAAAAAGGAGAAGACTCAAATCAATAGAATTAGAAATGAAAAACGAGAAGTAAAAACTGACACTGCAGAAATACAAAGGATCATGAGAGATTACTACAAACAACTCTATGCCAATAAAATGGACAACCTGGAAGAAATGGACAAATTCTTAGAAAAGTACAACCTTCCGAGACTGAACCAGGAAGAAATAGAAAATATGAACAGACCAATCACAAGCACTGAAATTGAGACTGTGATTAAAAATCTTCCAACAGACAAAAGCCCAGGACCAGACGGCTTCACAGGTAAATTCTATCAAACATTTAGAGAAGAGCTAACACCTATCCTTCTCAAACTCTTCCAAAATATAGCAGAGGGAGGAACATTCCCAAACTCATTCTATGAGGCCACCATCACCCTGATGCCAAAACCAGAAAAAGATGTCACAAAGAAAGAAAACTACAGGCCAATATCACTGATGAACATAGATGCAAAAATCCTCAGCAAAATACTAGCAAACAGAATCCAACAGCCCATTAAAAGGATCATACACCATGATCAAGTGGGGTTTATCCCAGGAATGCAGGATTCTTCAATATATGCAAATAAATCAATGTGATACACCATATTAACAAATTGAAGGAGAAAAACCATATGATCATCTCAATAGATGCAGAAAAAGCTTTCAACAAAATTCAACTCCCACTTATGATAAAAACTCTCCAGAAAGTAGGCATAGAGGGAACCTAACTCAACATAATAAAGGCCATGTATGACAAACCCACAGCCAACATCATTCTCAATAGTGAAAAACTGAAACCATTTCCTCTAAGATCAGGAACAAGACAAGGTTGCCACAGTCACCACTATTATTCAACACAGTTTTGGAAGTTTTAGCCACAGCAATCAGACAAGAAAAAGAAATAAAAAGAATCCAAACTGGAAAAGAAGAAGTAAAACTGTCACTGTGTGCAGATGACATGATACTATACATAGAGAATTCTAAAGATGCCACCAGAAAACTACGAGAGCTAATCTATGAATATGGTAAAGTTGCAGGATACAAAATTAATGCACAGAAATCTCTGGCATTCCAATACACTAATGATGAAAAATTCTGAAAGAGAAATTAAGGAAACACTCCCATTTACCACTGCAACAAAAAGAATAAAATACCTAGGAATAAACCTACGTAGGGAGACAAAAGACCTGTATGCAAAAAACTATAAGACACTGATGAAAGAAATTAAAGATGATACCAACAGATGCAGTGATATGCCATGTTCTTGGATTGGAAGAATCAATATTGTGAAAATGTCTATACTACCAAAAGCAACCTACAGATTCAATGCAATCTCTATCAAACTACCACTGGCATTTTTCACAGAACTAAACAAAAACTTGCACAGTTTGTATGGAAACAGAAAAGACCCCGAATAGCCAAAGCAATCTTGAGAAAGAAAAACAGAGCTGGAGGAATGAGGCTCCCTGACTTCAGACTATACTACAAAACTACAGTAATCAAGACAGTATGGTACTGCCACAAAAACAGAAATATAGATCAATGGAACAGGATAGAAAACCCAGAAATAAACCCACACACATATGGTCACCTTATCTATAATAAAGGAGGCAAGAATATAAAATGGAGAAAAGACAGCTTCTTCAATAAGTGGTGCTGGGAAACCTGGACAGGTATATGTAAAAGAATGAAATTAGAACACTTCCTAACACCATACACAAAAATAAACTCAAAATGGATTAAAGACCTAAATGTAAGGCCAGACACTATCAAACTCTCAGAGGAAAACATTGGCAGAACACTCTATGACATAACTCACAGCAAGATCCTTTTTGACCCACCTCCTAGAGAAATGGAAATAAAAACAAAAAGAAACAAATGGGACCTAATGAAACTTCAAAGCTTTTGCAAAGCGAAGGAAACTTTAAACAAGATGAAAAGACAACCCTCAGAATGGGAGAAAATATTTACAAACAAAGCAACTGACAAAGGATTAGTCTCCAAAATATACAAGCAGCTCATGAAGCTGAATACCAAAAAAACAAACCCAATACAAAAATGGGCAGAAGATCTCATTAGACATTTCTCCAAAGAAGATAATACAGATTGCCAACAAACACATGCAAGGATGCTCAACATCACTGATCATTAGAGAAATGCAAATCAAAACTACAATGAGGTATCACCTCACACCAGTCAGAATGGCCATCATCAAAATATCTACAAACAATAAATGCTGGAGAGGGTGTGGAGAAAAGAGAACCCTCTTGCACTGTTGGTGGGAATGTAAATTAATACAGCCACTATGGAGAACAGTATGGAGGTTCCTTAAAAGACTAAAAATAGAACTACCATATGACACAGCAATACCACTACTGGGCATATACCCAGAGAAAACCATAATTCAAAAAGAGTCATGCACCACAATGTTCATTGCAGCACTATTTACAATAGCCAGGACATGGAAGCAACCTAAGTGTCCATAGAGAGATGAATGGATAAGGAAGATGTGGCACATATATACAATGGAATTACTCACCCATAAGAAGAAATGAAATTGAGTTATTTGTAGTGAGGTGGTTGGACCTAGAGTCTGTCATACACAGTGAAGTAAGTCAGAAAGAGAAAAACAAATACCATATGCTAAGACAAATATATGGAATCTAAAAAAGAAAAAAATGGTTATGAAGAACCTAGGGTCAGGATGGGAATAAAGACGCTGACCTACTAGAGAATGGACTTGATGACACAGGGAGGGGGAAGGGTAAGATGGGACGAAGTGAGAGAGTATCACTGACATATATACACTACCAAATGTAAAATAGATGGCTAGTGGGAAGCAGCTGCATTGCACAGGGAGATCAGCTCAGTGCTTTGTGACCACCTAGAGGGGTAGGATAGGGAAGGTGTGAGGGAGACACAAGAGGGAGGAGATATGGGGAGATATATATATATATATATATACGTGTAGCTGATTCACTTTGTAATACAGCAGAAATTAACGCAACATTGTAAAGCATTTATACACCAATAAAGATGTTAAAAAAAAAACAGATGGAGTATACTCAGAAAATTTTCAAAGTAGAAGGGAAGCTCAGAGATCATCTAGTTTACTCATCCTCAGATCTCATCAGTTAGCAAAGGAGGAAACTGAGGCACAAAGAGGTAAAATCAGATATGTTTAAAATCACGCAGCAAATAGGTAGCAGTGCCAGAAGTAAAATGAGTCTCTAGTTATTCTAGCCATAGTTTTTCAACTAGCTATTTTGGATGTAATACAAAGTCTTTCTTAAAAAGACTTAAAAGAGCTCAATTTTCTACTGTTTCAGTTTAAGTTTTAACAACTTAATTCTTAAAATGGGCAAAAGAACAGACCCAATGGAACAAACAGCAGAATGGATGGAAATCCCATCACAGCTGATGTCAAATTGTTTTGCAGTCTAAAGTTAATCCTCAGGTAGTACCTGATGGACTTTTTAAGCAGCAAACATCTATACGTATGTGTCTGGCAATTTACTCTGTACATTCTGTTTGAAAAAGATTAACTGGCACAATCTAGGGGCTTGGTTATATTATGAGTTAACCTCACACTGCCATTTATTTTTCTTATTGCTAAAATTCTCTTCTCTTTACCCTAAATTTGTAGAGAAAATTTTTAAACACAGTCATTTTGTTTATGATCTCTACTGAACACAGTCTAACATTATTCATTCTGATTTTTTCATATATTATTTTTATACTGTATTCAAAGTTTTTGCCTAATTTTCAGATGATTCTAATTGAACGTCTGCCTATATCCTGAGGCTCAATTCTCAGATTTCTTAGGTAGGAAGCTGACTTAGTACACTGGGCATATGTGATACCACCAAAACTGGATCCTTTGTGAGCACCAACAAGAAACCCAGGAAGTGAGGAAGACCTAGATCATAACAGGGAAAATAACAAAGTAACTGAAACTGGTGTTTGAACCTCCTACACCTCCCTATCGCCCTTTACTGGATCTGCTCAACAGAAGAAGGATGTATGGAAAAAAGTACACAGACTGAAAACAAAAAAGGGATGAGGAATTTGGACTCAAAAAGTGTTCACTATCCAATTTCACTTCATTTCAAAGTTATAATCCATATGACTTGGTTCTCCCTCTCTGGTGAGTACTAGTGCCACTGTGCCATATGCTACTGTGTGGACTCTCCCTTCGTCATCCTTTAATTGGCTTGACCTATGGGAAGGGTGGCTTGCAACCAAGCTAACATAACAACATAAATCCACTCCAGGCTCTATAAAATCCACTATAGACAGCTCTTCTGGGAGAATAAAAAGAAAGGAGCAATTTATCCAAAGTTCATACTTCTTCATACATCTCATATACCAAAGCATGTATTTTATAGCATGATAACAGGTAACGATTCTTTTGCTTATAATTTGAACTTCCTCCCCTGCCATGTAGTTAAGGCATAATGAAGATCTGAAATCGTACGAATGTATGAAAAGCACAATTTAAACAGATAAAGTCAAAATTGCAGTTAGAAAACTAACTTTTGGTTACCAATTTTAATTCAAGAAATTCTAATAGGTAAAAAAAAATTGGATGCTAGATTCTTTTAAAATATTAGCTCAGTAAAAATAGTGGAAAAAGTCAAGTTACCAAAGAAAACTCATTTTATACCTCTATAAATGTAGACTATTAAAAAACAATAACACAAAAGTAGTTACACATCATAAACAAAAGAAAAAGAAAAATTGCCAAAATTGGTAAACATAGAACTACTTGAAAGTTCTTCTTAAGACCAAAAGTCACATATCTCTTGTGATCTGGGCATATTATTTTTTTGGTTGATACTTTTTTTTTTTTTGCGGTACGCGGGCCTCTCACATTGTGGAGCACAGGCTCCAGAAGCGCAGGCTCAGCGGCCATGGCTCACAGGCCCAGCCGCTCCGCGGCATGTGGGACCTTCCCCGACCGGGGCACGAACCCACGTCCCCTGCATCAGCAGGCGGACTCTCAACCACTGCGCCACCAGGGAGGCCTGGTTGATACACTTTTTATTAATATATCTTCATACACATTTTATAGAGTCATGGTTAAATTTTATATACTTTGGGGACACACTGAATGATAGCTCTTAAATTCTTTGGGCTGTGAAAATGCTTAAATAGACCCATCTAAGAATAGATTTTGAAGCATGCATGATATTCCCAATTTTAGCAGAATAAAGATAATGACTGAAATATCAAGAAGCATTATGCATGCATTTCATAAGAGTATTTTAATTATATTCCATGAACTCATCTATGTCCTCCAAGATCCCTGTTTAAGCTTGTCAAGTGGTCGTGACTTAATAATAACTTTCAGCTAATCAATCTGTCTAAGTGTTTTTGGGAGAAAAACAACTCTAGTAGAGCTGCATTACTTAAAAATCATTAACTTTCTTTTCAAAACCATCCACCTTATTTATTGCTAGACCTTGATACTGATTCAATGTTTTGGCTAAATATGTGTCATATTTATATTATCTCAAAATGTCCCTTCTCTTTCCTCAGTGGATCCATCCTTTGAAAGACTAAGGGAATTATGTTGTGATATAAGTCTGAGGAAACTAACAACAACAACGGCAACAAAAGGTAAAGGAAATGACGTTCCAAGCTGTCACTTTAAGAAACCATCAACCTTGTGGGATTATATCCAAAGAGTACAACAATTCGGAAATATTTTCCATAAGGCATATGACAATACTGAATGAACAATTAAGCCCTTATGATAGTACCATCATACTAAATCATTTGATAATCGAATTAAAAGTTTTGTATGTAGCTATAGGAAGCTAAATTTTTATGACATTAAAATAGCCTTGCTCCATATGAAAGACTAAAAAATACTTAATAAAATGATAATAAAGCTTTCTGGGTGACCCTGCTAATAGTATTTTAAAAAGCATGATGTTTTCATTGCATAGACTTCCATACTTTGTACTTTTTGAAAATACAGACTCCCCCACAAAAGGGACTCCAGATACTTTCTAGACTAATGCAAGCCTAATAGAGAAAGGGCAACACCCAGATGATCATCCAACCTACTGATGGGAAGAGAAGTTCGTTAGTTCACAAGGCAGAGACATACGTTTTTGTTTTGTTTCTCTGAAATGTTAGTTATTTGATCATTTTCCCCTTACATATAAGGGGTGGATACTAATATCATATTTATATTACAGATCAGGAAACTAAATCTTAGAGAGATTTAGCAACTTGTATATACAGATAGTAACTGGCAAAGTTAGAGTTTATATCAAATGTTTCTGAACCCAAATCTTACAATTTTAATTCTTATATTCTCTCTAAGATGACTCTAAGTTATACATTCCAGCAATATCCCTTTTGTTGTAGATGGCAGGGCTTCCAAATGACTGAGAGTCAAAGCTGAATCCCCACAGACACAGAAATGTTCCAACGCCCATTCAAAAGTAATACAAGTAAATATGCCTCTAAAAGTCCACTAATCGCTAACTTCACACCTCCCCAAAACCTACATTACATTAGATCGCTGCTTAAAACAACTGAGAGCTTCCTTCCCGTAGCAAGACATTAATGTCGTTAGGTTATTTTTCCCTCCAGATTTGACTAGCAGCCTCATGTTTAACACACCCAATGATACCCCAGACAAAGGTGAGGACTCTACCAATCCCTAGAGAATGTCCCTTTGCCATTCATAATTATTTTTAATACCCTCCTTTCTGAACACTCTAGAAACAGGAAAATATCCACCTGCCCGAGAAGTGAAGATAATTGGCAACAACCCAAAACACATCAATTCTTACTAAGTTCTTACTTAGCTCTTACAAAGGAATAAAAAGTCAACTTTCCCAAGCCATTTTCTCAGGTCTAACATACCTACTCTGTTAGAAATTTGGGTCTAGGAGTAGTCAATGATTTGACTTAAATCACTATCTTTAAAAACTTGCTTTTAGCATTCAAAATGAAAAAGAAAAAAGAAAGAAAAGAAAAAGGAAAAAAAGAGAAACCATAGTATTATTAGAATAAAAATCAAGTCTATATTTATAGGATTTTGAATATAGAAAAGCACATGAATAGGAAGATATCATTCAAAAACAGTTGAATTTAACCTCATAAATATACTTCTGTACTTAAAGTATAAATAATACTGAAAGCAAAGTGATAGAAAAAACACAGGACAAAAGGTTCAAATCATAATTATTTTAAAAATTACAAACCAATAAAAAACGGTTGTCCTACAGTTAAAGAATGAGATTAGAAGATGTATAAATCATAAAAAGTAAATATCAGATAACTCAATCTTCACTGTTCTCAAAGAAATACAAATGTAATCAACAAATGCATTTTATCTACACAGTAATAGAATACTTCTTTGGAGGATCAGGTTGTTTACTTTGTTTTAATAAATATATAAAGCTCGTAGGTGTAGAAGAAAATGGATACATACAGTTGGAATAATGATAAAATATATAAACTTTACAAAAATGTTATCCAAAAGACAATATTCTAGAATATTTTCTAAGAAATTTCAGCAAAACACTAAAATTTAATTATATAATGTTAGTGTGTTGTTGGTATACAAGTAAAAATAATGTTGTGAATGCAATGTAAGTTTGATTAAAAAACATTATGACAATCTATGCAGTGGAATTCTATTGAACCATTAAATGCAATTACGTAAAAATAATTTAATTCCCTGCCAAGTGTGATTGTGATGTGAAATAACAGCTTTAGACTTAAATTCTAAAATCCAAACTCTACTCATGCTTGTATGATACACCATACAGTAGTAGAGTAGCACATGAAAAGGCTAGCATTTTGCTGAGGTTTCAGTGATAAAATACATGTAAAAGACATAAGATAGCAACCAATAAGAATTGTTTCTAAAAATGTTTAAAGAAGTAGTAGCTGCATAAAATTGGTGGGGAAAACAGCCTGATCCCATCATGGGCTTCTAGATAATTAAGGAAGATGATTCAAGAAAATGATTAGGAGCTGCAGCAGGTTTGTAATATACCAAGGACCTGGTTGTGCTGTGGAAACTGTTGCCTTGTAGAACTGTTTTACTTTAAAATAACTTTGCATATGCTTTCATTGTTTTGATTTTCTCCTAACATCCCCTTTTCTCTGAAACTTTGATCTTATCAACTTCTCTCATCCCTCCACTTTTACACTTCTAAGTTAAAAAAGCAGAGAGAGAAAAAACAAACAAAAAAACCCCCAAGTGTTATATAATGTAATCCAAATGGGTGAAATTCTGTCTGTGTTGCCTCCTACTAGAAAAGACTCAGCTGGCATGTGGGGTTCAATGCTTAGTTCCACTGTGTTTTTCAGTCTTTGCCATCAGCACCTCCAAGAACTCCGTGTGTGGTAGCTGATTCACCCAAGAGTATCTCTGCTGAGATGTTATGCTACCTGAGGTTGTTATTTTCATTATAACCATTAATTACATGCACTGAGGATTTGTTTGTTTCATTGTAAATATATTATGGTTTGAATGTTAGAATTATTTTAATGGAAACTTTTTTTTAATAGACAGCTTTTTTCAGCTTTATTGAAGTATAATCAATACACAATAAACTGATCTTATTTAAAATATACAATGTGAAGAGTTTGCTATATGAAGAACATTTTTAGTACATTCCATTTGCATAGATCATAGTGATCTATCCAAGGTCTGTTCTGAGAGACAACTTTGATTCTTATTTGATATTTTAATCTTACTATTTTTTTAGTTGAGGGAGCCCAACTTGTAGTCTAGACCTTCTCCTAGGGTCTACTCTTACAGTCCTTGGTATTTTTAAGAAAAAATAATGAAAAGAAAATATTAGATTAAAAATGTTTTTGATGAATTATCTTTTTAAAAAAAAGACTATTTTTAGAGCAGTTTTTGGTTCACAGCAAAATTGAACCAAAAGTACAGAGACTTTTCACATACCTCTGCCCCAACACACCCATTGTCTCTCCCATTGTCAGCATCCCCCACCAGAGTGGTAGATCTGTTACAACAGATAATTGTACATTGACGCACCACCCAGAAGTCCATAGTATAAACCCTAGTTTATACTAGGGTTCACTCTTGGTGTTTTATATTTTATGGGTCTTAACAAATATATAACGTCACATATCCACCATTACAATATCATACATATGTCTATGGAACAAATAAAGAAGATGTAGTACAGATATACAATGGAATATTACTCAGCCATAAAGATAAAATCTTGCCATTTGTGACAACACAGGTGAGTGCAGAAGGCATTATGCTATGTGAAAAAAGTCAGACAGAGAAAGACAAATACACATGATCTTACTTATATGTGTAATCTAAAAAGCAAAACAAACAAACCAAAATGAAAACAGACTCAATAGTTACAGAGAACAAACAGGTGGTTGCCCGAAAGGAGAGTGAGGGATGAAATGGTGAAAGGGATTAAGAGGTAAAAACCTCCAGTTATATAACAAATAACTCATGCAAATGTACTATACAGCATAAGGCATATGGTCAATAATATTGTAATAACTTTTTATGAGGACAGATGGCTACTAGACTTATTGTGGTGATCATTTCATAATGTATGCAAATGTCCAATCATTATGGAGTACACCTGAAACTAATATAATATTGTTCATTAAAAAAATGAAAAAATAAAAATACACCTATAGAGAAGTAGTGAAAGTCAGGTCTTAATTATAGGATTAACCCAGAGATCATACGTAGAATCTCAAGTCCCATAAGAGGGATGTTTACCAAGAATTTTTGGTTAAAGTTGCAATCCATTTATCTCCCTAGACATTCTATCTTTTAATTTTGGTTTAAACCATATCAACAAATGGGAGTGAATAAAATTTACTGGTGAGAAACACTTTTCTGAAGAAACTAATTCCTCCTCAAATTATTCCTTGACCTTATCTTCCTATTCTGTCTGTATTTTCCCATCACCCTGAAATATCTGTATATTTTTTCAATTTTATTTTGATTTATGTACAATGCTAAGGCACCTCAAATATTTATGGAAAAAAAGGAAATGCACATATGTAATTAAATTAAAATAAACATTTTTTATGTTTATGCTTCCTAGAATCTTACACACCAATAAATAATAACAATCTCTGTAACAACCATGATTTCAGCACAGCTATGACATTGACCAGTTAGTAACCTAACATCTGAGATTTAGTTTTAGCATTTATAACTTGTTAATATTAATCTCATTGTGGATAATTTATAGCATAACTAATACCAAGTGTTGCTCACTTTATTTCACACATTAGGTATTAATCATCATTTGTCTAATTTTCCCCCACTAAATACCATCTTTTTCCCTTTAATCTTCCTTCTCTAAGAACCACTATTTCCTGGGTGCAGGAGCATCTCTAAAATCAAGTCCTTGAAGCTTTGAGCCCCTCTCATCATTCATATCACACTTTCTGGCTGTTTCCCTATAATCTGTAAACAATTTCTAACCATTTACACAGTTCCTTCTTCCATCCTGCAATTCTACTACTAGATGTAATAAGTCAGAAATTAATTGGAAATTGCCAAAGTTTTAATATGATTTTTTTTTTAATTTCTCAAGTATAAAATTAGCTTGGTGCTAAAATCAATTAAAGCAGGACTATGGTACTATAGATGAAATGCCAGGCATTTCATCACCCTACACAGTTCACATATTGGACAAGATAATATGTCCAAGATTTAAGTCCTGCATATAGTTGGACAAAAAAAATGTTGAACTGATCTGGACACATCCCTATTTATTTACTCCATATGTTGAGGACTCAATTACGGTGGCATAAAGATTAATGATTAATCATTTTTAAAGATGGCTATTGTAAATGGCTTCCTATTATTTGGAGATTTTCATGCCGCAAAACGCCATAAACACAAAAAAGTACATATATTTTATGGTCTTACCAATAATAATATTTGCTAAAAGCATACGTGTACCTACCACTCACTTCAACAATTTAAACGTAACAACTACCTTTGAGATCCCTTGTATGTCCCTTTCCAATCAGACTGACATGCCTCTCTGAAGAGTTAATCATTCAATATTCTAAATTTTCTGATATTTAATTTTTTAATTATTACAGGCAACATGTACATTCCCTAAATAAAACACTGTTTAGTTTTGTATGTTTTACCACTATATAAATGGATTCATTTTGTCTATTCTTTTGTGATTTATTTTTTTACCCTAAAATATTATGTTTGAATTTGATCTACGTTTTTGTACTCATTTTCCAGGATGTATATATCTCAATATATGAATATATATATATTCGCTATTCCATGCTTTTTTGCCTGTTTGCTAGTTTACTTTTATTGTTCTATAAATATTGTGTGTGTTAATATACACATATATATTCTTCTATATATAATTTTTTTTCAGACAAAAATGTGTCAATCAGTTTGAGCTGCTATAACAGAATATCAGAGACTGCATGGCTTAAAACAACAAACATTTATTTCTCATGATTCTGGAGGCCAGGAATTCTATGATCAACGTCCTAGCAGATCTAGTGCCTGGTGAGGTGCATGGTTTGCAGAAAACAATCTTCTCCTTAAATCATCACAAGGCTGAGAGAGAGATCATCTCTCTCTAGTTTCTTCTTATAAGGACACAAATCCTATTGAGGAGGGCTCCTCTTTCATTACCTCCCAAAGTCTCCACCTCCTAATACCATCACACTAGAGGGTAGGATTTCAACTTACGAGTTTTGGGAGGACACAAGCATTTAGTCCATTATAAGATCTACTGTCAGTTACAGATAGTAAATATCTCTTGTCAGTAACATGTATGAGGTGAATATTTTCTCTCTGGTTCTGCTTTGATTTGGCATTTCCTTTATGCTATTAGAAAAAACAGAAGTTCTTAATTTTAGTGTAATAGAATTTTAGCTTTTTCCTTTAGCTTATTATGTTTGCATTTTGTTGACAAAATTCATACCTACCCTGATGTTAAAGATATTCTCATATTTTCTTCAAAATCCTTAAAAGTATTGCCTTATATAATCCTGTCCTTTATTTATTTGAATTTATTTTGTAGGGATCAATGTTTTTTCCCCCCACAGAAGTGACTTATTTTCCTTGTATCATTTTCCTCACTCATTGTTTTTAAATTTTATATCTTAAAATGTCTGTTATCTGATTAAGTCACCACACATTGTTTCATTTTCTTGCTTTTCATTTAATTGCAAGTTTATTTGGCTTTCTTTGAATTTTTGTTCTTACACATAATTTTCAAAGTTATCTTCAACATATTAAAACAAACTATTGGGATGTTATTAGAATTAGAATAAATATCAATTTGCGGATGACAGAAATGTTTATGATAATGATTGTATAGCATTTTGATGTCACTGTTATTTGCGAAGATAATTTCGTTGTATATTTAATTCTGTGTTGCCTGGCATCCTCAGTATCCTGAAGATACTATTTCACAATATCTTAGTTTTATTATTGCCATTAAGAAGCCGCTTATTAGTTTAGTTTCCCTCGCTATGTAGGTAAGCTGTCTCTTACCCTGAGCAGCTCTCACAAATTGCTCTTTGGTGTTTTGCAGTTTCATGTATTTAGATGTTGACATTTGTTTATTTACCCTGCCTTGGGATTTTCAAGATTCATTTATCCTACTTTTGGGTTTTAATTCTTTTTAATTCTGAAAAATTCTAGATATTATCTCTATTGGTTATTCCTATTCTAATTTTTGTTTTGGACTTCAATTAGATGAAGGTATAAATGTTAAAACTTATCACTTTACATGTCTCCTAAGCTGTCTTCATAGTTTTATCTCTTATCTTTCTGTGATTTCTGGATATGTCTCTTCTGATTTTTTTTTTTATTGCATCCCATTTTTGGTTTAGTGTGACTTTGTGTTTCATATATTTTTCTAGTAATGCTAAAATTTTTTTTTAGTTCCATTAGATCATCTTGAAAGTCTTCTCAGTCATAATCTGATACATTTTTCATTTAAACATATTTAGCATACTTATTTAATATTCTATGATGATAATTTCAATAGCAGTAGGTGGTAAATATCTCATTCTGTAGTTTGTGTTTTTCTTGGCTCTAACAGTCTTACTTCTCTCCTCATGTGTCTTATGAATTTTTTGTTTCTGTTTTTGAGAATCAGTTTTCCTGGAAGTTTATTGTGGGATCATCTTGAAGCTTATGTTCAATGTGTTTTTTTCTCCAGATAAGATCTGCATATGCTTCTACCAAGCACCTGAGGGTCAACTGAAAATAAACTTTCTGGTTGTGGGTTTCAGGACCAATTAGTGTTATTTCTAATCCCTACCCAGGAAGGAAGGTTATGAATTCTTGGGAGAGATATGTTTGTTTGTCTGTTGTTTTGTTCTTCTCTGAAGCCACTGAGAGGCAAAGATTTCTTGATATTTCACTCCAAAAGAAAGGTTTGTTTTCTTATTTCAGCCACAGAGGGTGTCACTGGTTCAGGGCTCTGGGTTAATTCTGAACCTCTCGGCCACCTCTCCACTATACATACAGTAAGTCCCCTACGTACAAAGGAGTTCCGTTCCAAGAGCGCATTCGTTAGTGCCATTTGTTCATAAGTCCAACAAAGTTAGCCTAGGCACCCAGCTAACACAATCGGCTATATAGTACTGTACTGTAATAGGTCTATAATACTTTTCACACAAAAAATACATAAAAAACAAACACAAAAACTAAAACATTCTTAATCTTACAGTACAGTACCTTGAAAAATACAGTAGTGCAGTACAACAGCTGGCATATAGAGGCTGGCATCGAGTGAACAGGCAAGAAGAGTTACTGACTGGAGAAGGGAAACGAGGTGGGAGGGAGATGGTAGAAGCTGAAGGATCGTCAGCAATAGCAGACGGAGGGCAAGCTGCAATTTCACTCATGCCTGACGTTGATGACACAGGTTCTGGTTCCTTGCTGGATTCAATTCTATCTACCCTCTTGAAAAAAACGATCCAGTGATGCACGTTTGCATCTTTGAAAGTTCACAACTTGAAGGTCCATATGTAGGGGACTTACTGTATCCTAATATTTGTCGTTCACTTATGGCCCTTAAAACTGAAGCTCTGGGGCAGGAGTCAATTGGCAGAGACCCTAAGCCAATATCCATCTTCAATACTTGCTGATTTTTCTATATTTAAGCTTTCTGATTATAGCTTCCGAGGATTTCCTTACTCTCTTGCTACTGAAAGATTAATTTTAAATATTTTTATTTTAGGTGGCTTTGTACCAGGAAGGCTGGGGGAATATCACATGTCTTTTGTGCTTTAAGTAATCATTTAACTCGCAAACTCAAAGTCCTTAGTACGGGACACATAAGGCTGATCTGAAGTATGAGTGATGTATCTCCTAAGACTGCATTCATACCACAGGGTATCTTTCTGTGTGCCCCATTTCTAAGACACAGTCCCAATTTAGGCACCAAGGCTTATGCACGAATACTGGATCTTAGGTACCATTTGATTCCACTCTGTCTGGTCTCCCCGCAACGCAATACTGAGCATTGTATCTGGTAGCAGGCATGTTAGGAAGGCCCAACTGTCTCAGCAATGGAGGCAGTTAGGTTGTCTATCATTGTTAATCCAACCATTTGAGCAAATCAAATTAAGTAGGCATGACAGAGCCATGAGAAGCATATTTATTTGAGTTGAATGATAAAGATGGAAGCAAATGAAATAATCTTGACTCCAGAGCTCATGCTCTAATCACTGCACTATAATTCTCCAAAATTGCTGCTTCAGAAATGAAACTTGATTCCTAATTGGTGCATTCATAGGAATATGAACACCTACTCGTTAAGAGCAGAAGCTCATATTTAACTGATAAAACCGTATAAGTAAAGCTGACTCTTAAAGTAACTCTAATACATAATTTTTGAGATTACCATCTGCTAATAAGCACAAGCTTATCTCTAATATATACTTTCAGAAGTATATGATAATCCAAAATGTATTTAGAATCTATACCTAAATGTATTTGCCACATTCTCCTCTTGAGAAAGGCAAATCTAATTTTTCAGAAATCCTTCATAAAATGACCAAAAAAATCGTCAAGCCAAAACCTAGAAGAAAGAAGGGCCTGTGAGTGCTGGTTAATTTGGACATTGATCTAGAACTATCTAAAAATTTTATTCACCCTTTCTTCATACTTTAAGGTTTATATATATTTTCAATTGAACACTTTAAGGAACACTGCAAAATCTGGCGCATCCCAAGGACATGACAAGGAGAGTGACTGACTATGCTGTAAATACAAAGATGAAAGAAATATGTTTTGTTACATTATCCTGACGGCAATCTTCAAAGTGCTGACCTAGTGACCATAAAATTAAAGTGAGAAGCAGCTAGATTCTGGAATAACATAAATATCATTTTTAAAAGTTTTTCAATCCCAAAATGAAATGGATTTTCTTAAGCAATACTAAGCTTCACTCCCCTAGAAGTAGCCACAAAGAAAACTGGTTGTGTGTCTAAGATGCTATCCCAGGTGACCCACGGCCATAAGTCTGGTTGTCTTTCATAGAATCCACTAAGTCTGCCTCCTTCCTGGTCACAGCTCTTCTCACTGATGTTTACAGGTTTGAATGCACAGTTTTCATTCACAGAGTCTCTGCCCTAAAAAAATGCCTTTGTTCCAACAAGCATTTTGGGCAAAAATATAGCTTTTAACCATTCAGACATGGCCTGTGGGAGTCAGTGGATCAAGCAGGAGATGACAGATGCAATTGCTTTGTAGACATTTTCAAATCTTAAGAGAAAGATCTCCTAGAAAAAGTGGCACGTCTACTGCCGCCGTTAAAGTGACAGAGCAATAGATCTTGGGCTGCCTGGGGTGCTGCCTGAAAAATCAAGAAACTCTCTATAAAGACCCATTGATGTCTCATGAAAGGTATCCAAAAACATTCTATTTAGAATATCCATCTTATTTCCTTCTGAACAATGTAACTCCCCTGCGGCTGAGGAATTGAGAAAAACGTGATTTGTCAGTTTTAAAGGATATCTGTTTTAATAGAGCACACTGAGAGGTAATCTGGAAATTCTCTCTTTGGAAGGGAGTCCTCAACTATGTTTAAATAGAAAGTGTGTCCATTAGGGAAACATTTATTTAATAAAAATAATTTGGAGTTATTCAATGACTCAGTAATATTTTCTAAAAAGTTGGTATATGAAAAGCCTTAATCATTACTTTTACTGTTATTAATTCAAAAAACTAAAATTTATAACTCTTGCTTCTTTATAATAAGACATTAGAGCATATCACTGCTAAGTAATTGTATGTTAGTTGATTGTCACCCAATCCTTGAATATATGAACTGAGGTTCCCTATTTACTGTCTGTTGCTAAGTCCTTCCCATTAGAAAATGTGAGTGCTAATACCTTCCTCATAAAGTTACTGTTAGTATTAAATTCTTGGTACGTTGATGTCAATATCATTTTTTTTACTTGCTTAAGTATGAGTATACTATTTATAACTTTTATTGAGTGTTTATTATGTTCTTTGAATATGACCCTGAAATATCAAGTCAAATGGCTTAATATAATTTCCTATAAACTATATGAATCTACAAGTTTCACAATCTTTATTCTTGGCATCATTTTGAAACTTATTCACAAAACTTATTTGAGCTGTCTTCAGAGAATCTGAAACTGCTTACCCATGGTGAGGTTTGTGATACTGGTAGTGGAGAATCAGTAATTTTTTATATAAAACATAAGTTTATGCATAATAAAAAGCCAAAGAAATATAGAGAAAATAGACAAGTAATTAAACAAGAATAGAGATAAAAACATGAACAATTTAGAGATGAGGGAGGGTGACCAGGCTGTCAAGATCTAAAATTCATGTATTAATGCTTAGAAAGCATTTTACCACATGGAGGAAGCTTTTATTACACAGAGCATTAGAGTGTAAACGAGGGATCTGAAAAGAATGTAGGACACGTGGGTGTGTGTACATGTGGTGTTTCCTTTAATTACCCCCAACAGCAGCAACAAAAAAGCAAGCCCTGTGAACACATCCCTTTCATAGAAAGCATTAATCTTTTTTTTTAAGTTCTCACGGTTTTCTTCCCTGGCAGGTACAGTATCAACAAAGTTTGCCTACATTTTGTGGTTGGTGGTGAAATTGTGTTAGTATATTTTATTTGTTTGGTAGAGTGTTTGGGGGAAACATTGAATTAACATGCCTTCAAGCAATTTGTACACCTTCTAGTACCCAAAGCCCTCATCATTCAGAAGATTTGCAAACTTATATCCTTGGTTTCAGAACTCATTTCACTTTGGTCTCTTCTTTAGTTCTTTAAGTAGATGTACTATTCTACCAAATATTCCTAAATCCCTGAAAATAGTTCATGCATACAGAAAATAACTAAGCTTAATAACTTTCACTTTCTTGGGTCTCTGTTTGCTTGTTCTGGCTATGTTTTGGGAATCAGCTTTTATGTGGAGATTGGTTTATATATATTCCTGAAAGCTGTTTAATTCTCTGGGCTTAGTAATAGTAATATGAAAAATTACAGAGGTACCACTATACACCTTTTAGAATGGCCAAAATCCTGAACACTAACACCACCAAATGTTGACAAGAATATGGAGCAACAGAAACTCTTATTCATTACCGGGAGGAATGCCAAATGGTACAGCCACTTTGCAAGAGACTTTGGTAAGCATACTCTTACCATATGATACAGAAATTACACTCTGTAGAATTTACACAAAGGCGTTGAAAACCTATGTCCACAGAAAACCTGCACAGGGATGTTTATAGCAGCTTTATTCATAACTGCCAAAACATGGAAGCAACCAAGATGTCCTTCAGCACATGAATGGATAAACTTTGGTACATCCAGACAATGGAATATTATTCAGCACCGAAAATAACTGAGCTATCAATTATTATGAAAAGACATGGAGGAACCTGAGGTGCATATTATTAAGTGAAAGAAACCAATCTGAAAAGGCTACATACTGGATAAGTCCAACTATTCATATATGACATTCTGGAAAAGGCAAAATTTTGGAGATAATTAAAAAGTCAGCTGTTGCCAGGGGTTAGGGAGGAGGGAAGAATGAACAGACAGAGCATAGAGGATTTTTACGGCAGTGAAACTATTCTGTATGATACTGTAGTGGTGGATATGTGTTACTATATATTTGTTAAAACCCATAAAATGTAAAACACCAAGCGTGTACCCTAGTATAAACTACAGACTTTGGGTGATAATGACGCATCAGTGCAGAATCTTCAATTGTAACAAATCTACCACTTTGGTGGGAGATGCTGATAATGGGGGAAGTAGTGCGTGTGTTGGGGCAGGTAGTATATGGGACGTCTCTGTACGTTCCATTCAATTTGCTGTGAACGAAAAACTGTTGTAAAACATAAAGTCTATTTAAAAAATAAATAAGTAACAAATGGCACTGAATACATTTTGGCATGAAAATTTGCGATGTTAGTAAATCTAAGGCAGAAATTCTTAAATATATGTGAAGTCTTGAGAAGATATTAAATCCTTCTGGAAAACTGCTGTGTGTCAGATTTAACACATCTCCCGTCTGATTCTTCTCTCCATCATTAGAAAAGTTAAAAAATACCAGTCTCTGCAATTCCCGAGATTTTATCACCATTTTCCCCTCTGCCGTCTGCCCTTCTCTAAGTCAAAATCACATCTTATTTGTTTTAAATAAAGAAACTCTTATACTTCCCTAGAAAATGTGACATGGATCCATGATGAATATTTAAGATTTATAGATAATGAAGAGTGGAATGGTGTTCTATTAAAGTAAACTTCTTTTTACCTGCTGAGTTAAAGAAAAGAGCTTCTGATTTAATAGTCTCATTACTATAGGCTACCCACCCACATTTGCATGGGTTGATTTGAAAAGAGAAAAAGAAAGAGAAACAGAGGAAGGAGAGAGAGAGAGAAGAAGGAGGAGCAGGGGTGGAGGAGGAAGAGAGGGGGAGGGGGAGTACAGCAAGGAGGAGAGGAGGGGGGAGGAGGAGGGAGGGAGAGGAGGGGGAAGGGGAGGGGTGAAGAAAACTAAAAAAAAAAAAAAAATCAGTAAAGTACATTTTATTCTACCTCCATAATAAATATGCTTTAATCATTGACAACTCACATTGCCCTTAGATTCCTGGAGCTCCCGAGTACCATAATTTTGAATGTGCTATTGAACTGTAGATGTTCAGAAGTGTTGGCTAATGTAATAGACAAAATTTCAATCAGGCCAGATTTGACTCTACTAAACTTGGTCTATTTCTCAATCACTGGCTAACATTGTGAAACATATCCTATTGATAATGACACCAGACTACCAATGGGAATCCTTTAATATTTATCTTGAAAAAGACGTTAAGTACAAATAGAGTTATTCCCCCAAGATGTAAAAACTCACTAACTTAAAAGAAGAAACAAATTTATAAAAGATTATTTGGACAGTCAAAATTATAAATTCTTTGCTATTGCAAGTAATGCTGCAATGGAATGGGGTTACATACATCTTTTTAAGTTAGTATTTTTGTTTTCTTTGGCATTATATTGACCCATTCTCTATCTAAAACACATAATCAGCTAAAAGTAATCATTGGGTACTCACTGAAGGACAACTAGGACTTCATGTGCTTAGCTGTTGTTGTTAAAGGGGAATACTTCCAAAGTACTGCAGTGACATCTTTTCTTCATAACATTACTTGGTTTGTCCTAACTTTAAGGATATTTTTAATATTTAGCAAAAATGTCCCTGCTGGAATATACCCAATTTTTGAATAAAGTTAATGGGAAATAATTTTTATATAATGTGAATCCTATATGAATCTTTAAGTATGTCTATACTATACTAAACTTAGCAATAATTGTAATAAAATAGAACCTTAAATCAAATAAACAGAATCTGCTGTAGTTTTATATGCCAGTACAGGATCATTATTTCATTGAAAAAAATCCTTCATTAAATTATTTAAACAACAAAAAAGGTATAAAATAAAATATGATAAATTTTCCAAAGAAATTATGCTTAGTGTGCTAATTCTGAGGAATAATCACTGTCCTAAACCCTCTAATACAATTTATGCCCTAAAGTACAATTAGCAAAGAAATAATTGGCCATCATACATTTCTTTAATCTGATTTAACTTCCTTTAGTACCTTGGAGGAATAAGAATTCCAAATATGAATTACACCCTAAGCATAGACATGATGTTCATACAAATGACATTTCTGAAAATATAAAAGAGCAACTAAAAACTCACATTTTAATAGCTGTGTGTTCGTTTTTTTTTTCATTTTGATTTGGTTAGGATGATAATAGCAGAAATATCTTCCCTTCATCTGGGAACTGTTTCTCTACCCTACCCATGAGTTTGCCCAAGAGTACCATGATTTTTTAGTTCTCTTCCCCTCTTACTACTACTGATATATCAAGGAGTATGGCTAATCAGAGCTCTTCTCTGTTCTTTTCTTTTTTTTTTTTTTCTTTTTTTTGCGTTACGCGGGCCTCTCACTGTTGTGGCCTCTCCCGTTGCGGAGCACAGGCTCCGGACGTGCAGGCTCAGCGGCCATGGCTCACGGGCCCAGCCGCTCCATGGCATGTGGGATCTTCCCGGACCCGGGCACGAACCCACGTCCCCTGCATCGGCAGGCGGACTCTCAAGCACTGCACCACCAGGGAAGCCCTGTTCTTTTCTTTTTAATTTTAGGAACTGGAAACACCACACATACACTTACTAGTAAGTTCCTCTAATTTGGTACTAGGATTTGCAAAAATTGAAACATGGGGGCTGATGACAATCATATTCTTTGGCAGGTAGAAAAGGACACTGTACCTGCATCAAGAAAACATGACCAACACACAGATAAGAGAAAGCATAGATGTGGAGTTGGAGAGAATGTGTGTGAGAGAGAAGGAGACAGGGAGAGGGGTAGGGAGAGGGAAAGGCAGGAGACAGAGAATGAATGAGAAACCAATTTTGTAGAGGAATCCAGCTGAATCTTGGCTCTCCACATGATTTTACCCCTCCTGGTATAAAGTGAGGCACCTGAGTATCCATCCCATAATTTCCCCATTCTGCCAAGTAGACACAGAACTGAATTTCTGGTACTTTTAACCAAGAGCCCTAATGAATAGAGTTATCATCTTTTTAGTTTTTTAGATTGTCAATAATCATTACCACTTTGCATTATGTATGGTTTTAAATGTGACTGAAACACAATTAATTAACATGTGAATGTTTCACCTCTTTATTTTCTCATTCTTCTTTGTCACTCAATCTAGTTAGTTATGATGGGAAATTGGAATTATATAGAGACAGAAAGAAGGTAGTGGATTGAACCAGAGATGTTGGCTAAATCTACCTATTTTTTTTCCAGAGAAGACATACAGATGGCCAAAAAGCACATGAAAAGATGCTCAACATCATCAATTATCAGAGAAATGCAAATCAAAACTACAATGAGGGGTTCCCTGGTGGTGTAGTGGTTGAGAGTCTGCCTGCCGACGCAGGGGACATGGGTTCGTGCCCCGGTCCGGGAAGATCCCACATACCACGGAGCGGCTGGGCCTGTGAGCCATGGCCGCTGAGCCTGTGTGTCCGGAGCCTGTGCTCTGCAACGGGAGAGGCCACAACAGTGAGAGGCCCGCGTACCGCAAAAAAAAAAAAAAAAAAAAACTACAATGAGGTATCACCTCACACCAGTCAGAATGGCCATCGTGAAAAAGGCTACAAACAATAATGCTGGAGAGGGTGTGGAGAAAAGGGAACCCTATTACACTGTTGGTGGGAATGTAAATTGGTACAACCATTATGGAGAACAGTATGGACGGTCCTTAAACAATGAAAAATAGAACTACCGTATGATCCAGCAATCCTACTCTGAGCATACATCCAGAGAAAACCATAATTTGAAATGATACACGTACCCCAGTGTTCACTGCAGCACTATTTACAATAGCGAAGACATGGAAGCAACCTAAATGCCCATCGACAGAGAAATGCATAAAGAAGATGTCGTACATATATACAATGGAATATTACTCAGCCATAAAAAAGAATGAAATAATGCTACTTTCAGCAACATGGATGGACATAGAGATTACCATACTAAGTGAAGTAAGTCAGAGAAAAACAAATATCATATGATATCACTCATATGTGAAATCTAATTTTTAAAAATGATACAAATAAACTTATTTATAAAACAGAAACAGACTTACAGATATCAAAAACAAACTTATGGTTACCAAAAGGGGAATGTGGGGTGGAGGGATAAATCAGGAGCTTGGGATTAACATACGCACGCTAATATATATAAAATAGATAACCAACAAGGACCTACTGTATAGCACAGGGAACTCTACTCAATATTCTGTGGTAACCTGTAAGAGGAAAGAATCTGAAAAAGAAGGAGTATATGTATATGTATAACTGAATCACTTTGCTGTACACTGGAAACTAACACAACACTGGTAAATCAACTATGCGCCAATAAAATTTTTTAAAACAATAAAATAAAATTGGATATTTTAAAGTTTAAATAAATTGGTTGATGCTCAAAAAAAAAAATTTGAGTCCTATTCACTATCCCTATTCAATGTTGAAAACCAGTAAGAATTCAAGTCGTGTTAATTTTACCACAAGCTCAAAGAAGTAAAGCCTGTAGACAATATAAAATCAATCAATCAATCAATCTACCTATTAACAGGCTATGAGTGGGGACAGAGCCAAAGAGCACAAAGGTACTGTCTGCTGGAATTTGGGGAAAGACTAGGCTTTGATAAGCAAGAGGCTTGCGAGCAGCTGAAAGGGGAGAAATACTCAGGAGTAAAGAAAACAGATTAGTAAAGTTATGCTGAAGGTTATGAAATTATTCCCATTTTTAAATTAGTTACGAGTATCATAATTCAGAGATCTATAAGCTAAAGCTTAGGATTATAGACACTCACATTTGAAACACACACACACACACACACCCAATTGTAGAATATTACTTAATGAGGTATTGCTCACAGTTTGATATTTAACTTTGCTTTTTTTTTTCATTTCAAATTGTTTGTTTTCATTTACCTGTTCTTGAAGACAATATGAGGAAAAGCATATCAACATTTCACAATGTCTACTTTCCCCACCTCAAGTGGAGAAAAAATTCTGTGCTGGTATATATTATAGAGTGGGCTTATTTTTGTCTTAACCTCTTGTTAGGATTTTATGAGATTCTAGACAAACCATTTGGAACCTCAACTGTCACTGGGATTACACAGGAGGTATTTTAAATTTCTACTTCCATTTTACAGTAATATTAAATGTAATTGTACATGACTTATGCTTTTACTCTCTTATATGCCTTTATGGTGTCCTAAGTGGTTTCACATATTTTGTCCAACTGGATAATAACATCTTGTGAGGTATACTGACACTGTTCATTGTTATTACCATTTTAGAAAAATAAGAACCTAGAAATTCAGAGAGTCTGAAGGATTACTCAAGGTCCGTTGCTGGAAGATGGAAAGCTAATAACAGAATTCAGTTTTTCTCACTCTAAATTCAATGTTCTTTTGGTGTTCTTCCGTGTTCATATTACGCTGACCTTGTTCTAGTGTTTCCATCATACCAGGGACATCTGCGCAAAAGAAGTTAAGTTTTGCTTCAGTGTTTATACCTGTTTTAAGGTCAAAAAATTCTCTCTGTTTTAAGGTCAAAAAAATTCTCTCTGAGCTGGACTCACAACTAAGTCCAGTGCTAATACTTTATGCCCAAGCCGTAGTATAAGAAATATTTCTTATAGAAAAATAAATGTTTTTCTACAAGAGCTAAATTATACATAATCTGTTTTACAAAAATACCCTAGCCTCTGAATATCTCATGATGAGTAATCCCCAGAATCAATTTCAGTCCCTTTTCACTAGAGAATTCTCCATAGCCTGCTCCCTCAGTCAGCTGTGCTGCTCCCTGCCAAAGTGACTTCTGCTGGAATTCATTGATTTTATTAAACAATTATAAGTGAACATCTATTTCTGGTTAAGCTTACAAATACAGAGAAGCTCTTAGGATTATGATAAGCTCACAAAATATCATGAAAGCCGTAAAGAAGGGTCTTGGCATATCATAGAAGACTAAGAAGTAATGGATGAACAGTAAGTGGCTGAAGACAGGGAAGGCGTGGCTCTTCCTGGAAAACAGAGCAACGTGTATAATTCCCTGAGGCAAGAGAGCTGATGGCATACTCATGGGTCTAGAAGTGCTCTGAGAGTAAGTGGGTGAGAGTGTAAGGAATGAAGTTTAAAAGTGAAAAGGGGAGAAATTAAGAAAAGGTCTTATATGACATGCTAAGAATTTAGACTGCATCTCAACTGTCAATGAAGGGTTTTAAAGAGTAGATTGATAGGATCAAATTTGCATTTTGAATAGACTACTAAAATGGCAATGTTAGGAATATTCTGGAAAGGGGAAACCGTAGGACAGGACAATATACCAGACAGGAATCTTTTAAATGCTTCAAACAAAAGATAATGATGTCAGGTTTGCGTGATGAAAAGGTGCAGGTACAATATGGAAGTGGTGGCCGAGGAAAAGTGGAGGTGAGGGCAAAGTCATTTTTAAAGGCAAAGAAATGTGAGAGTAAGCAGTGGTATATGTCTTTAACATGGACATTATGGTAACTTTGATGTGGGAAAATACTGCGTGTCCAATCCCCAAACCCTCAGTTAATGGCAGGGAGTGGCCTGCAAGAAAGCAGAGAACAAGAAAGAGAGGTGAAGGGTGTCCTTCCTTGTGCCATTAAATTTTGATTAAGGTATAAATTTTAGTTCTGTTTCAACTGAGGACATATAGTTTTACAGTTAATAAGATAAAATACTGAGATGAGGTTGACGTATAAAATACTGTAAGTGGTATGATTTATCATTAATCAAACACCAAAGAGAAATTACTTATTTCTGGATGATGTGACAGTGAAGCTAGGGCAGGAGACAATTCTACTGAAAAGTGACACCATGCTTAATAGAGTGACCTACTGGATAGAATACTGAGATAACGGCAGAATTTTTTGTAATTGTTCAATGTTCTGAATCTCAGTCACCCTTTTAAACTATTGTTAACATATCTTTCCAAATGTTGTGTTAACATATCCTTCTATGCCTATCCTTCATATCTTGACCAAAGATATGACTTGAATAAAGTTTGAGAAACACTGTAGTAGTTGAAAGTACAAACAGAAATCTGAACAAAACACAGATCTCAGCAACAACAACAACAGCAAAAACAGATGGCAAATTGTCTTAAATTATATGATAGATTACTTGGAAAGTTGGTCTAATTGACAACCAAGAATATCATGCTTACTCATTATGGTAGTCATTAGTGCTATCTGCTATTATCACCAGTTCTTTTAACTTCTGGGCACAAAGAAGTACCATGGTTCCTGGTCTCCTTGAGGCTGGATGAGATTATAGGAGTAATGATCAATGACTTTGGAAAAACAATGACATGTACCTTAAAGGTGGACACCTTTGAGGGACATCGGGGATCTTTTCTCTTTTGTATGTCAAATACAATTAGCAGTGGTGGATGTTCTGAGGGTCTGTGATGACCTGACCAGTTGACCAGCAATAGACATGTAACATGAGCAAGAAACAAATTTTGCTGCATGAAGCCACTCAGATTCCAAGGTTGTTTGTTACTGCAGCATGACCTAGTCTTTTCTGACTGATACCCTAATTAATACATAGACTTATGACAAAAAGTTGCTGCTGAAAGTGCTATATCTCAATAAAATACCTGAGGCTGGTACAAAATGTATGGTGACACTGAAACTTTTTCCCTTCCTCTGACCAGTTCTAAGGCTCTCCAGGCCAAAAATAAGCTGACATGGTGGATACGGAGGACAAAGTCTTCAGGTTCCTATTAGAAAATCTTATATACTATCTTTATGGATAAACTAAACAATGTAAATCTAGCTGAGATTTTTTACAACCTAAACAATATAGGGTAAAAATTATTTAAGGATTACTTTTTTAAAATTAACCAATTACTTTAAAAACAAAAGGGAATATCCTATCAACACATTTTTTAATTTTGTGAAATTATGTGAAATTTACATAACCAAATTAACTACTGTACAGTATACCATTCAGTGGCCCTTAGTATATTCACAATTTTGTGCCACTGGCACCTCTATCCACTTTCAAAAAAATTTTCATGACCCCAGGAGAAAACTCCATACCCATTTTGCAGTCACCCTCTGGCCCTTCCTTTCCCCAGCTTCCGGCCCCCATCAATCTGCCTTCAGTTTCTATGGATTTACCAATTCTGGATATTTATATTTCATATAAACAGAATCATACACATGTTACATTTGAATCTGACTTCTTTCACTTAACAATGTTTTCAAGGCTCATCTACCTTGTAGCATGTATCAGTACTTTATTCCTCTTAATGGCTAAATAATATTCCATTTTATGGATATACCACATTTTGTTTATTCATGTATTGATGGACATTTGAGTTTTCACCTTTTGGCTTCCTGTCAATATTATCTTGTAAATAATTCTCATAATGTATTTTCCCAGGGATTACATAATTTATGGCATATACAATTTGGCAATATGGGAAATCAAGAGAAAGTCAAATTAAGCCACATACTGAAACTAAAACCTGAAAGTTATTTAGTTGGATCATCAGACTTATCCTAGACCAAAAAAAAAAAAAAAAAGCAAAAAACAGACAAAAACTTTATTTATTGTACTAACACAGCAATGATTATGTTTATTTAAACCATATAATTTACACACACTCACACACACACACACACACACACACACGGCTTCTAAAGAGGAGGGCGACTATTTGGTTAGCCTTATAGAAGATGCTATTAGGAACTGAGAAGGATGCCATGCCTGAGGCATGAGAGAATAACCTTCGCTCACTTGAAAGGGCTACCAGAGCCAAGTGCCCATCAATAATGACCAGGTTTCACTCAAAACTGGAGGAAAGCTCTAGGTGGTGCTCTCTCCTGAAGCTCTCTGCTGCCCTGTGTTGAGTACATCCATCATCTCTTGGTGCTTGGTGACCCTCAATCGATAAGCTACTGATCCCTCTGTCTCTGGAAGTTATATCAGGGATTGTACCAGGCAAAGTCACCACTATGTGGCTTCTTTACTAACAGCAGACACTATTAATGAGGGGCCCCAAAGTGCAAGAGCAGGGGAGGGTTGTTGGTGCCTGCAGGTGAGAAAATCACAGACGTCTCAGAAATACCCGGACTAGAATTGAATTGATGGAGTAAAAGAAGGCAATGAGATTCTGAAGTATGCAGCATACGTCAAAGGGAGTAAGTCAAAGCAGCATAACTCTGTATCGTTAATATGAACTTATTTGTACTATAGACTGTGGAGACTTGGGGGAATTTGGATTCTAAGGTTACACTACAATTTTGTGAATGTGTATAAATAATATTGTGATGAATAAAAAAATTATTTAAAAATGTTATTGAATTCATCCTTTGTATCTGCAGGCAGATAGTATCCATAACAGTCTATAAGGATAATCAAATTTCTGTCATATTAACAAAGTGTCCTTCACACTTTAAAAGGCTGAGCACCGTCATGCTCTATTCTCAACCACATGAGACGAATTTCTCTGGACTTCTGGAGATCTGCAGATAAGGCTGAGTTTCTCTACTGCTCCGGCCAACAACTGAACTTTCCAAGGAGATTCCACGGCTCTAGCTGTTAGATACATTACCAGATTTACCTAACTTTTAAGACGTATGCTTCTCTCCATATAAACGTAACCCCTGCTTTCTATATAAATTGCTCAAGACTGACTCCTTCTCCTTGGAAAATAATTTCACATGTACATTACCGAAACCTACTAGCACTCAATATTTTTCCCCAGAAGACAATCTTCAAATATCCCCAGATGTCCTTCCAGTTTCTCCAAAAGTGACATGGAGAATCCTCCGAAAAGATAATATTCTGATGTTTTCTAGAAGCTGGACAGGCAGTCAAATTTCATCCAAATTTGTCATTCGACACTAGAGAGGAATATTAAACTCCTGTATAAATTTTAGGAAAAATGTTAGTTTTAGGTTTGTATTCAAGGTGCAGATATGTCCCTGACAGTTTCTAAAGGGTGCATTCCCTGAGGAGGTACCTTTAGTTCTTATAAATTGGCATTTAAAGGAGAAAGTGGACAGAGTTCTGAAACTTCCTGCCAGCTAAGGAGAAATGCAGAATGCTATCTGCTAGACTCAGATATGGAAGAGAAAACTGTTGGGCATTTCTCAGTCCAAAAATACATATTTCCACAAAACATATTTCCAACTACTGCTTTCATCCATTCTTGAGTAATAAAAGACAGTCACTATTGAAATCTAAAGCTTAAATGAGTCTGAGGTAAGAAAACATAGCACACATTCAGAGTATCATTTATACAGGAGAAATTCTTCAGGAGAAACCCATAAAAGTCAAAGATATTAAATAGATGTACTGCCTCTGGCTTGAAACCAAAGGGAGACTTATCTGCTATGCACTGTGCCCAGATGCTTTATAAAGAACATCTGTGTTGCTTGGATAACCCCACTCAGTCAACTCAAAATTCATGATCAGACTCCCTCTGTAGTTGATTCTTATCTAGGTTCTCCTCACTGAAAGAGAGATAGAAGAGGGAAGAGGGCCACTGGTGTATAATACAGAGCAATACTAGAAAGCTTTCCCCTGCATCACCCTGACAGGTTCCTAATAGCCATACAATGTTGGGAAGAATGACATGTCACAAATGTGTCATGAACTGCAGCTCTCCCAAACTAATGTAAAGTAATGGTGTTAGTGGCATCACTGAACTTGAAAGTCTGGGGGTTTTGAGAAAGTGCCCTATTTTCTAACATTTTTCTGGTTATCTGCTTATGTGGAAAATATGTCTATCACCCCATATTTCCATAAATCCTTAAATAAGGTGGAGGGCAAAGTGCCAGGAGGGGTTCGTGTTTTCATGAGATACTTCACATTCTTTGTAGTGAGGCATCTCTTTCTTGCAGAGGCTTGTCTTTCTCTCCTCTGTCAATTCTATGTTTCAAATGATAGGAAATTTAAATTCAGTAAGGTAAACTCCAAAGACTGAAAAAGGCAAATTTTCCTATTTTGGGAAGTCATTGATCATTTTAATTCTAGATGTCATCAGGGTTAACACCACATCTCAGGGTTGGCTCCACGGGCGCCCCGTAGCCTGTGAGGAAACACAACTGCATTTGCAAATTCCCTGGAGGCTAATGGTTTTCTTGGTCACTTTCAGCTACCGATTTGTATCGCTAATGAATTACTTTTTTCCACTTGAAGTCTTTATAGCTGTTTCTCTTTGTCTGTACTTAGACACTAAAAGATGGCGTGCTTTGTGAAGGTGTTTTACTGGCAAGTGAGGAACATGCACAAGGTCAGGTAGACCCTCAGCGACGGGTTTCCAGGGAGGAGAAGTGTGGTAGACCTTTTAAAGACAAAAGACTGACTGCTATCTTTGTCCCATATTAGGTAAGTCTCAGAATCTGAGTGCTGCCGAAAGGCTGGTGAAAATCTGACTTGTAGCCACATAAACCATGGGGCTGGCTGGAGGTCATGGTCTGCAAAGGTCCCAAACAGAATTATGGCTTCCAGGTGCCTCTGCATCATACAGGATGTGCCTCGGTCAGGATTATGTCACCCAGTTACATCTGCACTGGGGACAGCAAGCTAGGGGCCAGGTGAGATTGTCCAGTATCCCCAGACAAACCAACCACATAGCAATAACAAAAACAACAAAATCATACTTACACTTTGTTGAGAGATTTTATACAGAAGAAATTAAAATGTGAAACAGTTCTTAAGTCCATCCTATTCACAAAAGGGTAAAAGTACCTTCCAAAGGGTTGAATACCATCTACTTTTAAAGAACTGAGTCATAATGCTTTTCTTAGATATCTTGGGAATTCTTATTTGACCCATCTGTGACCTTCTGAGAACAGGTAAAGCACAAGACATAATGTTATTTTACCTGGAACCTCAGAGGAAGATCACTGTCTAAAGAAGCTGAAAATACAATGAAGAAGCTAAATAAATCTCAAAATGCATGTTCATTCAATCAAGGGCCCTCTAACACTGCAACTATTTTAAAGTATGTTTCTCAGCAAATTTTAATAATTCCACCTCCAAAAGATGTTTTATATCCCTTTTTGATCAAATATAATACATGAAAATCTAAATGCATAGGTTTGTACAGAGAAGTAACTCCTTCCTTTATTGTAAAATTATTTTACAAAGATTTAGCACATGGGCACAAACACACATGCACACCCTAGTGGACTTTGCTAGTGCATTTATTAATTTCCACTTATTGTACTCTCTATGAACACAGCAACTGCATGAACCTCAGAATTCCCTAGGGCCATGTCCTTTGAACACTTAGAAAGAAAGGCCTTCTGTGGTCTATGGTATAAGTGTTATTATTTTACACATGCCATTAAAATACAAAAAGAGTAGCATGGTCGCCGTGCAGGAGTCTTTCTTTTGTATTCTCTCTCTTCTGAATTTACTTACAGGGTGACATACCTAAACTATGGATATCCATTACTGGGTGGAATGCCCTGAAAACCTGTCTTACTTTGAAAGTAAATCATGTAAAGAATGTAACACACTGGACTTCACTGAAAGCCTCTGGCAACAATTCCTTTAACAAGGTGTGTTATAATACTAGTATATTGCATCTTGATGATAATGCCAATTGTTTACATCCCCACTGTGTCATTCAAGCTTGCAAATTTACATAAGAGAAGAATGTCCTAGAAAGGCAGATAGAAGTCTTGTATTGCCAAGATTTAAGCCAAGAAATGTATTTTATATCTATTACCAGTCTGTATTTTTTTTGCAGGAAGTTTAATATCAAATTCTTTTCTATATTCTAAGGTATCTGGTTTGTTTACTCTTGCATGAATTTTTAGCTTGTACATTTTCCTTCTTTTCTAAAACAGTTCTGTAAAAGTTTACAAAGTCCTAACGGGATTTGAAGACATAATCAAAATACTTTTCACTATAAATGTACTCTGAAACACCGGAAAGTTTCAGTCTCACCTCCCCCTGTCTGGAATCCATCATATAGTATGGGTTGCTTTTATACTTGTTTACTGATCAAATCCAGAACAGTACCATGGAACACAGAAGCAGCAGATCTGATTGAGCTACATTCCTCTTTTATTCAATAATGTTTACATATCAGGCACCACACTGTCTATATATAAAACACACTCTTCTCTTTGGAAAAAAACACTGTCTAGTAGGCATGCCTTTCCATGTGCTGTATTATAGTCTGAGATTTAGTAAAAATAGTAATATCTATATGCACTCCAAATAATTCTAAGACAACATGTCTGTAAGCGGACTGTCCTAGGAGTAGCCAAAAAGATATATTTTATTGCATTTATAACAGTTATAAAAATCAAGTCTAAAAATATTTTATCTATTTGTATGAAAAAATACTTTAAACAAAGGTATTTCATATATATATATATCTTTTTATGTATTGCATTAGTAGAAGTAGAAGAAGTGAACAGAATGAGATGCTAGCTTCATCTATAATGAATTCATGGAGTTATTCTCAGCGTAATATATTCCCACTGAAATAAATGGGCTAATTAATTTCATTGAGCCTTTTATGGGCATTAGGTTTGGAAAATAAGCTACTTGACCTGCAAATGGATAGCATGCAGTGACTCTAGGTTTACCAGTAAGGAAGGTTATTCAAAATTTGATTTTTTTCCTCTTTAATCCCCTAATTATCTCATTTTTACATTTAAGATGTTATGTTGCAACAAAAAATATCATGTTTTGGTTTATAGATTTTAGGTAGTATTCACTGTCTCTCTTTATTTGCATTTTTTTCTCCTAACTTTGTAATAGAGTTAATTTTCTTTATTAGGACAATTAGAAAATTAAGCATAGTTCATAAACTAATCTAATAATAAATATGTAATGTACAGCTTCCTTTTTAAATAAGTATTATTAGATACATTATACCCCTTCATATGACTAAAACTATGCTAAATACAACTTAATCTTTCTAAAATACTTCAGGATTTATTTAAGGTTATTATTATTAATATTTGATTATGGATATATGAAAATGCCAATTACAACTTTACTAACTAGAATAATGGTGGGGAGAAGGCCATGGATAAGTTAAAATCCAAATTAAAATAAACTAATCACAATGTTGTACAGTGATTTTAATGTAAGTTTATTAAACTAGTACTCAATACTTAGGATGTAGTAATCAGTACATTTATCAGTCAACAGATTTTTCCATGTAATTGTGGGTTTCTGATATTATTAATAAAGTGATTGTTTACTATGGCAATATGTAATGATTCTTGGGTGAGAGCACTCAGGAATAGTGAAATTCTGCCTTCACAAAGTCACCACATTCCCCATGAGATCCCTACAAAAGGCGGTGATCATTTTATTATCGACTGGGTTAGAATCCTGTTCACAGTTTTCTGGAAAACAATGTGAATACAAAGCTTGACCTGGGACTTTCCCAAACATGAAGCCAGCTCCTTCCCCAGCCTTACCTAGTTCCTCAACCCCCCAAATGAGCAAGCATGTGAAAGAAAGAAAAGTGAGAGTGAACATGAAGCCCAGCTTGAACAGATACAAGTAGGAAAGAAGCTAGAGAGACAAGAAGAAAGGTGGCCATGGCCCAGCCCTAGTACAATACCACTCCAGTCTCATGAACGGAAAAACCTGACAAAGAGAATCCACCATGTCCAGCCCTGCCCCAGACTCAATATGGACCAATTCATGCCGGACAGTCGGGCTCAACCAGATTAATTTTCTCTCTTAGAAGAGATGCAAAGGAAAAGAAGGAACTAAAGGGGTAGAGAGATTTGTTTTTTCTCACTTAATTGAATACAAAAATAAAGTTAAAACTGTATGTGGAATACAAATATAATGCTTTAAATCACTTGATCAATGATGACCAATATGTTGCCATCTGCAAGTCTCTTTGTGTATGCTTGCTCTGCTGCTATTCTACCTCTCCACACTCAAAGCAGGCAGAGCCCCCTGGTGTGGAAGTTCCCACGAGTCACCTATAAATACCTGCTTATCTCTGGAATTTAGTTCAACACACTTTCCTTAAGTTCAGGACTTTGATTCATAGAAAAGTATGATTTTTATTGCATCCATTTCCTTTTGTTATTGTTACCATAGAAACAAAAGTCTGTCACATTCTTTCTACATTCTAACTTGAAGTGAGATTCCTCCCATTTCTCTTTGAAACTAGTAATACCAAAACAGGGGCAAAATACATCTTAGTGGCAAATATTAGGGAAGGGTGACATTATAACCTCCCAAACCTTAAGGAGTCCCTTCTAAGATTTTAAATGTGTGATGTGTCATTTTGATGTTTCAAATGTTTTTGTAGCTCTTCAAGTGTAAGAAATCATTTCCTTGAAAAATAAGTAGAATAAAATCCCAACATATATACAAGATTTCTGTCATGTGAAGAAGAAATGGCTGAGATATGAGTATAAAAGAGTAGAGCTATGAGTGGAGATGGTGGAAACACATATAAATTGTAACAATGCTTCCTTCCTCAGGCACCCTGAGTGATGCGTCCATGGCAGTTCTTCCTGCTGGTGACAGTACTCTGTAGAATGCCTAACAAGCCTCAGAAAATTACTGACTAGTACAACAAATATGGAAAATAAAATCTGACAGGGATGTACATTTTTCTTCTATTTGATTTTATCACAATATTGATTTACTAGCATGATATTAGGCCAGACAAATGAAAAATGCCAGAATAAAGACCAAATATAATCCGTCTGCATTAGTAAAGTTTATATTCAAATGTATACAGCAAAGTTAAAACAAACAAGCAACCCCCCCAAACCGTGGCTTAAACAAGTTAAAAGTTGCATGCAAGAACTTGTTTAACTGCCCTATCGTATCATCAAGGAACAGGCTTGTATCTTTCTGCTCTATGACCCCAGTGAAGGACCTCATGATTCAAGATAACTACCCTAGCTCCAGCCATCACATCAAGTTGCACACCAGTAGGCAAAGGAAAGGCAGACAGGTATAAAAAAGGTTATGTCCCTTTCAGTTAGGTTAGTTCCCTTTAAGCAACATTCTGTCTTATACATGCGTTGGCCAGAATTTACTTACACAGTCATTCTAATGAAAAGGAGAGTGAGAACTAGAAACTTTTTATTCTAGAAAACAATGTTCCCACCTACGAAAACAGAGTTCTCTCAATAAGAAAGAAATTAGAATGACTACTACAACAGGCAACAGTGTCTTTGTCAGACTCCTCTCTCAAGAGACCTGGGGAAAGACTGAACAGTAATAAATGAGGGTAAAATGTACACATTATAAATATCTATGCATTTTGCCACATACAGCAGTGCAGAGAATGTTAATCTACTTTGAACCACATGAATCATTCTTAGGCTAATAAGGCCTGTATCAGTCAGGATCCTTCCAGGAGGCAGAAAACACACAGTGATTTGAACAGGAAAGTTTAACATAAAGAATCATTAACAAGAGAAAGACAAATACTGTATGCTAACACATATATATGGAATTTAAGAAAAAAAAAAGGTCATGAAGAACCTAGGCGTAAGACAGGAATAAAGACACAGACCTACTAGAGAATGGACTTGAGGATATGGGGAGGGAGAAGGATAAGCTGGGACAAAGCGAGAGAGTGGCGTGGACATATATACACAACCAAACATAAAATAGATAGCTGGTGGGAAGCAGCCGCATAGCACAGGGAGATCAGCTCAGTGCTTTGTGACCGCCTGGAGGGGTGGGATAGGGAGGGTGGGAGGGAGGGAGACGCAAGAGGGAAGAGATATGGGAACATATGTATATGTATAACTGATTCACTTTATTATAAAGCAGAAACTAACACACCATTGTAAAGCAATTATACTCCAATAAAGATGTAAAAAAAAGAATCATTAACTATAAAAGCAGATTGGAGTAACAAAGCATTGGCTGTTAAAAGTAAAAACTCTAAAGAATATTGAAGTAGCAAATATAAGAAGCAGCCACCACCTGTAGGGCTGAGATAGAGCACCAGATGGAGAGAGCATCACCCTCCTCCTAGCACTGAAATTCAGATTTTGTTGGAGTGTAAATGGCTGTGGTTCTCTGGATGTGATATTTGGCCAATAAAGTTTGCTGGAAATTGTCCTCTGGAGTTTCAGGGAAAGCCATCCACAAGGAGATGCCACAGCCCAGAATGCACTATAAAACTGCCCAAGGAGAGCCTCACTGCAGCACTGCACTCTGAGGCCACCAGAGGGCGTAACTGGAAGGGTTTTTTTTGTTAGCTGCTGTGTGCTGCCAGCCACCAGCGGTTCACTGAAGGAACCAGACCAGATGTTCTCTGCAGGAACCAGACCAGATGTTCACTGCAGGAACCAGACCATCTGTTCACTGTAGGAACCAGAAGCTGGTGAAGCCAGAGATTCGGGAGGTTGTGAGAAGAGTACTCTGAACCCAGAAAGAAAGCACCTTCCTTCACTCTAGCATCCTCTAGTGACAAAATTGGAAGTTGTTCTAGCTGACAAATGAGAAATAGAGGGGTACACTCCATTTTCACAGAGAAGCAATGCAAAATAAATTCGGAGCTGAGCGGCAACAAATCAATAACTGAAACAAGGCCTAAATCTCAGAGAAAGCATACAATTGACACTTTCTGTCTTTTTTACGCATTTTCACCCCTATCTGAATTTTAGCGTATAGCGCTATACGCTGAAAAGACTGATCCAACATACACCTGCATCAGAAAAAGTAGGAGAGAAAGAGATACACAAGAAAAACATTTCCCTCTAATGTTTACTCATAAACTTGCAAAGGGTGCTAATTCCATTAGACATTAAATAACAGCCAACACACACGTGTGCTGAACTCTTCATGTACAAAGACACCTTAATCTGGAAACGACGTAGTTAAATGAATGCCCTAGAATCTAACCAACAAAGTTAGCACACCTTCTTTGAGACGGTGTGATAAAACAGAAGAAACACTTCCCAATAAAACCAGCTTCTTCCAAAAATGCCTCACTGCAATTGCCTTCTTCCTTTTTTACTTCAGTTTATCTATGAATTAAAAAATAAAATGACAGTGACACTAAATTTTTACATTTCTATTTTATCTGGGTTCAAAATATTTAGATAAGCTCATAGGCAATTTCTACTCCCTAAAATGTAAAAGTATAAACTTCCACCTGTAAGGAAAAAATGAAATATTTTCTCCAGATATGAAAGTATTTCTTAGTTCAAAACTAAAAGGAACATTCTTCAGAATCAGATCAAATGGCTTTCTATAATACAGACTCAGAGAAATAAAGAAAAAAAAACACATTAGAAGATAAAATTTATTTTTTCCTCTTTAGGCAGTATTAACTAATTGTGGGACAAAGGTAGTGCTCAATAGGAAAATATAACAATTTTTACCTCTATTTCTTTGTAACCACAGTTAACATTTTAAAGATGTGCACGCAAGAGGGAAGAGACATGGGAACATATGTATATGTATAACTGATTCACTTTGTTATAAAGCAGAAACTAACACACCATTGTAAAGCAATTATACTCCAATAAAGATGTAAAAAAATAAATAAAATAAATAAAGATGTGCAATATTTTCCATGTGCATGTTCATAAATATATAGATTTTCAAAGAAATTCATACTTTGTGTCCAGTTTTATACTCTTTAACCTACCAATCTATCATAAATAGTCTCTAATATAATTATGGCTTAAGAGAATTTATCATTCATTTTTCTATACCACACAAACAGAACACTGCACCAAGGATAGCAATATTAATATCAATCTTGCTATAATCTTGACCTTTTAGCTAAGAACAAATGTAATATCAGAGAAATTAAGAAAGCATTTATTTTTAAAGAAAAATAGCATCACAAGGCCAAAATGTTTTCTGGATTGATAAATATTTCAATTCATAAGAAAGAATACTGCTGTACTAAAATAATATGAGCGCTTTCCAAAAAGTGATAGCCAGCCCTGGGGGCTCCCCTGAGACAAGTAATCACAGATACCTGGGCCAGCCTGTCATCCAGCACAAGGAGCTCAGTGTTCTCAGAAGACAGAGGAGTCTCTACTGCTCCGGGTTCCACTCATGCTCCCACTGAAGCAGTGGAGAAGGGCATTTGCGAGCACAGATCCAGAGTGTAAAGACCTACGTTCTGGTCTAACTCCCCACTCATTAGTGCCATGTAGTGATCTCTCTTAATGTCTCTGAGAGACTGTTTCCTTCTCTGTAAAAGATGTGTAATAATACCAATACCTACCAACCACAAGAATTGTGAGAAAAATAATTGCTGTAAAGCACTTAGTACAGAGTCTGAAATACAATAAACTTTTAACAAATGATATAATCTGACTGTGTGCCCAGGGCTCTGGGCAGGATTCCAGTGACTTCATTAACTTTCAAACACTAACAAATGTTGAATTTCTTTATGTTCAAATAGTATTAACCTGGAAAAATATCCTTTAAACAATTAAACATCATAAAAAATAATTGAAAGTCTTTCCAAAAGGTCTTACTATGTAATTTCACAAAGCAAGTGGTATGAATAATAGGATAAAGCAATAACAAGAGAAATCTCAGTCTATTACCAACTATCTTGCCAAATTCTGAACAACAGGTTCTGGGGATTTCTTCAGATACTTGCATTTTATATACTGTTTTTTTCTTCAGGTATGTATGAGTTTTATTACAAAACTAAACTTACATCATTTAAAAAAAAAAACTTTTAAATATATGTTATTCTTTTCAACTGAGACCTCTCAGTGATTCTTAACACAGTCTCCAAGTTAAACTAGAATTGACATTGATGTTGAACCTTGTCTTATTCTTCAACTATGCCACCCTGAATCCAATATTTTTTTATAAATAGTTCTACTCTTCTATCAAATAAAAATATTTTAGTATGAATTTTATATACTATTGATTTATTATTGATATTTTATTGTTATAAATTTATATCACTGTTTTGTTTCCATTGCATTTATTTTTACTGTTAACATTCTATATGAGAGAGTGATGCCAGGTTATTATACAGTTATGACAGTGAAACATAATTCCCTTTTTAAATATATGTATTTTTATTTGCACAGTGAGTTGTTTTAAAGAAAACTAGTCATTAATTGTATAATGGTATAATCACAACAGTATAAAATTAAGTAATAGTATAAGTAACACTGATTATATTAATATATTATACTAACATAAGTAATAATATAAGAATAATATTTGACAGTACAAAGTAATTGAAAACCTGGAAACAATTCTTTCTATAAACCACTCCCTGCCTTCTATTAGCCAATGCTTGCGCTAATGTGACAGATACGTCACCTTGGGACTGACATTTCATGTCCACTGCATCAGCGTTTCACTTAGTTGTAGGATCACTTTTAAGGATTCAATATGAGGAAAAAATGCTATATTATTGGAAATGACCAACAGGAAAGTGTCATGTTTGACCATAAATATGAAAAATCTTATATTGTCAATAGGTCTATGTTTAGACATTCAGAAACCTAAGTTAAAAATAAAAACAGAAAAAGATGTTTTGGAAAATAAAAGCAAAGAGACCACTAATTACCTTGGCAAACTGCATTTTAAGAGTGCTCTCAAGTTTAGACATCAGTAGAATCAATGTGATTCAGATGGTTCTCTTTATAGTAATTAGTGTGGCTTAAAAATGTAAAACTCTTCAAAATATGTTGAAACAATGTTTTTGGTGAGACTTAGCTTAAATTATTTTAGTATTCAGATAACACTTTACTTTCTCATGAAAGATAAATTTAGTTAAGAATATCAATTGATTAAGAAGGCTGTAAAATACCTAACAGTTCTCAAGTGCATGTAATTTTGGTTTTGGTTTTATTTGCTTCTGTTGAACTATTCTCCCTCTACATATGGTTTCTCAGCTATAAAATGATAGGGTTTAGCTATCTGGTCAGCCTATGACGTAATGTCTCTCATACAGACTCAATTAACTGATTTAACATCACTAAAAAATTAACACTAGAACGTAAAGAATCTTTTTCTAGAAACTTATATTTTAAGATTTGACTGCCTAACTAAACCTAAAATGCTATTACATAATGTACTATTTAGGACATATTCATCAAATAAAGATTCACTGAGTAATTATGTGCAATTATGTGCAATGCATTGGCCTCAAAACAATACGAACCAAGAACAGGGCTCAGTCTCCACATGAAACTTTCCATGGCCTTTTCTCTCAGTTTCTATCAAGCATTTGCTGTTGCTTCCTCTTATTTGGCCATGCTGAAGTGGACCCACATTGTGAGAAAACAATTAATTGCTGAGGCAGCATTTTGATCAAACTATTAATATACTGCTTACATAATTTCCCTGGTGAAATGAAGTTTCTTTTACAATAATTATTAAAGGTAAACCTGAGATTTAAAGAAATGAGATTATTCTGCTCCCTAGAAGAACTGCATTTTAAAAACTGTTCTGGTAATTAGTATTCAGTAAAAACTCTTTTGTAAAAGACACTATCACCTTCTCAAATTGACTAAATTCTGGGTAAAACGGCATAGTAAAGAAAAACCAGTATTTTTACAAAAATCTGTCTTAAAAGTAGACTGCTTGCTCAAATGAGGTTGCTTGTGTGTAACATTTAAAAGGTTAAAAAAGAAACAAAACTGAAATGATTAGAAGCAACTAAACTTGGTATTTATAGTTTGAGTTATAGCTGAAAAACTACCCAATCTTCTTTTGTAGTAAATAAATCATTGTTATGCCAAAAAGAACAAAATAGACTCTTCCTCATTTCAGATAACTGTTTGATACAAACCCCTTTTATATAGAATTAGTTTGAAATTTCATTTATATACATTATTACTTAATTCATCGTTAAATATCTATTGAAGGCCTACCATGTTCTCATCACTATTACAGAGACAGGGGATATGGCAGTGATTGAATAAATTCACCATTATCATGAAGCATTCATTCTACATGGTAAAAGAGACTGTAAGCAAAAAATACAGGTAATAGATCAGTTGATGGTAAGCATACAAAAAATAAATAAAGCAGGTAAGGAGAGACAGTATGGAGGTACTCTATCAGAAAGGGTGGGAGGCATTCCCTCACAGGGAATTTCAACAAAAACTTGATTGAAATGAGAGATTAGTCTATTAAAATATTTAGGGAGAGCATTATAGGCAAAGGCAAAAAGCCAAGGCAAAGGCTCGTAATACAAAGCCCCTTTATGTTGAAAGCCCCCATTGTAAGAATTTAATTGGTAAAATGGTTTACAGTTTGGGGGAGAATTGTTTAATTAAATATCTGCAGAAGTAGATATAAAGCAAACCGTGACTCTCTTTACCTGCTAAAATGTTTCTTTTGATAAGATAATTAACAATAGCCTTTCATGTATAATTTTAATGTTAACTGATGATATACATCTTTTATACAATCATGTTTGCACTAGAACATAAGCTTTGTGAGGGCAAAGATTCTGTTATCTGTTGTTGACAAGGATTCTAGTGTTTCAAATGCTGTTACATTGTAGATGATCAATAAATATGTGAATTAAGAAACTGTGCATTATTATTCACAAAATATTTTCATATAAATACTAGAGGTCAATATAGTTCTTCCTAATTTCTTTTAATAGCATTCACTACCATAATACACTATTCAACTGCCTAGTCAACTTATTGGTAAGTGTAGATATATTCTCTGTATCAAAAGATGCATTCGACTGAATCAACTGATAAAATGTTAATGTTTGAGATTCTGTATCCCAGTGGAAGTTCAGAGATCAAAAAATTCAATAACTATTGATAAAATGTGATTCTTTTTGGATATCCAACAAACTGCCAAGTTGAAAAAAATTTTTGTCCTAGTTTCTCACTCTACAAGTCACAAGTACACCCAAATTACCATGCAATTTCGAGGAAAAGAACTGGTACAAAAAGACAAAGCAGCAGAAATAGTGGAGTCATGTGAGCATTAAGATCCATTTGTAATTAGGCACTCACAAATTATATTTAATTCTGACAGACATGTACTTTCACACATATTTGATAGATGAGCCAGATCACCCCTCTTCATCTCAACTTTAACTACCTGACTGTAAATACATATTTCTCAGCAGAATCGGAGCTATTTATTTCCTCAGAAGGATTTATAATGATAACAGTAAACTAACAAAGTTTTTGGTTCCTAGATTCCAGACATGACCACAGCACAGGTGTGGACTACCAAGTAATAATATTAGTAATGATAATTATAATTCCTGCTTTATTTTCCCTTTTAAAGTGGAACTTCTTATTAAGTACGATCAGGTATAAACTGAATTGCTTCTGGAACGTACGGAGTCAATTTTGTTTCTGAGGAATGGCTCTAATCATTGGCCCTAATCAAGGCTTTAAAAAAACCCATGTCTGTTGTAGGCAGACTGAAAAATTCTCAGCACCTGAGAAGCAGTCACTTTCAAGAACTGCCACATACAGGATAGGCTGGTATTCCAAAGAGATAGCGCAAGGTCTTTTTCCCATTTAAGCACTGTGTGAAGTCAAAATGAGTAAAGGAAATAGAAGCAGCTGGAAATAGCAATCATAGTGATAGGAACCATTTTAGCGATGTATGTTTTATATACTGTTTTAAATACTTTACATATATAACTTTATTTTACCTTCACAATAACTCTACATGGTAGATGTTATTATTATCCCTATTTTATGGAGGTCGAAAGTGAAGCACAGAGAGATGAGGTAGCTTGTTCAGGCTGTCCAGAAAGAGAGAGAGGAAATCAAAAACGTGAAGATAAAGCACATTACTCACAGATCCATTGTAATGGAAAGGTCACTGAGCTACGGATTCTCAGTGGATTATAGAGTACAATGCAACAGGCGCAAAAGACTTGAACATTTTTAAAAATTTAAAAATACAACTTTAATGGGACTTCCTTGGTGAGAAAATATAAAGAGAGTTTAGTTCCATCTAAAGTAAGTTAACTAAATAAAACATTACCGACCATTTACTGAACACCAGGTTGCAAGCACTATCTAAAATAATGGGTTTATAAAGATTATGACATTTAAATCACGAATACACATTCACATTATTGAAGAGTTTAAAATCCAGTGGGAAAGAAGCATATGAGGAAACAATTATAACAACATGAAAATTGCTCTGATGATTGAATACAAAAAGCACGAGAGGAGCAGAGAGAAAAATGAACCAATATGCCTCTCCCATGAAGGAAAAACATTTAGAGCTATTGGCTTAAGCATGAACTTTGCATGTGAGCAATGGCGGAAGGTGCTGCAAGCAGAAAGAACATTGTGTGGATGGGCAACAGGGAGTGAAAAGGCATATTCAAAGAATTAGATATATTTTAGTATCATTCAAGATTTACCCTAAAGTAGGGAAATTGTGGAAGATGTTGCTGGACAGATAAACAAAGCACAAAGCAATTTAAAAGTTACAGAGAGACATTAATAAATTATGTACCTGACAGTTCGGAGGCAGAAAATAATGAGCCCATATTATTTAATATAGAAACTGCAATCTCTATAGTCTTTTATTCAATCTGGCTAATCAAATGATGGATAAAGTCAGAAAGTGCAAACTTTTAATTAGAATCTGTTAATGAACAATGTTTCAAGAGGAAAAAAATTAATGACACAGGTGTGGTGTGGAGCGAAGCCTCCGAAATATGTAAGCAATTACAGCCTGAATTCCTACATTCGATTTGGAGATGCCAGAAAGTTCAATCCCAACTCAGATTAGAGTGAACACTTTTAAACATATATGTATTTTATCAAACCTACACACATACAGGTATACATATACTTTGTTTACTGTGGCTCAAATTACCAAAGCTTGCAAGTGAGGAGTATAGTGTATACCGTGCATGGGTACATTTCTGAGACCTCTAATATTCTGCCCCCTCTGTCCAGATCTGTTGCCTCTGGAAATATTGACAAAAGTAATAAGCTGGATTGAATCCATAAAAAAATCATTTAACCTAGTCATCAATACTTGTACATTATTCATTAAATCAGCAAATATTAATTGACCACCTACAATGTTCAACTGCACATTCCAAACACTGAATACTTAATAAAGTATACGCCACCTATTACCACGTCACTTTAGAAAATGATACGAAATCTGTATGTTAATAAAACATACACACAAAAAAACATTAAATATAAGGCAAGTTCAAACTATAATGAGTGTCATAAGACTCAATGTTCTATGAAAACTGAACAAGCAAGTGATCACATCCTATGGGGCAGACAATTATGAGAGATACTTGAACTTACTGAGAAGTGTAGTATTTGACTAAGCATTCAAGCATTTGAAATGAGCACAATTTTGAGAAATGGATGTGAATAGGACAGACGTGAATAGGACAAGCTGACATGGATCAACTGAAGTGATGTTAACAGTTAAAGATTAAATTGAAATGGACACTCTAAATGTAACACCATTTAACGTATTATTTTTTCATCTCAATGTAAACATTTCATTGTTGTATTTTATTATTCTATTTTTGGCACAGAGGATCGAATTGTGCATATATTGAATCCCCCTTGACTGTCTTCTATATCTACTTTTCTTCTCAACTTCTTTAAATAACACCTTTATTAATTTTTTTCTATCATTTATTTCTGTTACTGATTTTATACGAGATCTATTCTCCTTTGTGCTTCTTGTATTTAGTCTTCATTCCTCAAATGATTTTGTCTTTTTATATTCATTTCCTGAGCTCTGCATGTTTCTGTTTACCATCCTACAATTTGGCCATATTGAGAATTTCTGTATATGTGTTTTCTGGTCTTCCTTCATAGAAGTAATTGTTTCAATTTTTTAAAATTCATTTTGGAATGTCTCTACTTTGTGGCAACATCTTTTTAATGAGTTTTGCTAATCTGTAAAAAAGAAAAAACTTGTACTGCTATCTTTTCATATGTTCTACAATATCTTTGTATGAATCTTATATATTTTCATCTTGTTGGTTCTATTTGAATTGGGGCATTTTCTTAAACAACTCTTCATAAGCTTTTTCTCTGGATTGGATGAGTGGGCCAGGGTCATTTTTCAGACTTTCCTGATCATGACTCCCTTTTATGTTGCTACAAGTAGACTGTAACCATGACTTTTCTACCTTCCCTCAACCAACCTGGCTCAAGGGGGGTTTTGATATTGGCTGTGAGTTTCAAGTTTCTTCACAAGCTGTTGGCTGGCATGGAACACAGCCTGGGCTTCATAGTGATTTCCTTAATGATTAGAATAGACAGTTTTGCTTTGACTTTCTGAGCTTCTGTTTCTGGGTCACTCTGATCTTCCTGTATCACCTCTCTATTTGTTTAACAGGCATTCACTCCCTGTGCATTGTCTTGCTCATGGCAGACTAAGTGCGAGAGTGTCCTTAAGGTAATGATTAATTCCTGGGGATTTCTGAGACCTTCTAATATTATGCCCCCATCTGTCCAGATCTGTTACCTCTGGAAATATTGACAATATTAGATTGTGGGGTTTTCTCAGTCTTCCAATTTTGCTGAAAATATTTTTTGGTGCTTTTACGGTTGTTGCTTTGTCACTCTATCTATCTACTTATAAACAACTTTGAAGCATAAATTCTTTTGCTTACCAATAATTGTACCTTTGTAATGGGTCCTAAGTAAGGATACCATGACCTACTCTGTTCCTGTGAATACTTCCTGTATTTTATTCAAATTGATCACTTTTTTCCCCAAGAAAACCATCTACACCTTCAAACTTTCAGATGTATGTTTTCTCAGTATAGAACCTCCTCATTCTCCAGCCATTTGTAAAACTTCTTCATAAGTCATGTTAAATTACACTTCCTCATGGAGTTTTTCTTGATTTCACTGACTTGGTTTCCAAGCCCTCTTCTAAACTCTCACAACAATATGTTTTACAGCTCTTCATGGATGGTTTCTTCTAACTCTGCTTGGTTTCTGTGTGAATACGTGTATGTGTGAATGTGTTTTATGCTTCTGTCTTATCCTCCTTATTCAATATACATTCTTTGAAGGTAAGTATTAATTTATTTCACTAATATTTATGTCACCTGTAAGCTATTCAATATAGATTTTCAATATATATTTCTAAATTGTTGAAGAAAAAATCAGTAAGTGTTTTTGACTCTCTACTACATATGCAGCTGTACACAAGTCATTGAAGTTACAAAGACATAAAAATCACAAGACAGAAAATTACAAAGACATAAAACTCACAAAATTGTTACGACTGTTAGTAAAATTGGAATAATAAGGATAGATAATGCATGGGATCTATGGAACGGTAACCATATTTGTAAAATTCTGTTTTTTAAACAAAATACTAAACATTATAACATTTATCTTGGAAAAAAAATTTTACTTGGTGAAATCTGAAAACGCTGCTTGCTTTTTGTAGCTTCTAACTGCACTTATATATTTTCTTTTCCCTTTCTTTTTTAATATGGCATAATGTGATGGTCTTACAGAGAGACATCACATATAAATGTCACTACTATGTAAGTCTGCAGGTTAAGACAATAGAATAGACTGAATAACAACATTTAACAACATTATGTTATGACAATGAGTTCAGGTCTTATTATACTTGCTATATTACTGGACATTTCTGAAGCACTGCTTTGAGAGATTGACAGGGAAATTAATGTCCTTAATACAATCCACCTGAATGTTTGCTAGTGAAATGCCACAGGAGCGTCAAGCTTCAGTGTATCTCAAAGCTACGGTACCATTCTGAAGAGGAAGTTGTAGTGTCAGGTAAGTGGTTAATTGGATATCCACTTTCTTCAACAGATTGTTTATGATAGAAATGAAAGAATACCACTGAGTGAAATTTGGACAGCTTCAAAAGTACAAAAAAGAAAAATGAACCATTTAAAGTTTCAAACTCTTTTGGCGTTAAAGCTAAAAGAAAGGACAAGGTCTTCTTATCATGGACTAATGTATAACTATTCAATTAGAGATGCAAGAAAGCTATGATTATAGGATTCATCTCTAAAATACATACTAGCATTCATCTGAAAGTGAACTAACCTGCAGGTAGACATCATGGTCTCAGAACTTGCTTCACACCAGTCTGGTACCATCTTGTATCATCCATGAAATCCTCAAGACGATACCATTAAAAGAGTATATGATATTAATACTCTATACTCTTATATTTCCTTTTATCACTACTGTATGTACTGAACTACACACTCAAATTTCACTCTCAAGTAGAAGTATTACCAGCTGGTTTAGAAATTTTGATTGATAAAACAAAATTTTATGAAATGTGTTGAATCTCATTTGATGGGTCTGCTGATGACAGTGATATAACTTATTTCTCAAAATAATCTAGATGTAACAGACACATATGTTTTGAATTTTAAAAATTTCATCGTTTAAAGGTCTCTATTCTCTGTCCATCTCTTCCTTCTCTCCCTTCCTTCCTTCCTTCCTCAGAAACTGAAAGTCTACTTTAATTACTAGATTATGATTATTCAAGTAACCGATCTATGGCAAAATGGAAAGGACATAGAAACAGATGTTCTGGTTTCAGTTTCCCAGTTTACTGCCTAGATAACCTTAGACCTTGCAAGGACTACCAGAACACTACCTGTGCAATGCAGGGAAAAGGATATCTTTCAAGATACTACAAAATCTTGCTGTTATTTTTTTTTAAGTGTGCTATTTTCAATCAACTAATTAAAATTTAAAAATTTTAAACTAAAATTCAGGGATAAGACAAACCAATAAAGAAATATTAGAAAATAAAAATGTTAGAGAGAAATGTTTACAAGTTACACACAGAATTAATTTTTTAAAGACACAGTGTGCTTTTTACAAATTGATAAGAAAATGGCCACCCACATAAGAGTAAAACAATGAGCAAAATATACAACTCAGCAATTCATAGAAGGGCCAATTCAAATGACCAAGTCATATGAAATCATGCTTAAACTCAATAACAGGAAATGCAAATTATTAATTAAAAACAACTGATAACTTTTTACCAGATGGGAAACATTTAAAAAGAAGCAATTTTGAAGTTACGTAGGAAAATGTACTTTTATATTGTATAGATTTCTAGCAGAAGTGTAATTTGTTACATTTTAAAACAAAATCTGCCAATATCTATGAAAATTTAAAAAACACTTATCTGTAGAACCAGTAAACCCACTGTGAGAACCTATCACATAAAGTAAAACTATATATACTGGTTTCTCTTCTGACATGATGGAGTAACAGGGACTGGATTTAACTTCTTTTTGTCACGACTACACACACACACACACACACACACACACACACACACCCACCCACCCACCCAGCAGGGGGGAAAAAAACATATGAAACAACCTTCTTCAAAGCATTGGTCATGATACAATAAAGGACAGTGATCCCTGAGAGAAAAGAAAACAAGATAAACCCAATTATTTTCACAGCTTATTTCCTTGAGAAAATGCCCAAGACACAGTGCAAGGAGGTATAATCCAGTCACACTCCCTTATGGAGATGGAGCTGAGTATCCATGGAGACCAAGGCAGGACAAAGCACGGGAGAGGGAAGATACACAGAGAACCCCAGATATCTGCAGAGATTTTAATTATTCAGTAGATTTCTGATCAGCACAAGTATTAAGGAAACTACCCGAGACCAGGGAAAGAATCATCCAAAAGGATTACAGGGGAAAGTACTTGACACTTATATAGGACATGAAGTAGTACCTGTTATACAATTTCATAATTCACGGAACATGGGGTGCAGTACTCAGAAAGGTCTTGTTTAGAAGACCTTAAAAAGCAAAAAAAAAAAAAATCAAACTGTTTTAAGTTACACAACTCTGTCCCAAAACAAAGCACCCACCAAGATAAAATTATATCATCTGGCATTCAATAAAAATTACCAGTCATACAAAAAGGCATGAAAATATGATCCATAATAAGGAGAAAAATAAATTGATCAAAACTAACCAAGGACTGATACAATGTTTGAATTAGCAGAAAAGTACACTAAAACAGTAATCACAGCTGTAATCCATATATTCTAAATGTCAGAGACATTGAAAATATAGAAAAGACTGAATGAAACTTCTAGAGATAAAAATTACATTGTCTGAGAAGAAAGTATACTTAGAGGGATTAATGACACATTAGAAATTGAAAAAGAGAAGATTAGTGAACTTGAATCCATAGCAGTAGAAACTGCATAAAATAAAACATAGGAAAAAAAGAATTAAAAAAATTAAAACGATATCAGTGAGTTGTGGCACAACCCAGTTGGCCAATATACATTTAATTGGATTTCCTATTTAAAGTGATAGAGACAGAAAATATAATTGAAGAAAAAATACCTGAAAATTTACAAATATGATGAAAACTGTGAGCTCACAGATCCAAAACATTCAAGTCTCTCCAAATACAAGTAACATGAAAAAAGAAAAACAAAGCTACACTTAGGCACACCAAAACTAATGATAAAGAGAAAAATCTTAAAAACAAACAGAAAAAGACATATTGTACCCAAAAGAAGAGAAGTAATAATGATAATGGATTTCTCATCAGCAACAATGTAAGTGATCAGAGAGTGGAATACAATCTCTATAAAGTACTGAAAGAAAAACTGTCAACCTAGAATTCTACACCTAGTGAAATATCTCACAAAACCAAAAGCTAAACTGCAACTTTTTCAGACATACAAGAGCTGAAAGATTTCACCACCAGCAGATGCACACTATAAGAAATGATAAAATAACTCCTTCAGGCAGAAGAAAATGATATCAGATGGAAATATATATCAACAGAAAGAAATGCAGAGAAGTGGAAATGGATTTACATAGAATTACAGTTTTGCAGAGAAGTAGTACATACATGGATAAACAGTCCATATTTTTTCATATTATATAATTTTTCTTATTTAAATCTCTTCATTTAACCTCTAGACTTCCTTTCTAACTGCATCTCTCACATTCTTCTTGCCTCTCTTATCACCCATTTGCTTCTTTTTCCTTTTCCTAGCATCTTGGGAAGTTGATTCTGTTACTAATATTCCAGTTTACTATTTGTGTTGTTTCTTCCATCCCTATCAGTTCAATATTTTTTCCTGAAAGCTGCTTTCCAATTATTTGTGGTAAGGAGAGGAAGGGTTCTGAAATATAAATACTTAGCTCCTTTATTAGTTGTTATTAGAATTGGTGGTCACGAGGGATGTAAAAAATAATATTCCTACAGATCTCTGTAATTTTTAAATTACCTACATATTTCTATGACACTCCTGTCATTTCTCTTTGAAATTAAAATCAGATGCAAGGCACTTAGGATACATTTAGGAATATGAAAATAATCATATTGAATGGAAGGTGGCATTTCCTGTGAGAAAAACAAAACAAGTTTTCCTTACAACTCCTTGATTAGAGTAAAAAGTATTCTACAAAAAGACATACAGGCCACTGTGGAGAACAGTATGGAGGTTCCTTAAAAAGCTACAAATAGAACTACCATATGACCCAGCAATCCCACTACTGGGCATATACCCTGAGAAAACCATAATTCAAAAAGAGTCATGTACCAAAATGTTCATTGCAGCTCTATTTACAATAGCCCAGAGATGGAAACAACCTAAGTGTCCATCATCGGATGAATGGATAAAGAAGATGTGGCACAAATATACAATGGAATATTACTCAGCCATAAAAAGAGACGAAATTGAGCTATTTGTAATGAGGTGGATAGACCTAGAGTCTGTCATACAGAGTGAAGTAAGTCAGAAAGAGAGAGACAAATACCGTATGCTAACACATATATATGGAATTTAAGAAAAAAAAAAATGTCATGAAAAACCTAGGGGTGAAACAGGAATAAAGACACAGACTTACTAGAGAATGGACTTGAGGCTATGGGGAGGGGGAAGGGTAAACGGTGACAAAGCGATAAAGAGGCATGGACATATATACACTACCAAACGTAAGGTAGATAGCTAGTGGGAAGCAGCCGCATAGCACAGGGAGATCAGCTCGGTGCTTTGTGACCGCCTGGAGGGGTGGGATAGGAAGGGTGGGAGGGAGGGAGACGCAAGCGGGAAGAGATATGGGAACATATGTATATATATAACTGATTCATTTTGTTGTGAAGCTGAAACTAACATACCATTGTAAAGCAATTATACTCCAATAAAGATGTTTAAACAAACAAAAAAAAAAGACATACAGGAGTTCTTATTTACAGATGAGCACTGTCAAGTTTAGATGTCCCTTATGAAGGTATATGCTACGGTTTATATTACAAGAATTAAGGCAACTACAATGAAGGCACTGACAAAAGTATCTTATAAATCCTCCAAGTTTCAGAAAAATTAGTCCAAAGGATAAGATGATCACAAAAAGAAAAGATTCATTTGTGTGTGTGTGTGCATATGTGTGTAAGTTACACTGTTAATGAATAAAGTCAAGGGTTTTTTTAAATCATGAAAATAAGCTTCACAGTATTAAGAGAACAACTTAAAAATATGAAGGTCTGTACTTCCAATGACCAACATGATGAAGCACATGAAAAGAAAGCATAGGTAAAATGCATTTTTGCTCAATATTCCAATATTAACTGCTAAGTAATATTCAGGGTAAAATTCAGTGAGACTTTCCAAACACAAATAATCATTGCTGAAAATTTAAAGTGATGAAATGGTTCATTATTGTCTGCAGTGTAAGTAGTCTGAAGAATCTTGATTTATATACTTACTTGAACTTCATGGCTATTAAAAGGTTTGGAATTTTAATTGTAGTCTCTACTAATTCCCCTTTTCCTTTGTTCTTTTCTGTACCCCAATTCCATAATTCTAACCGATAATTAGGTTTTATGTTTTTAATTGAATATAGGAAATAGTCTGTTTAGTCAGAAGTGCATTTAGGCTCGGGCACATTTCTTTTTCACTCTTTCTGATCTCATTCACTTTTTGAAAATAGGTATTGATTTTTAGAATAAACAGATATGCAGTGCAATCAATCCAGAAGAATATTTTAAGAGTACATCATAATATCATGTCCCCCTACACCCCATAAAAGAAAATCATATGAAGAGATAGCTGAGAATATTAGCAATGGGAAATGGCAAGTCACTGTATCCAAGCAAGAAACAGAAAAGCCGTGTGCTTTGTATAGAAACTGGAACTACACAAATCAGGTAAGTGATTTCATATTTTGACCTCCCATGCACTGGCATTCATCTATTCCCATTCCATGACACCAAATAACATAAATGACAATAGTAACTTAAACAAGAACTTAGATCTGCTTTACCTGTTTTTTCTCCTTATGAAGTGATCACATAAACTTTTTAAAAAGAAGAAAAGGTAATATGTAGCTACAACTTAGAGAACTTGTTCTAAGACTTACTTAGCTAAAAGAGCCCAATACGAAATCATTTCTCAAAGTCAATGAGGCACTTAGCCCTTAGTTTACTGAGATTCCACAAATGCCCTGGTGCAAAAGAATGCCTGCAAGCCAAGTAAAGCAATCTGCTTTCTATCATCAGAAGGACCCCTCCCAAACCTTTCCCTTCTACTTTATTTTTTTTAATCTCGTCTATCTGTGCATCCCTTACCTTTTCTCAAGGATGAGATTATCAAGGCAATTTTTTTCTATTATAAAACCATTCATTATATAGGGGAGGTCTAATGAGTTAGGACCCATATAAATACTCCATAAGAATCTGGAATATAGGGCTTCCCTGGTGGCACAGTGGTTGAGAGTCCGCCTGCCGATGCAGGGGACACGGGTTCGTGCCCCGGTCCGGGAGGATCCCACATGCCGCGGAGTGGCTGGGCCCGTGAGCCATAGCTGCTGAGCCTGCGCGTCTGGAGCCTGTGCTCCGCAACGGGAGAGGCCACAACAGTGAGAGGCCCGCATACCAAAAAAAAACGGTAAAAAAAAAAAAAAGAAAAGAATCTGGAATATATAATTTAGAATATGGAAAATATGGAAATAGCTTAAAGGAGATATTCTCTAATCCTGCATAACAAAACTACCCATGACCTACCTATCCATCACCTTCCCATCACCTTCCCTATCACCCCCAGGAGGCAGCTGTTACTCATTTGTACTTGGAATTAAGTCATCACTTTACACTGAAGGTCTGAATGAGAAACAGCCTACACCTTGTTGCAAGCATTAATTATGAGAATATTGTTTTGGTCTTTAATTAATAGACTTTTTAGAGCGGTTTTGGGTTCACAGCAAAACTGGGTAAAAAGTACAGAGTATCAACATCCTCCCTGTCCCCCCCCACCCCCCGACCGCACACACAACCCCACTAGCAACATGCCCATCAGAGCGGTGCATTTGTTACAACGGACGAACCTACTATGACACATCTGGGATCTTTTTTAAAGATTATTTTCTCTAAAAGGATGCACAGGATACACTTCTACAGTTTCAGAACAAAGAAGAAGTGTGCTTCTCTGAAGCGGTGGATTGGTTTGACATAATATATCACTAAGCATTTGTTTTTGCGTGTCTGTTTTAACTAATAAGATGACTGAAGCCAGTTTGTCTGGTCTGAAAATTCTCTCAGCATGTGTTCTGTAAATTACTCTTAAACCTACTACATCTTATTCCTCTCCACCTTTATTTTCCCTTAACCCTGAGATACTCACTTAGATATCCTTTAAATCGTTGCAATTCTGGCATTTTTTTAAGTCACATTAACTTCTTAGAACAAAGGGGGATAAAAACAAATTAATTCAATATTATTTAAATTTATTTAGTGGCTTTTCAATTATTACTTTCATTTGGGGGACAGATAAAACTATCAAATGATATAACTTATGGGTATCAACAACTTTCAGAAGAATCTCCCTACCAGCAGAAGATACAAAATTTGAAATGCTCATTACAAAAGACATTTCATTTGCATAAATGAAAATAATCAGGAGGCAACACTGACACAGATATTGGGGACAATACACAAACATATTCCCTAAATTACGCACAGTATGTTTACTTAGTGGAGCTTTGTACAACAAGTACACATGGGCACGGTGATTATATTGCTGACCTGTATAATTAAGAACGTGATTTGCTTAACAAGTAATTTCTAATAAAATGCCTAAGCAGTAATCATAAGCACAAGCCATATGTTTTTAAATATGACCCAAACATTTGCACAGTGTTTATGTACAATGAATTAAGGCAAAATGAAGAATCTGCTGACAAGAAATGAGTAGCAATAAGGGCAGAGCGATGTATTAAAGCCTTCATTCTGGATCATTTAGGTAATGTTCCATTCATTTTAGATTCATGAGAAGCCTTTACAGATTGGGCATGCATACCATAAATCTGGAGTTATCCATTATTAGGTGGCATTTTGCTGTTTGCAGTTGCACATGTTTACTTTGTGCATAATTAACTGCATAATAGCTGTCTGTGTTTTGCACAGAATTTACACTCAGGCTCTCATCAAAACAAATGACTCCAGAAAGTAGGGCACTTCCATTAAGTTCCCTGCAATCAGCATTTCCTAATCCAGGTTTACAGGAATAGTTCTGATTGTGACTCTCAGTATATTAATGTTTTCGGCAGCTAATGTGCATGTTGGAGTTTAATTTATTAAACCCCTGAGATGCATAAAGAGTATGGATGGGTAGAGGCAGGAGGAAGCAGAGCACACCTAGGAATAGCCAAGAAAGAAATTTCCGTGAAAATAACAAGCAGCACAGAATCAAGTTGGACAGGCAACTGACCACTGTGCAGCGTAATACAATGGATCAAACACGCATCCCAGCGGTTCTTTGGCGTGTACAATCGTGATGACAAAACCAACCACCTGAGAGGGGGCCGGGTCTCTGAAAATGGGCTTTCAGAAGAAGAATCAAGATACACTCCAGACACCTGCTTCGTTTACAGCCATATGAACTCAGAAGGAAAAATTACCAAATTAAATTAACCACAAAGAAATGGTGGAATTAAATACCAAAGAATAAGAGAAGTAAAGGGGATGAAATAAAAGATAAGAGCATAGAGATTGGAGTTTATTGATTATGACTACTGGTTGACACAGAAGTTGATAAATTTTTTAAAATCATGATAAATGAGGCTGTATATCCTCTACTGAAAGCAGCCTCCTTGTGTTCTTAACAGTTGAATAAAACAGGGAAAAGAACATTTTCTTTCTTTCAAGAAATGGTCGTTTTAGGAGAAAGTAAAGAGGGAGAAATACAATAGCTTAACCAGTTCTCAAAGCAAAAATAGTAAAGTTGTATTAATAAGGTTAATATTATTGTTTTCATCACAAAAAGCGAATTTTCTAAAATTGGAGCTTGAAACAAAGACGCATTAAATACTAGTGAATTTTCTCCCTTTCAGAATCCAAAACATCACTTAAGGAAGTAAATATAAATAATATTATATGTCATATGTATAACACATGGCCCTCAGAAATAGTCATCATCAAAATTATAATTCCACATTATCTGCTTCTACGTGAAATATTTACTCGGCTTTATAAAAAAGTATTTCATGCATTTAATCCTATTTTCTTGTGTTAACTATTAGCCTAAGTCTCTAATGATGCAATTCTCTGCATGTTATTTCTTAAAACTTTTAGGCTTCACACAATGTATCCAAGTAATTACTTTTCAAAACACTCTGAAGCAATATTTCGGTTATATAACTACGTATTTTAAAGAACCAGCTCAGATAATAAAAATCAAGAATGAATTCACTGGGATGATGGAGTAATTCAAACAGAACTTCGATGACCACACCCTACCACTGCTTCACTTGAAATACAGTGATTTCACACACACATATATAGTGATATTATAATATATACTATAAATATATAATGTAGATAACGTATAAATAAATAAATGTATAATATATATCAAGCATCCCTGATAGAAAAAAAATTCTATGGACAAGAATTGGATCAGAAATCCATATGATTAAATACACAGAAACATAAACTATGCTCATAGACAGGATGCTTCGGTATCACAAAGATGCCAAAACTAATTTATATTTTCAATGTTACTCGGATAAAAGAAAATAGTCAATATGGTTTTTCCCGGAAACAGGCAAAGCGGTACTCAATTAATATAGAAGACAGAACCCAAAATACGTAAGACAATTTTTAAGAAAAACATAAGGTGAAAGATATTATAAAGCTCATAGTAATAAGTCACGTGGTGTTGCCCACGACACAGTACCTTCTGTCTTCGTGGGCACGGCTAGCCCTGCTGGCCTGTGCAACCGAGGGAGACAGCTTGTGCGGCTTGCGCTGGGCCTCAGCCTGGTGAGCATTCGGGGGTTCTCCCTGGCTGAGAAGGCTCCACCTCAACCCTGGCTGTCACGAAGATATCTGCAAGTCTGTCCCTCCTTCCGAGGGAGTATTCACCGCGGCAGTCTCTGCGGTGGCCGACACGGAAAGCCCACTAGCTCTGCACTCGGTTACCTCGGAGGCTTTTCTGCGGGGAATCAAAGAACTCCTAAGTCTCTCAACGCCAAATGAGGTCCTCGAAGTTTCAGGAAAACTAAACTTAAGACAGCCAACACCTGAGATATTTGGTGTTAGGTTGGAATGCGTAGGGGAGGCATCTGCTGAAGGAGGAGCTCAGCTCAAGTGTTGAGAATTAACCATTTTAACTACTAACGCGGTACACCTTTGCTGTCAGCCTGCAAGGTTACTTCGATAGGGTGTATCCCAGATGGGAGCAGGGAATGAAAGGAGCCTTGGGAGTCAAAGTCTCGATATTATTCCTGGGTTTAATGTTTTTAGCTTCAGCCTGCTTCTTGAGGTATCTACCCCCTCACCTTCTCTGAGACGTGTAAGTTTCACTCTATGCCTGTTTCGTCCTCACCCACCCCCACTTCCCACCAAAATTTCCCCAGGAAGAAAACTGTGAGTTTCATTTCTCATTCCTGTGCAAGTTAAGTCTTATTGTAACTGATAACTTTGTCTCTCCTCACTCCAGCTTGGTGGCAAAGATGTGATGGAACATAGGATTCAGAAGAGCAGAATATCAGAAAATTAGAAGCTCAATTAGAAAGTATATAAAATGTATTGCATTTGTCACTTACATTAATTGCCAAATGTTCTCCAATGAACTTAACTACTCTAAATATATTATATTTTTACAATGCTTTAGCTACATATGTTCATATATATTAAGGAAAGGAACTGAGGTGTCTAGTTCAGTTTGCAATTAGTGAACTGTTGATGTGAATTAAGTACATTTAAAAGGTAAACAGAAAACTGAGGAAACATTTAATGTGTATGATGGGGAAAACCGCAACCTTAACTATGTCAAATGCTACTACAAACTAATAATGAAATATGACCCTCAGGACACAAAAGTGTTAGTGGGCATAAGAGTGTACTGTTCAGAATGTGTACTTTAAAACAGAATCCACTCTAGCTGGAATAAGTGAAATTGAATTTATTAGAGTATTAGTAAATTTATATAATTTCTAGCTTTGATGCAATTTCACCAGAAATGATACAGCCAGGAGTAATGCCCAGTCACAGCAAGAGACTATTCCAATAGAAATAATGCTCTTGCTGCCACCTGCCAATACCATCAGACACCCAGAAAGCCAAGGATCTGACAATCCAGCTCCCAAATACTGTTGCAGCAGGGGAAACAAATAAAACCTAAGTACATGGCAGTGTTTGAGAGAGGGGCTGCGTGGACTCCTGCTGGTGAATTTGGGAAATAGATATTAGTTTGCCAGGCTTTAGCCTACTGAAGGTAGACGAAAAGAGAGAAATGAGATGATGTTGAGTGAGCCAATTTTTTTTGTCACAGCAGACAATTACAGAACAAATAGAAATGGCCAAAACACATCAATTTACCTTGATCAGTAATCAAAAAATGTATATGTCAACAAAACACCATTCTTCTTTATGAAATTGTCACAAGTGTCATAATACAGAGGGTTTGCCAGAATAGGTAGGAATATGTCCATATACTATTTCTGAAAATAGAAATGTGTAAGATAGTTTTGAAAGAATATTAATCATTTATGTCAAGATCTAGCCAAATAATTATTCCTTTAACTAAATAATTTTACTTCAGAGAATCTATACTAAGGGTATAAGACTGTAAGAATATGCCTATAAAGATTTTCCTATAAATGCACTCCTTATCGCTGATTCCATAATAGTACAGAAGTTTTATCAAACTATATATCCAACTTTAGTGAACTGTTTAAATCAACTGTTCTACACAATGGGATGATCTACAGGCTACAGAATACATGATGCACACCTGGTTTGTTGACAAAGAGACATTATGGTATACCATTAGGTAAAAAAAATTCAATTTATATAACAGGATGTATAACATGATTCCATTTGTCATGCTAAATTTATATGTATACATATACCTATGTGTAATTAGAAAATACATAAAAATGTTAATAAGGACCACTGGATATTTAATAATTCAGGCAATTGTTTTCTTTTTGCTTATATTTATTTTCCTAATTTTTCTAAGTGAACGTGTACTCATTTTTTTAATTTAATTTTTTTATACAGCAGGTTCTTATTAGTCAACAATTTTATACACATCAGTGTATTCATTTTTAAGGGGGAAAAAAAGAGGGAAGCAAAAAGTACATAGAGTAATGTAGCTACTATCCATTTCCTACACATCTTTACCATGGCATTATCACCTGCCCCTCTCCACTACTACTTCCATTCTAACTAGGATTTCCAGATAAAATACAAATTTCCAGTTAAATTTAAATTACATATAAACAATGATTGATATTTTAGTATGTTTCCAAATATTGCGTGGCATCTGTATTAATTTGCTAAATATGACAGCCCTACTTCTAGCATCTCATATTTTATGTATTCTGGAAAATAGGCGTCCAGGGACATTTGCCAAAGTGATAACAAGAGTAAAAGTGTATCTGTTTATAAAGCTTAGAACTCACAAGGCATGTTACATACACTTTCAGTTTTCTTACTAACACTGTGAGATACGGAGGGAGCTGAAGCTCAGGGATGGGAAGTGATCTGGTACTTAGTAAGGAGAGCTCAGAGGAAAATCCAGGGTTTTCACTTCAACTCTTGTTCTGTCGTATTAACGTGGAGTTCTACCGAGGACTCCAGTTCTACCACTGTCATTTTTGCCATTTTATCACAGCCATTCTAAGAATTTTGCCTCTTTTATATATTTACAGATCCTCCTATACTTCCATAGGATAGTAGCCATCAGCCTGTTTTGTCATAACCAGTTGGCTAATCTTTATTCTCCTCTAGACTGAGTTTTCTGACAGCACGTTTTATCTCCTAATTACTATATCCTTAAAAATCTGAATCCATCAATAAATAAGTTAATCTACTGTCTGTCTGTCCATCCATCTATGAATCAATCAATCAATAAGGAAGGAAATGTAAGGGTCATATGTAGAGCTCTTTGCTTGTCTGACTTAATTGAGGAATATATTTTAGAGTGTCTAGCGTGACAACAGCTAATAGATTCTTTGCTCATACGCCAAATGTAATTGGTGTTACTTAACTGATTTTCTATATTGAGACGAATTTATCCAGGTTTACCAAGAGAAAATAAAATGATCATTTAAGATATCAAGAGGGATTGTTAACATAAAGCTACGTATTTTATATTTTTTATTTTTAAAATTTATTCTTTTCAGTTTTACTGAGGTACCACTGACATTTAACATTGTATAAGTTTAAGGTGTACAACATAATGATTTGATACATGTATGTATTACGAAATGATTAACACAAGTTTAATTAACATCCATCACCTCACACAGTAACAATTTTCTTTTTTTGTGTGTGATGAGAACTTCTAAGATGTACTCTCTTAGCAACTTCTAGATATACAATACGGTTAGCAGACATTTGGTCCTGTACAAAATGTCCATAAGACATTGCTCCGTAAGACGGTGGGTCCACACCAAAAGGTCCTTGATATTTGCAGGTCCATTTGGTTGTATCCAAAATGTCCTTCAGGCATTTCGTTCATGTCAAAAGGTCCAAAACCATTTGGCATGAACCAAATACACTCCTGGACTTTGGGAATACATATATATGTACTTATCTGTGTGTGTGTGTGTGTGTGTGTGTGTGTGTGTGTATGTATGCATTACTGTCGTGCTCACCAAGGGCTCAGATTACCCTTCAAGCGACCTGCTGCAGACAGCATAGTTGGCTGACTGCCTCCGGCTGTCACATGTTTTGCCAGGCCACGCTTCCTCTGGGTCGCTCGCAACCAATGACCTAGCATGAAAGAGCTTTTAGAGCCAGACTATTCCTGCCCAATGTGGGCCTCCCGTACCAGTAAATTTCTCTTGGAACTTCTCTTCAGGCTGGCTGAGTCTCTCTGAGAACGGCACGGCTAACTGAAGCTGTTCCTACCCAATCGCCCTTCCTTCACTCTGCCCTTTCACAGGGCTCAGTCCTCTACCACGGCCTGAAGGCATTCCTTGCTTTCTAATACTCCTCCTCCCTTTATCATTCATCAAGCTCTGAAGAGTGGTGGATATCTTCCCCTTTTATGCCTTTTCCTCTCCTTTTAGACTCCAACAAATACCATTAAAAAGAATGGTAATAAATGTGGATGATTAATGTGACTCCATGATGACTGTAAAAATACTACAAAGCTATTATATGTCACTACTGGATCTGAATAAGCATTTTCATATGGAAAAGCTCATTTCAACATTTAATTCTTGCCTACTACCTCATAATATCCATAAACACCAGAAATCTGAAACAATTCTGGGAAGTTAAAGCAACTTCAAAATGTTTAGTTTAGCTAATCATGTTTCTTTTCCAAAGCTGATGGTGCTAAACCAGTGTTCACTCTAAATCTCTACAGAATGAGTTTCCAGGGATTGAAATTCATATCTTAAACATTTTGCTTTTAATGTGGACACTGTTTTCTTAAAAGTAGAAATGGACAACACTGATGACATTTAACAGGAAAGTACTGTTGATTAAAAGGAAAGTACTGTTACCATTGAACTGGGTGTGCTGGTACAAGGAGGGATTTTAAGTTCTGGACTCCATATACTTAAGGAAGAGGCTGATGTTGCCAAAGATTCTGGCTTGCCTCAGGTATGAATTTAAAAGCAGCAATGCTCAGCTTTTGCAGTAAGTTCTTTTTCATAGTAGGGCCAACGTAATAGGTAATAATGTGAACAAGGAGCTGACAATTTGAAAAGCACCAGACCTAAAAAGTACCAAGGCATAGATTTAAAAGATAAAGGAAAAAATAATGATGCTTTGGGGCTTCCCTGGTGGCGCAGTGGTTGAGAGTCCGCCTGCTGATGCGGGGGACACGGGTTCGTGACCTGGTCCGGGAAGATCCCACATGCGCGGAGCTGCTGGGCCCGTGAGCCATGGCCACTGAGCCTGCGCGTCCGGAGCCTGTGCTCCGCAATGGGAGAAGCCACAACAGTCAGAGGGCCGCGCACCGCAAAACAAATAATAATAATAATGATGTTTTGAAGAAAGCATGCCATGACAGAAATGCAATGTATACAATTTCCTAGAAATTTTTGTTAGCTGATGCTTATGTAAACAGACCATAATAATCAGCAGTTACTACATTCTTACCATGTGATAAACAATTTCCTAAATGGTTTATATTCATTTTTCCATTAAACTTTTATGGAATCTCTATAGCCAAGATACTATGTACCCAATTTGCAGATGAGGGAACTGATTATTTAATAGGTATTTCCCCAAAGGCATAACAACATTAACTGGCGGATCTTGGATATAAACCCAGTTTTGAATGACCCTACAGCCCAAGCCTTTAGCCACAATCCTGTACTTTCAAATGTTCTGACCATCTCTTTTGGATGTCTCAAAAACAATCCCATTATTCTCTTTCTCATTTGGAAATTCTTTTCTGGAGACCACTAGTCATTTAAAAAATAACTACCTATCAAGATATGTGTCTGTGGACCTCAAGCTCTCCACTGTATAAGAAATGATACTAAAAAAAAAAAAAAAAAGAAAAGAAATGATACTACAATCAAACATTTATTGCTTCAAATCAAAGAGTTAAAACAAGTAACAAATAGACAATTAAAAAGAAAAGGGGAATTAAGAATAAAGTTCTTGAAAAATAATATGCAAAAAAAAGAAAAATAATAATATGCTTATTTTATATACACACACACATACTCTAAATTCCCAAAATGACAGTATAAAATTAGAGGACACTGTGTCCTAATTCTACAAGTTACCTCAACCATCTCCAGTAAATTTTATGATCTTTGAGCATACAGAGGTTTAAATCACCTCTATCCCCAGAGCAAGTAATACATATTTATTGATATAAATTTCAAATAAATGCTTCTCTTTTATAAGATTCAAAGAAACATCAATAGTATATTTTTTCAAGCAAAAATGACTATTACTGCTTAGCCAATTATTATAGCTGCTACCAAGATAATTTTTCCTTTGTTTAATTTGTAGCCATGGTACCTATTTCACCAATTTATAAATCAGCTTCAAATACATAATGACAGTTAAATAAATTGCACATATTCTATTTAAACAGGTATAGCAGTCAAATATTATATTTGTATTGCATTCAACAATTCCAAAGCTTCACTCCTTTTGCCTTTACTTTATTATTAAGATGGCTTTCTTCCATTTTATTGTTCTTAAAACTGCTCCTTGATCATTTTTTGCTTTGTGTTCCTAAAAGTTGTTCAGTAGCCTAATTAGATATTCATTTTGACATTCTGGTCCCAGAAGAAATAATAATAACTTCATACTTATCCATCTGCTTATCAGTTATAGCTTGTGAATTGCTGCTTATAATTTTCCAGGGACATGTGGGCGCCCTTCCAGTTAGGCTATTAAAATTCCTTACACTCTAACAACATGCTAATTAATATCACGTTTAAAACATCTCACGTTTGTGGATGCACAGCAAAAACACTGCCATGTAGAGGAAATTTCATGTTGAAATTTCAATTTTGAAATGCAGATATTTTAGATTAAAAATTAAGCCAGCAATTCTTTATATACCTACATCTTTCTAAGGAACCAAAACCTTTTATCTCCAGTTTTATGAAAATGTTTAATTCACACATCATCTTAAAATTTAATATCCATCATTCTAAAAAGTCTGCACAGTGAAGAAGTATCTTTTCACCCACATTCAGAGAAGGGTGTTTCCTAGCAACCCCATACAATCAGAATCAATCCTTGGCTGAATTATGACTCAAAGTGCCATTAGAAATAATCATTTGCATGAGAAAGAGACCAATGTCTGTTCTGATTAGGAACAACAGCTCTTTCCTAATGTTGGTCAGCTGCAGTCCAAAATCAGGCAGCTGTTTAGAGATGTCTTTGTTTTCATGAAATTTTGCCTGATGAACGCAAACATCACATCCCCACACGGGCCACTAAAACTTTAGAATTTAATCCAGATAAATATAATCAGGGATTCCACATCTCTACTGCATTAAAATGAGTTACTTTATCTTATTTAAATTTCTTAACTTCTATTTCCTTTCAACTTGTAAGTATTCACGACTGTTTATTATAAGGATTAAACATTAGGTAATAATCTTAGAACAGTTATCACTTCATTCAATTTGGATCCTTTTTATAAATAGGTATTTGCACAGTATTTTTTTTTATTAAGTGGCTACTGTTGTCCCTACACATAGATTTTACATTTGTTTCAAATTAATTCAATCTTAGTCAACACTTTCACATAGTAACAGTACTAACTCAAAGTGCTTTGATTATTCATTTCTCTTTTAGAAAGTAATGTTGCATCTTTTCAGAATAACAATAAATACAAAACTTCAATGGATTAACTTCCTGCTTACTTAATTTTTATCCTTACTGTGGAAATTAGCTACTGTTGATTTGTTTTTTTCCATTGTCCTTACAGAGCCACATCACTAAGGAGAAAACAGACCAGCTGTCAAATGGGTCATATAATGTACATTTGGGACTATCTAAAAAACACAGGATCTGTCAGAAGCAAATAAACTATTAAGACCGCTACTATTGAGACCTCAAAGACCACAGGCTAGGAGGGACAGCCTGACGACCTCTGCATTCCATATTTAGAAACCATGTCTGTTCCTGGAGCTAAGTGAACCCATTTATTGCAAAGCCTTTCTTTATAACAAATTTATCCCAGAAGGATACAAACAAGGTAAGGAAGAGGACAATAAATACCAAAATCATTAGATTGTTCTGAAAATATTTCTTGGAATTTATAAAATAATAAATTACCTAATACACAAGTGAAGGATTCATGGTACCAGAAAGGAATGAACAAGCTTGTAGGTACTCGGGCTATTTATTACAGTATAAACACAGATCCTCTTCTCTGAGAGTACACAATTACTAGGACACACCCAAAAAAAAAAAAATGTGTACATTAAATTTCTTTAATTTTTAAAAGGATTTATTAAAGGACCATTTTTAATCAAAATTATTTTAGGAAATTGAAAAAAATTGATCTTGATCTTTCAACTGATCTTGAAATCTTTTAGATGCCTTTCCTTTTCTTTTCTCAGTATATGTCATATAATTAATAAACTCCTAAAACTCTAGCGATATGATTATCTATTTCACACAGTTTTAGGGAAAGAAAACTAAAAACAAAATCTCCTCCCAACCTAAAGAACCTCTCCACAAAGGTAGAAGAGAAAGAAAACAATTTTACTCTTCAATAAGCATTAAACCAGAATGTGATACACATCACAATCTCAATCTGCTAAGAAATTTGCAAAGACAGAAAAAAACTTACCCTTTTATAGAGCCAAGCAAATACTACCCATTACGTACATATTTTCAAGATAAACAACTAGTCCTCAAGTAAGAGGACATGAAGCACAATTTGTCACACGTAGTTCATTCTAAATTCAATTGGTAGTTGAGGTGACCATCTGTGTTAGCTAACTGGCTTTCTCCAGAGGGAAAATAAATTACTCATCTCTTTGTGATAGGGGAGGTAGTCTTGGAAGGTGAGCAAGGCACCCACTAAAGTTAGCTCCTGCCCACCCAAAGAAACTGGGAGATTGCGGCTTTATCCTCCTTGGTGATAACATTTCAAAGAGATTGTTCCCAGGTCCTTCAGAAAGGCATTCCTGGATCTTAAAGTTTTCGAGAGGTTTATTTAGCTTTTAAAAAGATTTACATACAGGGCTTACCTGGTGGCGCAGTGGTTGAGAGTCCGCCTGGCAATGCAGGGGACACGGGTTCGTGCCCCAATCCGGGAAGATCCCACATGCCGCGGAGCGGCTGGGCCCGTGAGCCATGGCCGCTGAGCCTGCGCGTCCGGAGCCTGTGCTCCGCAAGGGGAGAGGCCACAACAGTGAGAGGCCCGCATACCGCAAGATTTATACATTTCAAAGAGACACGGAAAGTATTTACAATTACAAGTATTCTAAAGTAAATACTGGAAGACAAGGCAAGGCAGAACTTGTTTCTTCCCTTACAGAGAGAATTAAGCCTCTTATTCTTAATTTGTATTTGCCCTTAGAATACACCTGATTCCATCCTAAATGTAGCAAACGCTCAAAACCTTAACAACTCTTCATTTACTTTAACATCTCTAGCTGTTCACATTTCTGATTTTCCACCACATGAATTTTCTATTCATTTTCGTCCTTAACTACCAAGTGGTTTCTTAAAGTATGCTCTGAGTAAACCAAGAGAACAATAGAGGTAAGAACTAAAGAAAACCAGAGGTAAGAATTCCACTCCTTGTTTAAGGAATATAGAATAAATCTTGCTAGATACATAGTTAAACGTCAAGAAGCTAATATCTAATATGTCTATTAATAAGATGGCTTTTGATGATTTTTTTCTAATTTTTTTCAATAAAGTGGCTTATATTTCTGATTATATAAACAATACATACACATTATAAAACTGCAAATAGTGTACATAAATATTAGGAAGAAAGTATGATTCACCTAATACCTCATATTTGCACTGAGTTAAATACCATTATTTTTTGTTGCCCATATTTTACAAATTGCATTTGATTGTGTGCTCTAGATTTTTCCTTTTAGTAGGTAATGTGAAGTGTGAGGAACACATAGCAAATATGTGATATTTAATGTTCCAAAAATGACTCAGTATGCAATTTCTATAGATGATTTAATCTTTTGGACTCTAAACCAAATCTTTTTTTTTTTTTTTTTTTTTTTGCGGTACGCGGGTCTCTCACTGCTGTGGCCTCTCCCATTGCGGAGCACAGGCTCCGGACGCGCAGGCTCAGCGGCCATGGCTCACGGGCCCAGCCACTCCGCGACATGTGGGATCCTCCTAGACCGGGGCACGAACCCGTATCCCCTGCATCAGCAGGCGGACTCTTAACCACTGTGCCACCAGGAAAGCCCTAAACCAAGTCTTCATTGGACATGATAAACAGAGGTGCCTATTTTGTCTTGTGTTATACAAAACAGGTTCTTGTTGACAAACAACACAACACAAAATGGTGTGGAGGAGAACAATAATTTTTTCTCTGCCCTTCTAGGATTTTTGCTGACTCCTCTCCCCCAACGCCCCAGTAATAGAAGGCAGATTAAAAGTAGAAAAACAGAAGTTTAATAATGTAAGGCCAACTGGCCCGAGGCAGGGGAACACAATCAGATTCACAGGTTGCATCAGACCGAAATTCTCCAGACCACCCAGTTCCAGAAACTGACCTGGAGACTTTCCGGACCACCCAGTTCCGGGAACTGACCTGGGGACTTTGAACCCAGCCCAGCCTTCCCGCCTTTCGAGGGGCGGGACTAACGGTCCCCCAGGATACCCGAAAAGACCACCAAATAAGGAATACCCTGCGCCCTCCCAGATTCACCACACCCCTTTCCCTTCTTCCCCTATAAAATCTTGCCCAACTCTTGCCCGGGTGCGACTTCTCTGGCCCCTTTCTCTGGGACCAGTGATCCTCGCCCAGGAGCGCTCCCTAATAAAGCTCACTTGAAGCTTTCCTCTGTTTCGCGGTGCCGTTTGTTAAGATCCGACCTTACATTTGGTGCCGAAACCCGGTTTTTTGGTATTTGCGCTCCCGCCCTTCCCTTTGCGTCAATTGTTCTACCTCTCAAACCCTCCTTGCCAAACAAACATCTGCTCCATCCGAAACCTCAATCCCCTTGGATTCCTCCCCACTAACCGACCCTCCCGAATCTCTTACCACGCCCCCCTTCAGAACTCCTCTCCAACCTTCACCCTACCCTGAAGCCGTCCCTCCTCCTCCCGAACCCGCTCCGGCCCCTCCAACCGCTCCCCCGCCTCCCTCGACGGTTTCTCCTCCCACGCCCCTTGCTTCCCCAATTAGTGCACATACACGCTCTCCCGACTCCCAAGATTCAAATCTCCTCTGCCCTCTGAGGGAGGTAGCAGGAGCGGAAGGATTAATTAGAGTTCAAGTTCCCTTTTCTTTCCAAGATCTCTCTCAAATAGAAAAGCGATTAGGCTCCTTTTCTGCCGACTCTTCCCGCTACATCAAAGAATTTCGCTATCTCTCTCAAGCTTATGATCTAACCTGGCACCTGCCACGATATCTTTGTGATCCTATCTTCTACTCTGACCGCTGACGAGAGGGAAAGAATTCAGACTGCTGCCCGAAACCATGCAGATCAGGTTCACCTAACCGACAACTCCATGCCTGTCGGAGCGACTGCCGTACCTGGCACCGATCCAGGCTGTACTTATCAGGATGGCCAAGATGGCCGTCGTAAACGCGACCTCATGATCCAATGCCTCCTGGCTGGCATGCAGGCTGCCGCTCATAAGGTAGTCAATTTGAAAAACTAAAAGAGATAACCCAAGAACCTAACGAAAATCCAGCTATCTTTCTCAATCACCTTACAGAGGCCTTAACTCTACACCCGGCTGGATCCCGACACCCCGGCAGGGGCAGCGGTCCTAGCCACCCATTTTATCACCCAATCAGCCCCGGAGACCCGAAAGAAATTAAAACGGGCAGAAGACGGCCCTCAAACCCCTATTCGAGATCTGGTAAAAATGGCCTTTAAAGTCTATAATGGCCGTGAGGATCTGGCAGAATCCAGCCGACAGGCTCGGATGCACCAGAAGGTGGCCCTCCAAACCCAAGCTCTTGTGGCCGCCCTAAGGCCGGCCATCTCCCATGGATCACAGCATCCACGGGGTCCGCAAAAGGCAACCCCGCCGGGGGCCTGCTTCAAATGCGAAAAAGAAGGCCACTGGGCTCGCCAATGTCCCAATCCCCGACCTCCTTCTAAGCCCTGTCCCAGCTGCGGGCTAACGGGCCACTGGAAGAGTGACTGCCCTACGACTGGCCCTCCCTCAGCGTCTCCACGCGGGGGGCAGTCCGACCCAACGGCATTACCACTCGAACTGCTGGGATTGGCTGACAACAGATGGCGCCCGGACTCGAAGACCCCCATCACCCTCGCCGAGCCCAGGGTAACGGGGACTACCTATTCGGTCCTGCCTACTTATTCTGGGCCAGTTTCTCCTTCCCAGATCTCGGTCATGGGTATTGATGGCAAACCATCCTTCCCACTCCAGACCGGTCCACTCCCATGTCATATCGAAGGACTCCCTTTTACTCATTCTTTCTTAGTCATACCATCCTGCCCAGTTCCCTTGCTAGGCCGAGATGTCCTTTTCCACTTAGGGGCCTCCCTTCAGCTGGTTTGACTTGACCCTAAGGTCCCCTCCTCCCAACTCCTGCTTCCTCTTCTCGGCCTGTCTGTAGAACCCTCCCCCTCCTATCCCCCTCTTCCAATCACACCGAACCCAATCAATCCCCAAGTCTGGAATACTTCTAAGCCCATAATAGCAACACACCATTCCCCCGTCCTCATCCGCCTAAAGGACCCCTCCAAATTTCCATCAATGCCCCAATTTCCCATCTCTGAGACTCACCTTAGGGGCCTACAATCTATTATCACCAGACTCCTAAACCAGGGACTCCTTATCCCCACTGACTCTCCCTGCAACACCCCCATCCTGCCTGTCCGCAAGGCCTCTGGGGATTATCGCCTGGTCCAGGACCTCCGAATAATCAATGAGGCCATAATTCCTCTCCACCCAGTAGTACCAAACCCATACACCTTGCTCTCCCATATCCCCCCAACCACAACCTTTACGGTTCTGGATCTCAAAGATGCCTTTTTCACTATCCCCCTACATCCCGACTCCTATTTCCTCTTCACCTTTACCTGGACGGATCCGGATATTCATACTTCCAGTCAGCTCACCTGGACAGTTCTTCCCCAGGGCTTCCGCGACAGTCCTCACCTCTTTGGTCAGGTGCTGGCACGGGACCTCACTTCCTGCTCCCTTACCCCCAGCACACTCCTTCAATATGTAGATGACCTCCTCCTTTGTAGCCCATCTCTCAGCCTCTCAAGACAACATACTGCAGATCTCCTCAATTACCTTGGCTCTCGCGGTTATCGGGTCTCCCCAGCCAAGGCTCAGTTATCTGTATCTTCTGTAACCTACCTGGGGCTCCACCTTACCCCTACCACAAAAGGTCTAACAGCTGATCACACCCGGATTATCCGTGAACTCCAGCCTCCGGAAACAGTGGAACAAATTCTCTTCTTTTTGGGCCTTATAGGATTTTTCCGACACTGGATCCCTAACTTTGCTCTCCTCACTAAACCCTTATATCTAGCCGCTAAAGAAACCCCTCAAGGACCCCTCACCTCTCCTTCCGCCGTTCGACAGGCCTTTCTCACCCTCCGTAACGCTCTGATATCTTCTCCTTCCCTTTCTCTGCCCAACCCAAACCGACCTTTTCACCTTTTTGTGGATGAATGGGCCGGAATGGCCACTGGACTCCTTGCCCAGCCTGTGGGGCCTTCCTACCGCCCCGTGGCTTACCTCTCCAAACAGCTAGAGCCAACCATTCGGGGATGGCAACCACGCCTTCGGGCCCTAGCAGCGGCAGCCGAACTGACCAAACAAACACTCAAACTGACTCTGGCCCACCCACTAAGCGTACTTTCCTCCCACCGGCTGGTCGACCTCCTAGGCCACAAGTCTCTCTCCCTCCTGGGCCCCTCCCGCATCCAGGAGTTCCACCTACTGTTTATTGAAAACCCAGCTATTTCTCCTGATCTCACCCCTCGCCTGAAGCCGGCTTCCCTCCTGCCTCCTTGATTCAAAAAATCTCACCATCTGTTACGGCAGCCGCCCAAATCTAGCTGATACTGGGTTTCTTTGCAACTCATCCCTCACGGTAAACACATCAGTTGAAGCACCACTAGGCATGTTTTTGTGGTGCAGTGGTTCCCTCACAAAAGAGATCAATTCTTCCTCCCCCTTCCCATGTATCCCTGTTACTCTAGTCCCACAACTCACACTGTATAGCCAAGGCGAATTTTCCTCGCTAATCATGCCGCCCTTTACCCGACGAAAAAGAGCTATCTTTCTTCCTCTGGTCGCAGGCATCTCTCTCGCCTCCTCCCTGGTCGCTGCAGGCCTCGGTGGGGGGGAGCTCTAACACATAGTGTTTCAACATCCCGCGACTCAGAACATAAACTCCAGCTAGCCATTGAAGCCTCCGCCGGCTCTATCTCCTCTCTCCAGCGCCAAATCACCTCCATAGCCCGAGTCGCTCTCCAGAATCGACGAGCCCTGGATCTCCTGACCGCCGACAAAGGCGATACCTGCCTCTTCCTACAGGAGGAATGCTGCTATTACATCAATGAAACAGGACTCGTCGAAGACAACGTAAAAGCCCTCCATCGCTTAAGAGAAGAACTCCAACGCAAACACCAACAGTCCGCCTCCCCAATTCCCGATTAGTGGCGATCCACCCTCTATACCTGGCTAACACCAATCTTAGGCCCCTTAATTCTCATCTGTATCTTGCTCACGTTTGCTCCCTGTTTTCTCAGGTTCCTTCGCAGGCGCATGGAGGAAGTCTCTCGGGTGCCCACAAACCAAATGCTCCTCGGTCCTTACACCTTGCTTCCTACAGAACCTCCCACTGGCCTCCCCTAAGCCTCGGACCTCTGGTCGCCCGACTCCCCTTTCCACGGCCCCATTACACCAAAGATGTCAGGATGTAAGGCCAACTGGCCCGAGGCAGGGGAACACAATCAGATTCACAGGTTGCATCTGACCGAAATTCTCCGGGCCACCCAGTTCCAGAAACTGCCCTGAAGACATTCCGGACCACCCAGTTCCGGGAACTGACCTGGGGACTTTGAACCCAGCCCAGCCTTCCCGCCTTTCGAGGGGCGGGACCAATGGTCCCCCAGGATACTCGAAAAGACCCCCAAATAAGGAATACCCTGCGCCCTTCCAGATTCACCACACCCCTTTCCCTTCTTCCCCTATAAAATCTTGCCCAACCCTCGCCCGGGTGCGACTTCTCTGGCCCCTTTCTCTCGGACCAGTGATCCTCGCCCGGGAGCGCTCCCTAATAAAGCTCACTTGAAGCTTTCCTCTGTTTCGCGGTGCCGTTTGTTAAGATCCGACCTTACAAATAACATTTATACCCAGGAAAACTGAGTAACTCCCTGAAATGGCCCAGCCATCACCTTAAATACCATCTCTAGCTAAAAGAAAAAACAAAAAAAAGTTGGGTGGGAGAGAGACAGGTTTTCAGGAAAAGCACAGTAAACAAGGGTATGATTGTTATGCAGGTTTAAGTCCAGGCCTTCCCCATTGATAAGAGTGTCTACAGGTTTAGTCAGCCTCCTCTTCCTGGTACAGAGAGGGAGACACCCTTACAAATGGAGATTTCCCTTACAAATGTAAATTGCTCTTACAAAAGGGTAACTTCTACTTGATTTTCAGAGCTTCTCTCCTGTATGTTGTTTTTTAAAAATAATCAGCATAAAATAACCCTTATGCCAAAGAGGCATATTTTGGGAGGGACAAATGTTGCTCCCCTTCAATGGCTAATTTATGCAAAAAGGAATTTATTGGAAGAATATTTGGGGCACAGGGGTGGCAGGGAAGAGATACTAAATTGACAGAAAACTGGAAGGATCAGATTAGGAACTAAACAGAAACAATGGAAGCTCCTGAAACAAAAGGCCTCGCTGCCAGAGAGCCTAGTCACAGGGGCGGGGACACCCAAACATTCATTCTCAGACTTGCATCAATTGCTGGAGATTCAAAATCCTGGGAGAGCGCTTCTGATTAATCTTCCATGATAGAAGACTGCCTGTGGAATTGCCATCCTAGAAAGTCTACATATAGTCAGGAAGAATTATTTGCCCACTAGGAAATGAAGTACCGTCAGGAAGGGATAATGGACTCTGTGCGTCTAAAAAATGTCAAATTACCTTAACAGTGCTTAATAAGTACCTGTTCCCTGTATCTCTTTTTGTTAACTCATAAGAAATTACTTATTTAATAATTTTAATAACACTGAATTTTAACATAAATGGTATGACGCTCAAGAAAATAAAAATTCCAAGGTACTGTTGACCTGAAACAAATAGACTACCAGATATTTCTCCAGCAAAAACAGGATTATTCAAGATAATCAAAGAATTGCAATATCGGGTCTGCAACCATGTTGAGTTATTTGCAAGTCCCAGCAAAGCAGCAGAAGGTCAGGGCTTGTATTGGAAGGAAAAGGAAGGTGGGAGGGCTATAGTAAACAAGGAGTCTGTGGCTTCTCATTGGCTGAGTCCTTGCCAGGAAAAGAAGAGTCTTTCTTCGGCCTCGCTCTGTGATCATCCCAGGGTGTGAGAGCGCCCCCTTCTGGTCTCCCAACCCTATTTGAAGATTTTGTTTATTTCTTACGTACAAAATGTAAACCATTTCATGAAAATCAAAGTGTAAGTGTGTGAAGACTGACTTTATTTCATATAAGGAACTAGCTCAAAGTTTCTCAATTCTTGGCTACCCTATTTCTGCTTTCTTGGTCAACTATCCTCTACTTGATTCTGTTACCAGCTACTTACTAACTCTTTAACCCTCTTATCAGTTTTGAGCATTTTCCTTTCCATATTTCATTTGGAATTTTTTTCAGTAAAGGCCTTAATTCACTGATGTTTTTAAAAATTTATTTATTTTTGGCTGCATTGGGTCTTCGTTACAGTGCGCGGGCTTCTCACTGCGGTGGCTTCTCTTGTTGCAGAGCATGGGCTCTAGGCTCACTGGCTTCAGTAGTTGTGGCACGCAGGCTCAGTAGGTGTGGCTCGCAGGCTCTAGAGCACAAGCTCAGTAGTTGTGGCGCACAGGCTTAGTTGCTCCTCAGCACGTGGGATCTTCCCAGACCAGGGCTCGAACCCGTGTCCCCTACATTGGCAGGCAGGATTCTTAACCACTGCACCACCAGGAAAGCCCCACTGATTGTTTTGAGCTTTTAGTTTCTGTGTGTCTCCTAATGTTCAAGACAAAAAAAAAAAGTACCTGAATAAAACAATAACAACAAAAACTGGTTTGGAAAATAACTGAAGACTATCTTTGACAAGTTTCCAAAACAAACATGAATCCTACTTTAAAAAAAAAAAGGGTTCTATTGTACAATTTCAATACCCCTGGGGTATGACTCATTTTCTCTCTAAAGCCTTTACTCTCATTGCTTCTTTGAAAGATGGAGTTGGCCATAGAAAGCTCCCCCCACCCCCCCCATCCAAATGTCTATTCCAAATAAGTTCCTCTCTGCAAAAAAATAAAAGGAAATGCACTTTCCCTTTGTTCCACAAAATATCTGTATTTTTCCAAAGCACTTGCTCTCCTTGACCTTCAGCATTCAGGCACATATTACACCAGTGCCCAGCAAATACTTATATACAAAAATCTTATCACTGCTCTTCTGCTTTTCTTCTATTTTAGATTCTCCAAATCTGTGCCACCAGCACATCCTGGGACTCATGACTTAGTGACTTCACATGCCTCCTCTTGCAAATTCTCTCAGAATCTCTCTCTTGGTGGACTCTTTCACTCCTTAAGGGAATTGCAAAATGTTGTCGAAGTTTATTTCTCTCTTCTGATTCAAGCAGAGACAGACGTTGACCACATCATGGCTGGCCTCAGAAGCGGCTAGCAAAAATCTTAACTCATGTGTAGGTACCTTTATGGAAAAACTAAACAATTTGTTGGGTAGAGATGATGGGATAGAAGTTTAATAGTGATACTGTCTGTGGAGAAGAGAGGATTTGGAAATGTGTCTCCGACAGCGTCATTGTATCTGTTAAGCCTTAGCTAGGGTTTAAAACGACACAGATATACACACACACACACACACACACACACACACACACACACACAGAGTGTCAACTCTATTAGGACTAGACCTAGGAGTCAAACCTATGAAGATCAAAATAGCATCTGTATTATTTATAAATTGAGTTGGAGAACACTGTTTGAAACTGGCCCCCAAACAGACTTATTAACATGCTCTCTATAAATCTAGACCTCAGGACATCATATCCAAGAGTGTTCAAAAGACAGACACATCAGACACATTTGCAAAGTTATTCACTGCTTCAAACCCACTAGCTCTGATGTTCTGACCTTCCTACTGAATGATGCCTGTGGTTCAGCAGCCTGGGCATCACCTGGGAGCTTGCTGGGAATGCAGGATTCAGGCCCCTACAAAGACCTGCTAAATCTGAGCCTGCAAGTTAGCAAGATTTCTGGGGACTAGATACACATTGAAGTTTGAGAGTTGCTGTTCCAGACTGTGAGAGGAAGACTTTCAGTGTTTCTCATATTTCTCTAGGATTCTCCTTTGAACATTCTGAAGCCACAGGATGGATCTTGGGAATCTACATTTAAAAAAAACTCACCCCGTATAATTCTTATTATCTTGGAAGTTTGGGAAAAGGTAAATCAGTGCTTTTGAAATATTAATGGCATATTAACCACCTAAGGGTTTGGTTAAAAAGTAGGTTCTGATTCAGTGCGTCTAGGGTAAGGCTCAAGATTCTGATTTTTTTTTTTTTTTTTTTTTTGCGGTACAAGGGCCTCTCACTGTTGCGGCCTCTCCTGTTGCGGAGCACAGGCTCCGGACGCACAGGCTCAGCGGCCATGGCTCATGGGCCCAGCCGCTCCGCGGCATGTGGGATCTTCCCAGACCGGGACACGAACCCATGTCCCCTGCATCGGCAGGCAGACTCTCAACCACTGCGCCACCAGGGAAGCCCAAGATTCTGATTTTTAAGAAGCTTCCAGGTAATGATGCTGCTGCTGGCTCTAGAACTTAGAGCTGCTAGCTCCCTAGCAGCAGGAGCCCAGCAAACCTTCTATTGCCTGTGAGCAGGCAGAGCTCAGGTGAGCTGGGAGGAGGTAGAGCCACACAAACTTAGCAAAATACCATCTATCAAGCAAGCGCCTCATCCTCCTTTGTGGACAGGTAGATAAGGAGGGCTTGGAAGACGGCAGATGGTATCTTCCCGACACTGTTACCACTGGAGAAGTAGAACAACCATTTCATTTTGGAAATATGAGGTCTAGGACAACAAGGTTCTCTCAACCTACGGGCCCAACAGTCCATGGACATTGCTGGTTCCCAGGGGAGGAGGCCATCAGGGAGGAGAAAATTCCCCCTCGCCACCCCCTGCCCCCCGTTCCTGAGTTCTTGTGGCTGGACTAAGAAAATTGACCCAAAACAGATTAACCGGAAATAAAGTAAACAAATTACAATTCATGCACATGGAAATCCCACAGAAATGGGACCTAAGAATTGGCCAAAGATTCAGACTTTATACTTCTTAGACAAAGAAACAATACATTTGTGAGGAACTGACATGACAAAAGCAGCTTAGGTTTTGGGTGCCTAATGAGTGAAGGATCTAAACAGAGTTTGGGCTTCCGGTAGTAAATTAAAGAAGTAACAAGGTTTGTTTATATGGACTTCCTGGCCCCAAATTACCCATCTTTGTGGATAAGGGTGTCCTTGTACCACTAGTTCCATGAGAAATTTATTTCCTGCTTGCAGGGAGACAGAGAGTCAGAGTGTCCCTCTTGTGTTGGACATTCCTTAAGTAACTTTAATTCAAGATAATATGGCATTGAGGCAAATTTTGGGGCAGCCTACCCTGGGCCCCAACAAGGCTGACAGTGAGACATGCAGCCTGCCGCCACCCTGAGGCTGCCACTCCAGAACCAACCTCTGCTCTTTTATGTAACCTGGGACTGCCGTTGAGCATTGGCTTTTGCCTCAACACGGCTCTGGAATGGACCAGAAAAATACACGGGTTAAATCAACCCAACCGTGCCTGAGGGTAAGAGCCTACTCCCCAGTCTATATATTCCCATCTTTAATTTTCAAACACAACTTCACCCAAGATAATTTATCAAGTTCATATATCATATAGATACAATGACAACAATATTTGAGAAGTACAATAACGATAATAGCAAAATTCCCAACTCTCAATGCCCCCACACTTTAATTTTCAGGGAGAAATTGAAATCCACACATTATCTCACCTTGCATTCATAAACTTGAGCTCAAAGTAAATTCAGAATTATAAAGTTAATGTTAAAACCAAAATCACGTCCCAGCAAATCCTGGAGTCCCACTCTAGACCCACTAAATCAGAACCTCTGGGGACAAAGCCAGAAAATTTGCATTTCGAACAAGTTCCCAGATGATGTTGATGCTCTTGGTTTGGGAACCACACTCTGAGAAACACGGCATTAGAAAAAGCCAACATGGTTTCACCCCCCAAAAAAATTTAAGAGCTTTTTTTTTTTTTTAATAGAAGCTGTGCCTTTACGGAGCCAAGTCATTCTTAGAACTAAGAGCTTTTCTTTTCTTGGTGATCGGATTTCTTTCTCAGCCATGCTCCTTATGTCAAAAATCAGCAGCAAAGTCTTGTTCCTGGCATGCAGGCCTGTGCCAATTGAAAAATAAATCTGTCACCACTGAACAACGGATGGCTTCCACCTCTGCAACTGGAAAAACCTGACATAAATCTAATAAGTTAAGCTTGTAAATTTGTTTCCAAAATGGATGTTTGGGTCCACTTCAATAGGTTTTCTAGCTCATGTACCTTGTTTTGGGGTTTATTGGGGCTAACAAATCAAACCTCTATTCAGATATGATTTAAGATCAAAGGGGAAAAATAGGTTTAATACTGACAAAGCTGAAATAGAAAATGCAACCCAGACCTATGGGAAAATAGGATTTCTAACATACACTTCTTTCCAAATCTACTCAAGGGGGGATCTGCTTCATATCTGTTGAGCTCAAAGAGCAGGACAAAAAAACACATTCCTACCCTGTCTCTTAGATGGCCCTGGACCACTGCACTAGGGTCACGCTTACAGGACAGGAGCAAAAAGAGAAGGCCACTGCCCTGTGCACCCTTAGACACAAGAGAGAACCGTCCTTCCTCAGGATCATCGATCAAATTAGCAAGAAGAAGACTTAGCAAGAGAAGACTGAGTGAAGGGGTCAGATTACCTTCCCAACAGTTCCTCTCCTATGGATCACAGTGAACATGTCTTTATGGAAATGGCAGAAAAGGGTAGAAGAGTCCTAACACTTTTTAAGGGCCAAGAGGGAGTTGAAGGAATGTGGGGATTTTTAAACCCAAGCAACAGTTAGTCCTATTGATTGGATTCAGTTTTTGTGACTTATATGTTTTGCTGATTGCTTTAACACTAAAGAAAGACATAAGACTTATTTATCCAGATTTAAAAAATAATACTTCATAGCATAATGATAAGCAAACAGTATTTTATCCATACCTCCCAAAAGCTCAGTTTGCAGTAGGAGTCTCTCTCTCCTAGCAATTCCACATGTTAAAGTGGGAGCAGGAATCCCTGAACCAAACAGGACCCACCCATTCTTCACTCCTGGACATAACTGGCCCAGGGGTTGTCATCTTGTTCAAGCTGGTCCAAGCTTGCTCCCTAATTTAATTTTGAAAGTAAAACTTAATGATGCCAGCCTTAATCTGGTTACTTCTTGAATGAGAGGTGCTAGTTGCCAGATTACAACCAAGAAAACTGATCTGCAGTAAGAAAAAAGAATAAAGTAGAAACACAAAGATGAGTAGAGGTGACCGAAGCAGAAGGCATTCCACATCCTTTCTAATTTTTTCGGAGACCAGGGCAGATCCTTACTCTTGGTTTCTATGAGACACCTCTAAGTTCTACCTTAAACAAGCAAGTTACATTTACTTGAAATAAGATACCCAACTAATGTACCTACTTTCTCATGTTTCCTCTTTCACTCCATCCTAAGGTTCCCCAACCATGTGCGCAAGGCCCACTTGATATCATGATGTGATTATGATTCTCTCAATGTCTTTTACTTGCTCCTGGTTAGTGGTTTATTCTCTTTTCAAAATGAGATAAAGTCTATAATAATTTATTTATTAAAGGATTTATTTTTCCCATCATTATCCTTTTTGAGGTAACGAATAACGCGGAATATTAGACAAAAACACGCAATGTTTTATTCTATTTAATTCAGACAGCTTCTAATGATCACATACCACATGACACGTAGAATTTGTGTTAGGAAATGAGAAGATAAAGAGGAACTACATAAAATTCATGCTCTTAAAGAAATTGTAAGGACACGTGGAATCAAGTAGGCAAGCTAACATGCTTGTTACAATAAAAGGACATCAATAAACTTGGAACAACGTGCTGTCACGAAGGAGAAGAGGGAATGCTAAGTTTTACTTTGAGAATTTGAGGAAGACATCACACAAGAGGTTAAATTTAAATTAGGGCTTGAAGGAGAGGTCACTGCATAAATACAGGTACAAATCACAAAAAGCGCATACTCATTAAAGAAAGGCCAGCCGCACTTAAGGCTGAACAGTTGGACTTAAGCCAACTTGTTAAGGTCCCTGCTAAGGGGAGGGGTCAACATCCCGGAGCAAGGAGGAGACTTCAAAGGTTTTTAAAGTGTAATAATGCCACCAGATGTATGTTTTAGAAAAATAACTCTCAGAGGAATGTGAAATGTGATTACATAGGTGTGCTACTACTCAAAGCAGGGAATTTATTAAAAAGGCTACTGCAGTCATCTTGGTGAACGGTAATACATTTCACCTAAGTTTAGAGGGATGAAGGTAGAAGATGGAATCTAGAAATACTTTGGAAGTAGAATGTGAGATTTAATTATAAGACTCACTGCCCAGAAAGACATTGGTGTCTAGAAAAAGGGAAGACTCAAAAATACACTGTGGTCTCATCAGAACAAACAAGACCATATTCCTCCCTGTGAAGGCAAAACATTACCAGATCTTCCACTCTTAGCAAAAAAGGTGGTCAGATATAGATGTATATGTAGACAGAGACAGAGAGATAGAGAATGATGTATCTACAGATGTGGATATAAGCACAGACATAGAGAAAGATACGATATGCCTACTACTGCATAACTGCTCTTATAAAGCACCAAATATTTCTGAAAATGGCTCAGGACCAAACATTTTTCACCAACTGCAGAACCGTCTATCTAAACCTAAGCAATTCACTCCTACAGCCAGACTTATATGTACCCGCTTGGAAGCTTAGCTATAAAATAAGGTGGTAAGTAAAATAAGAAAAAATATATACATACATATGTGGCAAGTATCTTGTCAGCAATCTAATAGAAGTACTAGCTTGTAATGCTTGGCTATCAAGAAATAATCCTACAAAAATAAAAGTAAGGAAGCTTTGACTTCTCTCATGAGCAACTTAATAGGCACCCACTGGTTCTAGTCACCTGTGATTACTGAAATGTTATTTCTGAAATTTCCATGAAAATAAGTTATATCTTTGCTTAATATATTTAAAGTAAGTGTAAAAATATAGACAAATATATGGAAAATATGTGGTAAAATAAATACACTATTCATCAGAGCAAATTTACAGACCAGTGTTAATCTGTGGAATTTATGCCGACTTCCCCTTCATTAAAATTAATGGAGCAAACTCTCTCTTCTGCATGAGAAACAGACACAAAATAAGTCATATTTTCTGACCTTGAACGTGCCAAACAAGTTTGGTAAGTCTCTTAGGAATGTAAGAACAGACCACATGCTTTTCTGCTGCAGAATTAATTGTGTCAGGTGATCACCTCAAAGTAACATTATAAAAAGGAAAAGTTGCATTTTCATCTTTCTGGCTCACAGAGACAGAAGGCAAAAAATTCTTATATCTCCAATAATAAAAAATATGTTTCTTCTTGGGGTATGTTTAAATGATAAAAAAAAAATCTAACTTGTAACTAATACAGTTATAAAGTATTATGAAACCTTACATTGTATTTTGTTATTCAAAAGAACTGAAGATAGACTACTGTGTATTCTAGTTGGTTGTTAAAAATGTCTATCGACATCGACTATAACTCAGGGATAATAATGCTTTCTAAGAGTTGCTGTGAATATTAAATAAAGGAAGCATGTGAAAGTCCTACTTAAACCAAAAACACTTTATACTGTAATTCAGAGACTATCTGTCTTATAGAAAAGTAAATGCACAAGTCTTGCATGATGCATGGACCACCCAGGGCCGTTAGCCCCAGTGATAACTGCATATGCAAACTTCAAGTTTGGAAACACTTGCTGTGAAGTATGAGAATATAGAAAGATATTTTCTCATGGGAATAATACTTAAGAACTTTTAAGTACTATGAATAGAGGAATATATAAAGTACAAAGATAACTGTGGTTCTGGGTTCATGTATAATCTTTAAAAATAATGAATGTAGGAAAGTTAGTGTTTTAAAAATGGAAATGTTCACCTAATACTGAGCTAACTCCAAAATCAAGTAATAATGAGGCACTATAGTTTTGCCCATTAAGAGCCAAGTCACTGAAGTTGGTCAACCTGAGTCCAGATCTCGGGTTCCAAGATCTCAACTTCATAAATGCACGATGTTGGACAAATGACATAGTCTTGTTGATATATTCAACTCTATTTATTGAATGCCTGCTGTGCGCTAGCCATTGTGCTGGGCTAGAGGACACAGTGAGGTATCACAGAGCTTACTACTGCTGAGGTAGACAGCCAGTTGGAGAATCAGTTATACTGAAGCTCAATAAATAACAGTATAAAATAAATAGTGGGTGCTATAGGAGGACCCCTAACCATTGCTGGCAAAGTTAAAGTCAGAAAATGTTCCTTAGAGCTGAACATATGGGGTGTAGAAGTTAACTAATTGGAGAAGAGACAGAAGGAAAAATGACCCTGGCAGATGCAACAGCTCTTCCAAAAGCCAGGAGGTAAGGCGGGGGGGACACGATAGAGGAACTAGAAAAAAAAAAGGTATCATTTTGGGACTGACATTAGTACCATGGCGGCATGAAATGCTCCCTTTGTCTCTCCCTTCAATCTACAACTAGTAAAAGAAAGGCTCCTCTGCCCAGCACACCAGGATACCAGAGAGCTGCAAACATCTCTACATCTGAAAGTAGGTGGAGTGAAACACATAGAGAAAGAACCTGGTGAGCAGCATTGGTGGTGCCCACTGTCCCGGCCTCACTGCCTACAGCCCCAGAGAACCCAGTAGCAGTAGTAGAGGCAGGGTCACAGGCCCCCCTCCTATGGCAGCAGTGCTCACAAACCCAGCAGCCCCAGATGTGGCAGAGGCACTCATCATCCTGGTGTACCCAGAGGCAGTGCCAGTGACGGCAGCGACACCAGCAAGGCACCGGTGGCCCCAAAGGCACAAGCAGCAATGATGAGCGCACCAGCAACACCTTTGGCAGAGGTGGTGGAAGGCAGAAAGGGCAGATTCTCAAAGATAGCCAGAGGCAGCCCAGGTTAAAAAAACAAACACTTATGCTATAGTACCACCTACTGAAAAACAAAAGAAAGTCCTCTAATTACCCACCTGTTGAATCGTTAGAATTAAAGTAAATAAAGGTTTACTAAAATAAGCAAGGTGTTCACTACTTCAAATGAGCCGGAAGAGGAACAGCTCATCGAGCACCATGAGAAACCATGGTAATACAGTATCACATACACACAAAAATACCAGTTCTCCAGAAAACAAACTTAAGGTCATGGGAGACTGTGTTCTAACTAATAGAGAATTTGCAATAGCTGTCATGAAGAAACACAGCAAGCTACAAGAAAACTTAGAAAGACAGTTCAGTGAGCTCAGGAATAAAATTAATGAACAGAAGGAATATATTACCAAAGAGATTGAAACTCTAACAAAGAACCGAACAAATTCTGAAGCTAAAGAATTCAATAAATGAGATAAGGAATGCATTAGAAAGCCTTGGAAATGAGCAAACCTTATGGAAGACGGAATTAGCAATCTCACATATAGAAAACTAGAAATGATTCAGGGAGAAGAGGAGAGAGAAATAATTTGTTTAAGAATTAAGATACTCTGCAAGAACTATCTGACTCCATTAGAAAAGACAACAAAAAGGACAGTGAGTATCCCAGGAGAAGAGAGGGAGAAGGGAGCAGAGAGATGACTTAAAGAAATAATCACTGAGAAATTTCTAGGATATAAGGCCAGAACCTGTACAGGCAAATGAATATAATATGCTATCAGCAGAAAAAACACTGTTTTATCTATGAGACATTTTATACACACCTCATGGTAACCACAAAATAAAAATCTAGAGCAGAGACACAAAACATAAAAAAAAGAGAGAAAACTGACAAAAACATCACAGAAATCACCAAACTAAAATGGCAGACAGAAACACAAGGAAAAAGAAACAGTGGAGATATAGACCAACAAGAAAAAAAAAAAAAAAAAAGATTAACTGGCAGTAGTAAGTCCTCACCTATCAATGACCACCCTGAATGTAAATGGATTGAATTCATCAACCAAAAAACACAGAGTGGATTAAAAAGCAAGACCCAGCTACATGCTGCCTACAGGAGACTCATCCAGCTCTAAAGACAAACGTAGACTCAAAATGAAGGGATGGAAGAAGGTACAAACTTCCAGCTACAAGATAAATAAGTACGAGGGATATAAAAAGTACGTAATAAATATAATTAATACTGCTGTATGTTATATATGAAAAATGTTAAGAGAGTAATCCTAAGAATTCTGACCACCAGGAAAAAAATTTTCTATTTCTTTAAATTTGTATCTACAGGAGATGATGGATGTTCACTAAACTTACTATGGTAATCATTTCATGACGTATGTGTCAATGGAAATAATCAATAAACAATCTGTAATATAAATAGAAAGGAGTTTTATTTAAGCCAAGCTGAGGACTATAGCCCTGGAGACACAGATTCAAGAAGCACCTGAATTGTATTCTGCCAGACTACAAAATGGGGGAGGCTTATAAAGGTAAAACCCAAAAATTACGCAAGTAATTACATAAGAATTATAACTGGAGCTGGCAAGAAGTAAGGGTGCTTGTTAAGCAGGAATTGGTTAGGGTCCAAAATGGTTGCACGGTTACAAGGGGAGACCTTGAAACCACAAAGTTGCAGCGGGCAGCTGCTAGCAGATATTATTTTGAGAATGGCTGGCAGTGTTCTTGAGTCTGATACAGTTAAGAAAATTCAAGTTCTTGGTGGTGCAGGATGTGTCTGAAACCACATCCACAGTGGCCACCCAGCTCCATTTTGGATGCCTGAACCACAGTTACTCCATTTTGATTTTTTAATTTATTTCCTTCTTTAACAGTTAAAGCAGATGTAAAAATGCATGTTTCATAGGCCACAAAACAGGCTGTTCTGGTTAGCCTCAAGTTCAAGTTAAATTATGTGTAAGCCAGAATGACTTTCCCATACCTTAATATGTGAAAATTCCTTCCATTGTATATGTCAAATCATTATGTTGTACACCTTTAACTTATATAGTGCTGTTTTATATTTTAATATATATATCTTAATAAAACTAGAAGGAAAAAAAAGAAATCATTTGATCTCCCCACAGAAGCCTTTTTTCCCCCTTCCATTTCCCCTATTAAGTTAGGTATATAAACACCTATCATTATTAAGCTAGCTACTTCAATTGTGCACTGCCATATGCATATGAATAAACTATGTCTTTTCTCCTGTTTAAAAGTAAAGGAATGGAAGATGATAGTCCAAGCAAACAGCAGTCGGGGGGGACGAAAAATGGGTGCAGCCACATTCATATCAGACAAAACAGACTTCAAGCCAAAAAAGGTAACAGGAGTCAAAGATGGACATTATATAATGATAAAGTAGACAATCCATCAAAAAGACATAACATTTATAAATATACAAGCACATGACACAGGAACAGCAAAATATATAAAGCAATTATTAACAGACCAAAGGGAGCAACACATTAACAGTAGGGGACTTCACTAACCCACTTATATCAATGCAGACAGAAAGTCAACAAGGAAACATCAGCCATAAATAAAACACTGGACTAGATAGATTTAATAGATATACACTGAACATTCCACCCCAAAGCAGCAGAATACACATTCTTCTCATGTGTGCATGGAACATTCTCAAGGATGGACCATATGTTGGGACACAAAACAAGACCCAATAAATTTAAGAAGACTGAAATCATAACAAGCATCTTTTCTGACCACAATAGTATGAAACTAGAAACCAACTACAAAAAAAAAAAAAGCTGGAAAAATCACAAATATGTGGAGACTGAACAACATGCTACTGAACAATTATTGGGTCAATCAAAATATCAAAGTAGAAATCAAAAAGTACCTGAAGACAAATGAAAATAAAAATATGGCAAAAATCTATGAGATGCAGCAAAAACAATATTAAGAGGGAAGTTTATAGCAATATAGGTCTACCTCAAGAAACAAGAAAAGTCTGAAACAATCTAATCTTACACATAAGGGAACAAGAAAAAGAACAAATAAGGCCAAAATCAGTAAAAGGAAGGAAATAATAGTGATCAGAGTGGAAATGAGTAAAAGAGAAACTAAAAAGCTATAGAAAAGATCAATGAAACTAAGATCTGTTGCTTTAAAAAGATGAACGAAATTGACAGACCTTTAGCTAGACTCAGAAAAAAAAATAGAGGCTCAAATAAATAGAAAACAAAAGAGGACAAGTTACAATGGAATCACAGAAATACAAAGGATTATGAGAGACTATTATGAACAGCTCTCCATCAACAAATTGGACAACCTAGAAGAAATGGATACATTCTTAGAATACAGCCTCTCAAGACTGAATCATGAAGAAACAGAAAATACGAATAGACCCATCACTAGTAAAAAGATTGAAACAGTAATCAAAAACTTCTCAAAAAACAAAAGTCTAGGACCAGCACTCCACTGCTACACTGGTGAATTCAACCAAACTCTCAAAGAAGATTTAATACATATCCTTCTCAAACTCTTTCAAAAATTTGAAGAGGAGGAAATGTTTCCTAACTCATTGTTTGAGGCCAACATTACCCTGATAACAGGTTGTTGAAATGATAGGCTATATTGGATCTGAATGAAGTACATGAAGACAGAAGGCAAATACTGGGAGAAAATGGAAGATTTAAGGCTGGAGAATTTGATGGGGTAAAAGATAAGTGTACAGAGTAACAATGAGGGAAGCAATGGAATGTAGAGGAAGTTGTCTTCAGAGAGTAGTTCCATGAAAACTACACTTTGGTGATGTTATTTCCTGTAGTTAGAGGCTCTGGGTTAGAGCCCATGGGAGCAAATAGTTGAAGAGGAGTTGAGGTAATCAAAATAAAGTTGCCTGCAGTTATTGGAGCATCATGTTATTTCTCATGGACTATTTTCCCCATGCAGGTGTTCTAGTTTTGTTTTTTTTGTTTTCGTTTTTGTTTTCTTTTGCAGTACGTGGGTTTCTCACTGTTGTGGCCTCTCCTGTTGCGGAGCATAGGCTCTGGACGCACAGGCTCAGCGGCCATGGCTCACGGGCCCAGCCGCTCCGCGGCATGTGGGATCCTCCCGGACCGGGGCACGAACCCGTGTTCCCTGCATCGGCAGGTGGACTCTCAACCACTATGCCACCAGAGAAGCCCTAGTTTTGTTTTTTGTTGGTTGGTTAGGTTTTAGTTCTTTATCATGGTAAGCTCTCAAATTCAGATCTGTATATAAAAGGGAGAAAGCACTTAGCCACATACCCTAATCAAAATAAGCTTTTCTGGTGGTCTTTCCCACTTATTGGAGTTCTACACAGTAATCTGAGGTCAGAACCCTAGTTAACAGTAAAGCGTTATTGTTCCTGTATTATGTTTTTTCCTTGCGAATTGTAGGAGGAAGAGATATATGTTCCTGCAGAAAGCAGAATCAGGATATTCCTGGGTCCCCTTCCTCATGTCACCATTTCATTTTAAAAGCTTCCTATTTCTATAACAGTAAACAAAGGACAAAAACCAAACATTTGCTAATCAAGTGTTTTTCAGATAACAAAAGCAGTCAGTGGACCCAGGGAGTGAAGGCATTAGGAACAAGGAAAGGTTCTCTTGAATTAGAATTTGAGATCATGCTAACATCTCAGTTGTTTTGTTCTCTATTTTTTATAGGTAGTGTAATATAGCTAACAGGTAAATTTCTCATTGACTCAACCCAAATGTATCTTATATTGCTATATAGAAAAGGCATGTTTAAAATCCAAAACAAAAAGCTGGCTTTATTCTTTTTCCCTTTTCAAGAGAAACATATCTAAATGGTCAGTACTAATGACTTCACAAATTAGGAGGTTGGGATTAACATACACACATTACTATATATAAAATAATAAACAAGGACTTCCTGTATAGCACAGGGAACTCTACTCGATACTGTGTAATAACCTATATGGGAAAAGAATCTAAAAAAGAATAGATATATGTATGTGTATAACTGAATCACTTTACTGTACACCTGAAACTAACACAGTATTGTAAATCAACTATACTCCCATATAAAATAAAAATGTAAATATATATATATATTAAATAAAATGGTATAAAGACCATAGAAGTCAAGGTTATCCAAATTTATAAAGATTAAATATAATTATTAGAGAAAGTCCTGAGTTAATTAGGGAATGTTACAAATTAAGGAAAATCTGGAACTTCTGCTAGAAAAAGGCAAAGAGCAAAAGTGACTGCAGTATATAAATTCTAGTCAAAATGACTACCCTATAGCTTTGCTCCTCGATGTGTAACTGTATTTTGGTGTGGAATATCTCAAAGAGTATACAGGTCAGAAAGTTATCTTATTTCTTCAGGGGAACGAGTGATCTATGCTACGTGTTGGCCTTAAAAGGTCATATTTTTGTTACATATATTTCTCCTTTATAAAGAAATTTTCATCTAATCAATAAATATTTTAGATGATATGCAGTGTGGCAGGTTCTGTTCTAGAAACTGGCCATGGGTAAAGGATGTGAATGGTGGTAAACTTAGCACTGGCACGACTCTAACTGCAATTCCAGATGAGAAAACCAATATATTTGAGTGTTTGTCTCAGAGAAAAACCAACACTGGTCACGATACCTAAATTGCTCCTAGCCTCCTAGGAGGCTAAGCAAGCAGATGCACAAAATTTAAAACAATTTAGGCAAAATCCCAAGTGCTGCACCCAGCATGCATCTGGGCATACAGCAGTGGTTATCGACATTTAACTAAAAACTCTACTCATCAGGATGAATCAAAGTCAATGGAAAATTGTCAACCTTAACTCTCTCCTAAATTTAGAAGGTCATGGCTGTTTACTCTAGAATTAGAGAGGTATCATTAATCATAACATCTTCTGTTGTTTTTCTCCCTAACCAGACTATTCAAGAAATCAGGCAGAGAGGAGTAAATAACGATCTTGAGACTCCCTGAGAAGTCTGGTCACACAAGGGAAACCAGCGCAATACCTTTGTGTTCTCAGCCCCCTGGTGGGGGATTGAATAAAAACACTTTATTTAAGCAAGCTGCTCACGCAAGGCAGTATCCAGGCCGTGAACAGATTATTGTTAAGTCCCTGTTGCCTGACTAGCTCCATAAGGCCTTACATAAACTCCAGCTGGTGAAGGACAAAGCTGCCAGATTCCTTCAGAAAAGGGCAAAATTAATCAAAATATATTTCTCCCTACCTGAAATCCCTATGTTAGCTATTGGTTAAAACATAGTGTCCTGATTTTTAAATTGCTCTCTTAATTCTGGGGGTAATATCTGGCTCAACTCCAATGGGCTTTTATACTCTCTTAGCAATTTATGTTTCCTGGCCAGCTTCTAAAACAAATCTGCTTCATGTCCCAAGATCATTTCAGGATTTTATGAAACAAGGGCATTTCTAAAATCTTTACCATGTAGAATTCTGCTTTGATTACAATGTATTAGCTTTGGAATATATTAACTTACATAAAACTTTGTAGCAGGTATTCTTCAGAATAATATAATGTAATTTTATTTCTCATTACCCAAAAGTAATTAGACATTTCATTTACAGTTTGGGATTTAGAGCTGAAATTAAGGACTCAGAATGTATAGATAATATATATATTTTTAAAAGGTATTAGCTAGCATGCATGCACATACACACAGGCACATGTACACCCACAAATTATTCATATTGCTAAGTTTTAAATGGAAGGTAGATTATATATAGGGACTTTTACAATAGAGTATGATCCCTTGTTAAGTAGCCAAATTAATATTATTTTATTGACTAAAAGCAAAGCAAACTAAAAATGGCATAAATCTTTTGGGTACACAAACAATACAACCAGGTATGTGATGTTTATTAATCAAAGCTGAGGACTCAAGTTAAACACCCAGAAATATGAAAGGTCAATAAAAAGCTTCCTTTATCTGCACTGAGAATTCTAGTAAAGTTCAAAGAATATGCTAGAACTAGAGGTCTGCTGAGATTCTTCAGTGGGACGATTTCAGTCCAATATTCTCTCCAGGAGGCCATCACTCCAGAAGAAATGTAAATAGACTTTCCCTAATATTCAGTCATCCCTTTATATTCCAATGTCAGTAGATCCAACAATATTTTTTGTCTTGGATTTATGAAACAAAATGAATAAGTAGTGACTTTCTTGGCATCAACTTAGAGCCAAAGATAAGGATCTACCACCTGGTGAACACCTATTTTATGTCTGGGATTCTGCTAAGCACTCTGTATACATTATCTTATTTATGCTTTATAGCAACCTTACAAGGTACATATTATTATTCTGCTACTCTATTTTCCTGCTTTACTAAATTAAATACAATATATGAAAAAAATCTACTTAGATATTTTCTGTAATACATAAAAATTAATCATGTATTTTTAATATAACTAGCTAAGATACCAATCTTGAATACAGCAGGCAGATTTTGGCAACGAGTGAAAACTTGGAGGAAGTGATCAGCAAAGTGTTTTAAGTTTTTGCTTTGCTCTGAGCACGGCAACAGTTGCAGGGTTGGGCAGGGTGGCTAAAACCTCATTAGAAGATCAGCCATCTCTCTGGGTAAACAAAGTTGGGGAAAAAGCCTGCAGCACCTAGGGCTGCCAGAGAATGGAGTAGGAGATGGGGGAATCTCAGAAAGGAGTAAGCCAATGAAGGGAAACACCATATTCTATGTATAAAACTTGATTCATGTCTTTGGCTGACCCCTTAACTACACATTCAAAGGTCAGACTGCACAGAGTCCGAAGTGAGAATTTAACTGCCATCCATCCCAAATTGAGGAAAAGTTTACAATTTGTGTCTAACCAAGTTAATTGTCTGCTAAACCAAAAATATCAGTACTCCTCAATACTGTAACAGAATCTAGAGTTTTCACAGCAAAATATTCACCATGTATAAGATAAAATCCAAAATTACTCAACCCACGAAGAGCTAGAAAAAATGACACATTCTCAAGAGAAAGCAAATTAACAGAGGCTAATCCCAAGATGACAGTAGATATTGAAGTTTTCAGAGAAAAATTTTGTGCTATTATAATCATGCTAATTAGGTAAAGAAAACTACACTAATAATGAATGATGAGTGAGTAAATTTCAGCAGAGAAACAGAAAATATTAAAAAGAACCAATGTAAATTTGGACCTGAAAAATACATTCCTTCTCAAAAACAAACAAGCAAACAAAACCAAAAACCCAAAACACTGGATGGGCTTAATAGCAGAATAATGGAAGGACAACGACAGAGAAAAGATAAATGAACTTGATGACAGATAAGTGGAATTCATCCACCTGAATGAGACAGAAAAAAATTGGGGGGAAATGGACAGAGCCTTAGGTAACTGTGGCACAAAATCAAAAAACATAACATCTGTGTAATTGGAACTTCCATAAGAAGAGGAGAGAGAATGGAAGAGAAAAAATATTTGAAGAGCTAATAAAGGATTATTATCCACAATACACAAGGAACTCTTAAAAATCAGTAATAAAAAAAAACAATTAGATTTAAAAATGTGCCAAAGACCTTAACAGATACCTCACCAAAGATGATAAAAATGGAACGGAAAAACGAAAACAGAAAAGAGATTTTAAACACCTCTCTTACCAGTTGATAACGAATAACAACAACATAACAAAAATTAGCAAAGATATAACAATCTATACAACATCAACAAATATTTTGACTTGATTTATATCCATGAAAGACTACACCAAATAAGTGAAGAATATAAGAATTTTTTCATAAGCATATGGTATATTCACCAAGATAGATAATATGTTGACCATAAAGAAGTCTTAGTAAATTTTAAAGGATTAAAATATTTTTAATCACAAGATAATTAAATTAAAAATTAATAACCATGAAATAACTAAGTAAATCAGTATTATAAAATTTTAAAACACAGTTTCAATTATCAACATGTCAACAAAGAATTCAACACCAAAAAAAAGAATTGTCAACATGTCAACAAAAAAATATAATTTCAGGAGAAATTATAAAATATTTAGAACGAAAGGATAATACAAATACAACAGTTTAAACGTTTTGAGGTAAAGGTAAAACAGTTCTTGAAGACAAAATTATATCTATAGGTATTAAACTTAATGACCTAAGGTTTCATCTCAACAACCGAAAAGGAATAAAAAAATATAATAACAATATTAGCAAGAGGTTGAAGACAAGGAGGGGAGCCAGGGAGAACAGAGGAAATAAGAAACAAAAGAGCTGAAATCAATAAAATACAAAACAAAGAGCAGAGAGAGCTGGTGCCTTGAGATTATTTATAAATCAATTAAGTTCTAGACTAATCAAGATAAAAATTGAGAGCATGAATAACCATATGGAATTAGAGACATTAAAATAATAATAAGAATTTTATGGACAGTTTTATGCCAAGAAATTTGACCACCTAAATGAAGTGGAAAAAAGTACTGAAACATACAATTTACTAAAATTGACCCAAGATGAAACAAAAACATAAATAATACTATCTCTATTAAAAACACTAAATCCAACATATAAAAATGTCAACCAGAAAAATCCAGACCCACGTGGGTTCGCTGGTGAATTCTACTAAAATTAAAAGAAATAACATGAAACTTATAAAATTCCTTCAGATTATAGAGAAGGTGGAGATACTCCAACTCTTTTTATGAGGCCAGTATTACATTTAGTTCAAACTCAAACACAAGCATCACAAGAAAAGACAACTTTAGATTAATATAGACATAAGAATCTTACTGTATATACCACTACTAGTCACAAAAATCTTAATAAAATCTAGCAAATCAAAACCAACAAGATAAAAAGATGGCAATAAATCATGAGGGGGGTGTTTTCTAGGATGAAAGATTGGTTCAGTGTCAGAAAACCACCCAGTATAATTGACCATATGTATTAATTTTCTATTGCTCCATAAACAATTGTAACAAATTTAGCACCTTTAAATAACATCCATTGTTAGTTCACAGTTCTGCATGTCAGCAGCCCAAGAATGGCCTAGCTGGGTTTTCCTTCCTTTTTTTTTTTTTTTTTAAACTCCTAGGTTTCTCACTTGGACAACAAAGTGGCCAGCACTACCACAGTTCCTAGCATATATTAAGCCTTCAGTTTATTTACTGAATAAATGCATAAGAGGTTGTACCACAACTAAGGTAAAGACCGCAGAGAGTATGTTTATTAATGTATTATATGTAGAATGATCCCAAGGAGATTTTAACAAATATTAGTGGAGTTGGGGGTGTTTCCAGTCCTTTTTTTACCCCACCTTTTTGGACTGTTTATTATAGAAAAAAATTTAAATACACATAAAAATAGAGACACTGGTATAATGAACACCATTGTACTTGTCAACTGGACAACTGAATTTAACAAAGGTTAGCAGTGTTGCCACATTAACTTCATCACTGTATATTATATATATATAAAATCATCAAATTAATATATTTTTTCAGAAATATTCTAAAGTAAATTCTAAACATCATGAAGAGAATTCACCTATAAGTACTTCAAAGTGCACCTCTAGAAGATAACAGCATTTCCTACCTTAAATTATAACCCTAAAACCATTATCAAATCTAACAGATCAAAAATAATTCCTTATAAATAATTTCTTCCTCAATTTTACCCAATATATTTTTCATATATGGTTTGTTCAAATGAGGATCTATCTTATTATGGTTTTGAGTTACATTTGCCTAATGACATTGAGCATCCTTTCTTATATTTGTTGGTCATTTGAATATCTTCACTGGATAAATATCTATTCAAATAATTTGACCATTTTTAAATTAGGTTTTCTTTTTATTATTGACTTGTAAAAGTTCTGTATATGTTCTGGATACAAATCCCTTATCAGAGACATGATTTGCAAATCTTTTTCCCCATTCTGTGGACTGTCCTTTCACAGTATTTTTTTTTTTTTTTTTGTCATCTTCATTTTATTTGACTTTAAGAAACAGAGACATGCTGTAAAGATGCTGACTGGTACTGTCTTTTGTAATCCCAACTTGACCAGGCATCTCCTGCTATGGAATAGTTTTTCTTCAAATATATCCCAAATTTTTCATATTTATTTCATTAAAGAAGACATGAAAAACACTTTAGTTTCACTTAATATATGAAAGCAGAAAGTTTTGACATCTTACCTGAAAACATGCTATCCTTAGTAATTGGATAGTTTATTCCAAATAGAGTTGTATTCATCTCTTCCTTAAAGGTTAGATAAAACTCTGCTGTGAATTCATGAATGATAAATCTCTAATTCCCCCTTTTACTCTCTTACTTGGTAATTCCTCTGTTCCAATTTTGTTTCTTTTTATTTAGCTATGGCCATATCCAATATAACTGACACATAACATTACGATTGACCCTTGAACAACACAGGTTTGGACTATGCAGGTCCACTAATATGCAAATTTTTTACAATAAACATAGAGTTGGCCCTTTGTATCCACAGATGCAGAAAACACAGATACTGAAGGCTGACTATGGGATTTGGGCATCCATGGATATCGGCAGTTGCAGCAGGTCCTGGAACCAATCCCGCACGAGACCAAAGGACAAATGTATATTAGTTTAAGATGTACAACATAATGATTCAGTATGTATATATTTTGAAATGATCACCACAGTAATTCCAGTTAGTTAACATGCATCACCGTACATAGTTACATTTTTTTTTCTTGTGATGAGAATTTTTAAGATCTAGCTACTCTCTTAACAATGTTCAAAAATACGATACTGAGCAGAGGATCTGAATAGACATTTTTTCGAGGAAAACATACAGATGGCCAACAGGTACATGAAAAGTTGCTCAGCATCACTAACCATTGGGAAATGCAAATCAAAACCACAATGAGATGCCAATCACCTCACACCTGTTAGAAGGGCTATTATCAACAAGACAAGAGAGAATAAGTGCTGGGGAGAATGTAGAAAAAAGGGAACCCTCAGTGCCCTGTAGGTGGGGATGTAAATTGGTGCAGCCACTATGGAAATCAGCACAGTATGGAGATTTGGCAAAAAATTAGAAACATAACTACCTACCATACGATGCAGCAATTCCACTTCTGGGTATTTATCCAAAGGACACAAAATCACTATCCCAAAGAGATATCTGCACCACCATGGTCACTGCAGTGTTATTTACGATAACCAAGACATGTAATCAATCTAGGCGTCCATCAACGGATGAATAGTGTACAAAAGAGGAGGAGAACATTACCTGATGTAAGGCGTTGAGCGAAGGAGCCAGTTCCCCCATTGCAGTGCTGGCAGCTGGGCTCGCTCAGAAAGCGCGCAACGACCTGAGGCTGATCTTCAGTTGAAAGGCTTAAGGAAAAGGCTGCAATAGTCTCCTGGGATGAATTCTAGAGATGTCACAACTGCCATGAGAAACAACTGGCCCCGAGGATAAACCGATATGTTCCGGACTTTGGCAGAGGTAGGACTGAGGACCCAGGATTCCAAACCAGAGGCTCGAGGTGCTGCTCCGGAGCCCCCGCTTCCTGGAAGGCTGTACTTAATTGCCGAGCTTTGTGCCTGCGCACGCGCAGTTTACTTCCCTTGTCCGGTCTCAGGCGGTTCCAGCTGCAAGTCTTTGCGCCAGAGCCTGATACGAGGTGCCTCCTCACAGTGACTCTTGAGTTTGGGATGAGGGACCTCTGGCACCCAGGGAACTCAGGTGTTTCTCATCCCAGGACTCCCCTGCTGGCTCTTATAGACTTCTTTAGCTCCTCCCGAGTTTGGACTTCCGCTGGAAGGAGTGGGCGCAGCAGCGGCACTTCGGACCTGAATTCTGCAATTCTCTGAACTACCTCTCAGTGCATCCCAGCCCATTTCCACCCTGCCCCTCCGTCAGGACCAGCACTTCCTGCCAGCCCCTCCCCCCACCCCCGCCCCACACGCAAAGCCTCATAGCAATAAAAAAGTAAATAAATAAATACTTAAATTTCAGAAGGATGTTAATTGAGACCTTTTATAGATGCAACCTATTTCCTAGAAGTCAATTGGTCACACATATGCACAGCCGGAGACTTGTGAAAATAGGTCCAGCTGAAGGATATCTCAGGTCCCCAGTGAGATATAGTTATTCTGCGTCTGTGCGTTTAAAATGATCAGCATCCACAGTGGAACAGATGTATCGCTCCTTGCTAAGGAAATCCACAGCTTGCTTGCTTGAAGCTACAGTCATGCGTTGGAGCTGGTTCTTGAGATCCTCAAAGTTCAATCCTTCAGGTCTCGAGCAAGCCTTAACCAAATGCAGCACCTGGTTTTGGGCCACAGTGAGGCCATTTGCTGGCATGAAGCTATTTCCTACCAAAGTTCTCTGCTTCACCCACTTCTGGATTGCTGATGAAGGGGCAGTGGAGTTCTTTTCAGAGCCTCAAAATCTGACATCAAGGGCTTGGCCAAACTGAATTCTTATTTGGAGGCTCTGGGGAAGAACTGGCTTGCAAGCTCATTAAGGTTGTTGGCAGCACTAACGCAATTCCTTTTGGTTATAAGACTGAGGTCCCCTTTCCTTTCTGGCTTGCAGCCATAAGCTGCTCTCAGTCCCCATGTTCCTTACTGCATGCTCCCACACCAGCACTCAAAATTTCTCTTGTCAAATCCCATTCACACTTTGATTTGCTCTGACTTCGCTCTGACTTTGAGACCCAGATTTAAAGGGCTCATTTGATCAGGTCAGGCTCACCCAAATAATCTCCCTGTTTTAAGGTCAGTTGATTAGGAGCCTTACTTACATCTGCAGAAGCCCCTCATGACAACACCTACATTAGTGTTTAATTGAATAATTGGTGGAAGGTGTGTACACACCAAGGACCAGGAAATATGGAGGCCATCTTAGAATTCTATCTAACAAACTATATTAATAGAATAAAGTAGGCCATTTCAGTAAATGCAGAAAAGTATTTCAATTAAACACCAATTCACAATTAAAATATGTTAAAATAGGAATTCAATTTCAATTCAAAATCCACTCACAATTAAAACCTTTTAACACATGACAGAATAAAAGGAAACTTCCTCTATCTGTTAAAGTGCATCTATAAAAAACCAACAGCTAATGCTCTACTTAATTGTGAAAAACCGACCACGTTCCTCCTAAAATCAAGGACAAGGGAAGGATATCTAATCTCATCATTTCTATTAATGTTACATTAGAGGGTCTAATGATTACAGGAAGGAAGGAAGGGAGGGAGGAAGGGAGGAAAGAAGAAAGAAGTAAAACTATCTCCATTTTTAGGTGACATGATTATGATTATTTATTTAAAAAAAAGAAAAAAAGGAGTTTACCAAACAATTACTAACAGCAAGTTCACAAATTGCAAATGTAATACATATAAAATTTATTCTTATAAATAGTAGCAAATAATTGGAAAATGTAATTTTAAGAGAGCCAATTTATAATAGCATGAAAGAAACAAAATATATTAGTGTCTCACTGCACATATTAGATCCCTAGAAAATCAGGAAGAAGAATATTCTTATCCTCAGGATCTCAGGAGTATAAGAATCTTTGAAAATTCATTTCACCTGGACTCTATTATTCCAATTTTCCAGGTACTAATAAATGCTGATATCTTGTTAGAGACTATTTTCCTAGGGTCTTAGAGGAAGACACGCATCTGTCTTAGTTTCTTTACATCTTGGTTTCCATTTTCTCGCGTTAAGCATCTTCAGCATAGTATGACCACGAAAAAATGAGTAGATCAGTAACAATGAGTAAACTAGTAACAAGAAATTTAGGAGGGACAGGGGACAAATTTAGATCTAGACAGACCATGACTTCCCATTCCCAATTTTTCTCTCCAGACTGAATTCTGCTGACACTAGTCTCTGGGCACCAGGAGAGGGCTATAGGCCATGACAGTACTTAACTTCATGAAACTTTACAGACCAGAATTTTGCAACCTGAATTACCACGCTTAGGCAGACAAAAGATAATGCCTGAGTCCACTGATAGCAGACATTTAGCCTCTGAGGTGGCCAACCATGAATTCTACAAGGTAAGAATGGAAATAGGCTAACAGCTTAACCCTGGCTTCTGTGGTCTTGAACATCTTGTAGGTGTGGCGTCATGAATTATCATCAGCTGATACTTGTAGAAATAGCTGTTTTTCTGATATTTCCTTAAGTATTATTCAAGTCATGACAAGAAGAGCCATGGGGAAAAATTAGTCTAATGCTGTAAAAAATTACAAAGCCTTTCATAATGATATCAGCCCTGCCAAGGCTCTGGGGGGGTGTGTGTGTTCATTCAATATCCTGATGACTGGGAATCTATTTCCTCCCTAGCATGTATATTAAAGTTGACATGACCTTCAAAGTAAGAATTTTTCCAATATACTAGTGGCCTTTGAAGTGCTCCCAAGATTAAAAAAATACAGAGAGACCTGGCCCTAAGCCTGCACTTCAAATTGCTTTTGGTTTTGTTTTTTATTGTTTGTTTGCTTTCCACTTACAGAATCAATGTCCTTTTATGCTTAAATGAATAATTGTATTATGGAAATAATTAAAATCAGGGGGAAATTGCCATCCACTATACAGAATTTTACACTGAAGAAAAAATTTCAGGGATGCCACACTTTGAATATTGACACATAACAGACAATCTGTAAAGATTGGGCTAATGTGCATGAAGATTACAAGTTGATAATATTGTATATGGCAAGATTATCCTAAACTGAGGATAGGAAAAATAAGTTAATTAAACTTTATTAAACACCTACTGAGTTCCAGGAATTGTGCTAAAGTTTTCCATTATATTTTAATAAGGTGTTTTACCTTTAATTGCAACGTATCTATAAATGTGGTAAATGTACGTTATTAACAAATCTAAATGTTTTGTTCAATGTGATGAATTTCTTGAACGTCTAGTTGTGTCCCATAGTTGCATCCCAACATCTTTAGGGAAAAAGGCTCTGATGCATGTTGAGAAAAGTATATCATCATCAGAGAAAAAGATACAGGACAACCTTCTGGGTAGAGGGGGGTGCTGAGATTTTGAGAGAAGGAGAGAAGACTTAAATCTCTTTTTCTTTTTGGTAAATAATGCATTTTTTCAAGAAATGTTTACTGAGCAGTTACTATGCACTCAGCTCCATTTTAGGGCTGCAGGTACAGCAGTGAATAAGACAATGTGTAAGATTTCAGCTGGTCCTAACCCCTTAAGAACATAGAAGGATCTGGAGTAGAAAACCTAACTAGAGTTAAAAAAAAGTGCTCATTTAGCTAAAATATGACCTGTCACATATATCCGGAACCTGCCATTAATTCAGTGGTAATTTCATTTGACCAAGGAGGATGAGAGAAGAGATGGGATTAGCTAGTGCAGAAAGAAAGAATCCTAAACACGAATTCTCATATGCACTGAGTTCTATGCCTTTGAATAAGTCATTTCATTTTGCTAAATTTCTTTTCCATGTGTAATGTGGGAAAAATACTATTAACTCATTTACCTTCTTAATTAGAGCACCTTGAGACTTAGTACACAGTTCTGGATTCAGTGGAATAAAATAAAAATGATGATTGGAAAGGTTATGAGACCCAAAGGCCAGAGTTACTCACAAAACAGCTGTATTTAGCCAAGTTTCATAATTGCATATTCCGCAAATATAAACATTTAAGATCCCATGACTTTATATAACAATAAATGGAAACTTGTGATATAAAGAGTTGTTTGAGAACTGCTATTATTTATTTACATGTAGAAATTATTTTAAATATATTTCAAAGAAAATTTGTGATGATGATTTTAAAAATCTGTGTCATTTCCATGTAAGCAAGATGAAGTGTAAATGTGCATAATTAAACAGTGATTTTAATCATTATATTTCTTTAAAAATATGACTTTCGGGGGGGTGCCTTCAAGATGGCAGAGAAGTAATACGTGGAGATCACCTTCCTCCCCACAAATATATCAAATCTACATGTGGAACAACTCCTACAGAACACCTACTGAACGCTGGCAGAAGACCTCTGACTCCCAAAATACACCCTCAGGTGACCTACATGCAGGGACAGGGCCAAATCCAAAGCTAAACCCAAGGAGCTGTGCAAACAAAGAAGAGAGAGGGAAATTTCTCCCAGCAGCCTCAGGAGCAGCTAATTAAATCTCCACAATCAACTTGATGTACCCTGCATCTGTGGAATACCTGAAGAGACAATGAATCAACCCAAAATTGAGGCAGTGGACTTTGGGAGCAACTGTAGCCTTGGGGTTTGCTTTCTACATCTAATTTTTTTCTGGTTTTATGCTTATCTTAGTTTAGTATTTAGAGCTTATTATCATTGGTAGATTTGTTTATTGATTTAGTTGCTCTCTTCCTTTTTTTATTTTATATATATATATATATTTTTGTTTTTTCCTTTTTCTCTTTTTGTGAGTGTGTATGTGTGTGCTTCTTTATGTGATTTTGCCTAGCTTTGTATAGCTTTGTATACAGATTATATATATACAGATTATTATATATATACAGATTATATATATATATACAGATATATAGATTTTGTATAGCTATGCTTTTGCCTTTTGTCCTAGGGTAGTGACTGTCTCTTTAGTTTAGTTTTGTGGGGGTTTTTTTACTATAGTTTTTAGCGCTTGTTATCATTGGTGGATTTCTTTTTTGTTTGGTTACTCTCTTCTTTCTTTCTCTCTTATTATTTTTATTTTTTATTTCTAATATTTTTTTCTATTTTAATAACTTTATGTTATTTATTTATTTTTTCTTTCTTTCTTTCTTTTTCTCCCTTTTCTTCTGAGCCGTGCAGATGACAGGGTCTTGGTGCTCTGGTTGGGTGTCAGGCCTGAGTCTTTGAGGTGGGAGAGCTGAATTAATGACATTGGTCCACCAGAGACCTCTCAGCCCCACATAATATCAGACGGCAAAAGCTCTCCTAGAGATCTCCAACTCAACACCACGACCCAGCTCCACTCAAAGATCAGCAAGCTACAGGGTTGGACACCCTATGCCAAAAAACTAGCAAGACAGGAACACAAACCCAACCATTAACAGAGAGGTTGCCTAAAATCATAACAAGTTCACAGACACCCCAAAACAAACCACCGGATGTGGTCCTGCCCACCAGAAAGATAAGATCCAGCCTCATCCACCAGAACACAGGCACCAGTCCCCTCCACCAGGAAGCCTACACAACCCACTGAACCAACTTTACCCACTGGGAGCAAACACCAAAAACAATGGGAACTACGAAACTCCAATCGGCGAAAAGGAGACCCCTAAAACATTAAGTTAAGCAAAATGAGAAGACAGAGAAACACATACCAGATGAAGGAGCAAGGTAAAAACCCACCAGACCAAACACATGAGGAGGAAATAAGCAGTCTACCTGAAAAAGAATTCAGAATAATGATAGTAAAGACGATCCAAAATCTTGGAAATAGAATGGAGAAAATACAAGAAATGTTTAACAAGGACCTAGAAGAACTAAAGAGCAAACAAACAATGATGAACAACACAGTAAATGAAATTAAAAATTCTCTAGAACGATTCAATAGCAGAATAACTGAGGCAGAAGAATGGATAAATGACCTGGAAGATAAAATAGTGGAAAAAACTACTGCAGAGCAGAATAAAGAAAAAAAGAATGAAAAGACTTGAGAACAATCTGGGAGAACAGTGAATGCACCAACGTTCAAATTGTAGTGGTCCCAGAAGAAGAAGAGAAAAAAAATGGACTGAGAAAATATTTGAAGAGATTATAGTTGAAAACTTCCCTAATGTGGGTAAGGAAATAATCAATCAAGTCCAGGAAATGCAGAGTCCTATACAGGATAAATCCAAGGAGAAACATGTCAAGACACATATTAATCAAACTATCAATAATTAAATACAAAGAAAAAATAGTAAAAGCAGCAAGGGACAAGCAACAACTAACATACAAGGGAATCCCCATAAGGTTAAGAGCTAATCTTTCAGTAGACACTCTGCAAGCCAGAAGGGAGTGACTGGACATATTTAAAGTGATGAAAGGGAAAAACCTATGACCAAGATTACTCTACGTGACAAGGATCTTATTCAGATTCCATGGAGATATTAAAACCTTTACAGACAAGCAAAAGCTAAGAGAATTCAGCTCCACCAAATGAGCTCTACAACAAATGCTAAATGAACTTCTCTAGGCAGGAATCACAAGAGTAGGAAAAGACTTACAATAACAAACCCAAAGCAATTAAGAAAATGGTAATAGGAACATACATATTGATAACTACCTTAAATGTAAATGGAATAAATGCTCCCACCAAAAGACATAGACTGGCTGAATGGATACAAAAACAAGACCTGTACATATGCTGTCTACAAGAGACCCACTTCAGACCTAGGGACACATACTGACTAAAAGTAGGGAATGGAAAAAGATATTCCATGCAAATGGAAATCAAAAGACAGGTGGAGTAACAATTCTCATATCAGACAAAATAGACTTTAAAATAAAGACTAGTACAAGAGACAAAGAAGGACACTATATAATGATCAAGGGATCAATCCAAGAAGAAGATATAACAATTGTAAATATTTATGTACCCAACATAGGAGCACCTCAATACATAGGCGAATGCTAACAGCCATAAAAGGGGAAATCGACAGTAACACAATAATACTAGGGGATGTTAACACCCAACTTTCACCAATGGAAAGATCATCCAAAATGAAAATAAGTAAGGAAACACAAGCTTTAAATGATACATTAAACAAGAGGGACTTAATTGATATTTATAGGACATTCCAACCAAAACCAACAGAATACACTTTCTTCTCAAGTGCTCATGGAACATTCTCCAGGATAGATCATATCTTGGGTCACAAATCAAGCCCTGGTAAATTTAAGAAAATTGAAATCATATGAAGTAGCTTTTCTGATCACAACGCTATGAGACTAGATATCAATTACAGGAAAAAATCTGTAAAAAATACAAACACATGGAGGCTAATCAATACACTACTCAATAACCAAGAGATCACTGACAAAATCAAAAAATACCTAGAAGGCTTCCGTGGTGGCGCAGTGGTTGAGAGTCCACCTGCTGATGCAGGGGACACAGGTTCGTGCCCCAGTCTGGGAAGATCCCACATGCTGCGGAGTGGCTGGGCCTGTGAGCCATGGCTGCTGAGCCTGCACATCCGGAGCCTGTGCTCGCAACAGGAGAGGCCACAACAGTGAGAGACCCACGTACCAAAAAAAAAAAAAAAACCTAGAAACAAATGACAATGAAAACACGATGACCCAAAACCTACGGGATGCAGCAAAAGCAGTTCTAAGAGGGAATTTTATAGCAATATAATCCTACCTCAAGAAATAAGAAACATCTCAAATGAACACCTAACCTTACACCTAAAGCAATAAGGGAAAGAAGAACAAAAAACCCCAAAGTTAGCAGAAGGAAAGAAATCATAAAGATCAGATCAGAAATAAATAAAAAAAGAAATGAAGAAAACCATAGAAAAGATTAATATAACTAAAAGCTGGTTCTTTGAGAAGATAAACAAAATTGTTAAGCCATTAGCCAGACTCATCAAGAAAAAAAGGGAGAAGACTCAGATCAATAGAATTAGAAATCAAAAAGGAGAAGTAACAACTGACACTGCAGAAATACAAAGGATCGTGAGAGATTACTACAAGCAACTATATGCCAATAAAATGGACAACCTGGAAGAAAGGACAAATTCATAGAAAAGCACAAACTTCCAAGACTGAACCAGGAAGAAACAGAAAATATAAACAGACCAATCCAAGCCCTGAAATTGAAAATGTGATTAAAAATCTTCCAACAAACAAAAGCCCCAGACCAGATGGCTTCACAGGCGAATTCTATCAAACATTTAGAGAAGAGCTAACACATGTCCTTCTCAAACTTTACCAAAATATAGCAGAGGGAGGAAAACTCCCCAACTCATTCTACGAGGCCACTACACCCTGTTACCAAAACCAAAGATGCCACAAAAAAAGAAAACTACAGGCCAATATCACTGATGAACATAGATGCAATAATCCTCAACAAAATACTAGCAAACAGAATCCAGCAGCACATTTAAAGGATCATATACCATTATCAAGTGGGGTTTATCCGAGGAATGCAATGATTCTTCAATATACGCAAATCAATCAAAGTGGCAAACCATATTAACAAATTGAAGGAGAAAAACCATATGATCATCTCAATAGATGCAGAGAAAGCTTTTGACAAAATTTAACACCTATTTATAATAAAAACCCTCCAGAAAGTACACATAGAGGGAGCTTAACTCAACATAATAAAGGCAATATATGACAAACCCACAGCCAACATCGTTCTCAATGGTGAAAAACTGAAACCATTTCTGCTAAGATAAGGAACAAGGCAAGGCTGCCCACTCTCACCACTATTATTAAACACAGTTTTGGAAGTTTTAGCCACAACAATTAGAGAAGAAAAAGATATAAAAAGAATCCAGATCAGAAAAGAGGAAGTAAAACCGTCACTGTTTGCAGACATGATACTATACACAGAGAATCCGAAAGGTGCTACCAGAAAATTACTAGAGCTAATCATTGAATTTGGTAAAGTAGCAGGATACAAAAGTAATGCACAGAAATCTCTTGCATTCCTATACACTAATGGTGAAAAATCTGAAAGAGAAATTAAGGAAACACTCCCATTTACCATTGCAACAAAAAGAATAAAACATCTAGGAATAAACCTACCTATGGAGACAAAAGACCTGTATGCAGAAAACTATAAGACACTGATGAATGAAATTAAAGATGATACAAACAGATGGAAAGATATACCATGTCCTTGGATTGGAAGAATCAACATTGTGAAAATGACTCTACTACCCAAAGCAATCTACAGATTCAGTGTAATCCCTATCAAACAACCAATGGCATTTTTCACAGAACTAGAACAAAAACTTGCACAATTTGTATGGAAACACAGAAGACCCTGAATAACCAAGCAATCTTGAAAAAGAAAAACAGAGATGGAGGAATCAGGCTCCTGGGCTTCAGACTATACTACAAAGCTACAGCAACCAAGACAGTATGGTACTGGCACAAAAACAGAAATATAGATCAATGGAACAGGATAGAAAGCCCAGAGATAAACCCACACACATATGGTCACCTTATCTTTGACAAGGAGGCAAGAATATACAATGGAGAAAAGGCAGCCTCTTCAATAAGTGGTGCTGGGAAAACTGGACAGCTGCATGTAAAAGAATGAAATTAGAACACTCCCTAACAACATACACAAAAATAAACTCAAAATGGATTAAAGACCTTAATGTAAGGCCAGACACTATAAAACTCCTAGAGGAAAACATAGGAAGAACACTCCATGTCATGAATCACGGTAAGATCCTTTTTGACCCACTTCCTAGAGAAATGGAAATAAAAACAAATGGGACCTACTGAAACTTAAAAGTTTTGCACAGTAAAGGAAACCATAAACAATACGAAATGACAACACTCAGAATGCAAGAAAACATTTTCAAATGAAGCAACTGACAAAGGATTAATCTCCAAAATATACAAGCAGCTCATGTAGCTCAATATCAAAAAAACAAACAACCCAATCCAAAAATGGGCAGAAGACCTAAATAGACATTTCTCCAAAGAAGATATACAGATTCCAACAAACACATCAAAGGATGCTCAACATCACTGATCACTAGGGAAATGCAAATCAAAACTACAATGAGGTATCACCTCACACTGGTCAGAATGGCCATCATCAAAAACTCTCCAAACAATAAATGCTGGAGAGGGTGTGGAGAAAAGAGAACCCGCTTGCACTGTTGGTGGGAATGTAAAGTGATACAGCCACCATGGAGAACTGTATGGAGGTTCCTCAAGAATCTAAAAATAGAACTACCATATGCCCCAGCAATCCCACTACTGGGCATATACCCTGAGAAAACCATAATTCAAGAAGAGTCATGGACCACAATATTCATTGCAGCTCTATTTACAATAGCCAGAACATGGAAGCAACCTAAGTGCCCATCAACAGATGAATGGATAAAGAAGATGTGGCACACATATACAACGGAATATTACTCAGCCATAAAAATAAATGAAATTGAGTTATTTGTAGTGAGGTGGATGGACCTAGATACTCTCATACAGAGTGAAGTGAATCAGAAAGAGAAAAACAAATACTGTATGCTATCACATATATATGGATTCTAAAAAAAAAAAAAAAATGGTTCTGAAGAACCTAGGGGTAGGACAGGAATAGAGATGCAGACATAGAGAATGGACTTGAGGACACATGGAGAGGGAAGGGTAAGCTGGTACGAAGTGAGTGAGTGGCATGGACATATGTATACTACCAAATGTAAAATAGATAGCTAGTGGGAAGCAGCCACATAGCACTAGGGAGGTCAGCTCGGTGCTTTGTGACCACTTAGAGGGATGGATAGGGAGAGTTGGAGGGAGACGCAAGAGGGCGGAGATATGGGGATGTATGTATATGTATAGCTGATTCACTTTGTTATATAGCAGAATCTTACACACCATTGTAAAGCAATTATACTCCAATAAAGATGTTTAAAAAAATTAAAAACAAACAAAAATATGATTTCCTCTAGAGGACAGTGGAATTATCTAGAGATTTAAATAAAGATATATTATGCTATTCAACCTGATTAATGTCATACCATGGGACCTTCTTTTTGCTTTGTGTTCTCTTTGTCTTTAAACACAAGTATCAAAATATTAGCTATTTACATAATATTGCCTTGAAATTATTCTCTAGAATTACTTCATTTAACAAATGTGTCTTGAGTACTGATCTCAAAGGGTTGTTACCAGGATCAAATGACAAAATACCTATGAAAATGCCCTATGAACACTAATAATCTGTTCTGAAAGCTAGTGGTTAAATGATTATCACTTCCAAGACCTCTGCTAGGTGCTTGGGCAAAAGTTTCAAGATATCCTCTCAATCATTAGGATTATACATGCTCTGTATTTTCAGAGAGGTTGAAGATAATGTATATACCCTTTGTAGCTTCTTTATTCTTCTACCTACCTCCTTATACTTACTAAAATATGGCCCACATTGTTGTCAGCAAAAGTATAGTAAAATAATTAATTAATAAATAATTTTATAAAATTATTGGAGCATAATTGTGTTCTGTTCTATAAAGTACTATATATTTGAAACATTGTATGTCATATATAGCATTGAAAGAGCTTTCCAGAACATTGTTATGTTTAGGTACAGAATTAGGCTTAGTTTTATTCACCAGTAAGTGAAATAGGTAATTCTGCAGCTTTACTTGAGGACTGTTCTTATGAGTCTCATGGTGATACAAGTTGCATGACTATAGGTGGAGTATGAATTACAATAAAACCCATCATTTATCATATTTTACATTTAATCCATTTATCATTAAAAACAAAACATGAATTGTTAGAAATCTGTACAGGGATTTTATATTATATGGTGAAATGGAAAATGTTGAATTCATCTGTAAGGTTAATTATCTAGTCAAATCACCATTCTTTGACTGTGAAGAAATAATCTATTGTAAATGCTTACAAAAGGACTTTGAATAATTATTAATAAAGAACAGAGAACAAAAGAGCAATCAAAATTTCTAGAAGAAATCATATAAGGAAATCTTTATAACTCTGGATATGCAAAGATATTTTTAAAAATTTGATAAAATGGACTTCATTAAAAATAAGAAGTTCTGCTCTTCGTAAGTCATCGTTGAGAAAAAGCAAGGAGGTAATACTCCCATAATCTGACAGAGGAACTGTTTGCAAAATGTACTTTTAAATCTTTTAATAATTAGAAGACAACTCAATTTAAAAATGGACAAAATATTTTAATGGACACTTCATGATAAAAAAAATACATGTATAGTCAATAGGCACATAAAAAGGTGCGCAGCATGGTTGGTCATCAATAAAATACAAATTAAAACTACAAAAAGATGCCACTACTTAGTCACTAGCATGACTAAAATTAAAACTGGCAAATACCAAGTGGCAAATGTGCAGAACAACTAGAACTCTTATAGATTTTTAGTTAAACAGTTAGGCAGTTTCTTAAAATATTAACCATATGCCTGCTTTTGACTTTGCAATTCCACTCCTAGATATTACCAAATAGAAATGAAAACATATGTCCCCACAAAGACTTGCACATGTCACTATGGAGCTGGTCCAGCCTGACCTTAATTTTCCTGAGAATGGGCTCGATGATCCTGCATATATAGCTCCTTGTCTCTCTGGTTTCCATCTCTGCCCCTTTGCTCATACCTCCCTCTACAAGCACCCTTCTCTGACACTGCACACTTGCTCTAGGCCTTTAGTTCTTGAGTTGAGGTTGGAAGAATGCATCGACAGAAACCAGAAGGGACACAAATTAAAAAATCAAGAAAATTAAGTTAAATACTGTATGATATCACTTGTATGTGAAACCTAAAAAAGACGAATGCATAGAAACAGAGACTTAGAATAGCAGTTGCCAGGGGCTGGAGAGTGGGGGAAAAGGAGAGATGTTGGTTAAAGGGTACAAGCTTACAGTTAGAAGAAAGTAAGTTCTGGGGATTTAACGTACAGCATACTGATTATAGCTAATAATACTCTATTATATAATTGAAAGTTGATCTTAAATGTTCTCACCCCAAAAAAGAAATGGTAATTATGTGACATGATGCAGGAGTTAGCTAACGCTATGATGGTAATCATTCTGCAATATATGAGTATATCAAATCAACACTTTGTATCTCTTATACTTACATCACATTTATATGTCAATTATATCTCAATAAAGCTGGAAAAAAATTGTCAATTTTACCAAAGTAAAAAAGAAAAAAAGACTTGTCATGAACACTAACAGCAAGATACCTTGGCAAGTAAACAACCATGTGATATAACAACACAAAGTAATATTATTCAAGAATAAAAAACAGTGCAACATCATAGATAAACCTCAAGAATAGTTTTCTGTGCAAAAGAAGACAGACACAAAAGACAATGTACTGTATGATTTTATATGTATGAAATAAAAAAAAACAGGCAAAAGTAATGTATAGTCACAGAAAGTAGATACTTTTGCATTTAGCTGATTGTGGGTGGGCTTACTGTGAAGAGAAATGAGAGAACTTTTGGGGATAATGAATATTCTATATCTTGATTGGTGTGATGGATATGACGGTGTATATGTTTGTCAAACTAATAGAACTGTACTCTTTAAATAGGCACATTTTATTGTATATAAATTATCTTTCAATAACATTGATTTTATAAAACCAATAGCAAAACATAAAGTCAATCAAATGCCATAAAGTTATGGAAGAAAATATCCTGGCCAGAAAATGAAACATCAAAATTTTCTCTCAAAATGTTTTGGTATGTTCTACTGATTATCCACTGAAATGTTAGAGTTTAGCCTAGGTTTAGAGACTAGAATTATTTCTTGTTTTTCATGTATGATTTAGAAGAGCTGTTGAACCCCCTGCCTTTCATAACCAAAGTAAGGAAATACCTTTTGTCACTTGTTAGTTATCTGAGAAGAGATTGGGATTTCAAAAAAATTACTAGAAAACCAAGTGATATCAAAAGATATGTTTTTTTGTTTATTTTCTTACTTAGGCATCTGTTCAGACTTCCTTGTCCTTGGGATCCTGCAGAAATAAGTGAAGCAGTAACATAGAGTCAAAGGTCAAGTCAAGATCATTCTCAATGGCATGAAAAGTCCAGAGAGACCTGGGGCTAAATGCTTCTCTAGGAAAGCTTATTCATTCCTTCCCATCGTCAAAGAACTACAACTGCTCATTCTAGCAAACAAGAGTAAGGGGGAAAAGATATAGTCTGAGTGTAGGCTTGAATCCCTTCCAAGAGCTGAGAAAAAATACTTTATCTGAGTGTTTATGACCCTCCCTCTTCCAGCTGTATAATTGACTGGTGCTGGTGGTCTTAAGCAGAGGTTTTCACTAGGGCCCTAGCAGCTACCTTGAATGATGGGAACAAGATGAACAAAACAAAAAAAAATCTAAAAATTACCTAACATATTATATTATTCTATTATAGTATTCTATTCTGCATAAAAATTACCACATTTATTGGCTTAAAACAACATACACGCTTATTATCTCACAGTTTCTTGGCACGGTTTAGGTGGGTCCTCTGCAAGTCTTCCATCAAGGAACCTGCCTGGCTGTGTTCTCGTATAGAGGCTCATCTAGGGGAAAGCCCACTGCCAAGCTCACTCCTGTCGTTGGTAGGATTCATTTCCTTATAAAATTGAGGACCACAGCTTCTTGCCGGCTGTCAGCTAGAGACTTGCCCACAGCTTCTTGCCACATGGGTCTGCTAACATCGCAGTTTACTTGTCCAAAGCCAGCAAAGGAGAAAGTCTTTAGAACAAGTCAAGTTTACTGGCAATATGGAATCCTACATAATGTAATGTAATCAAAGGAGTCCTATCCCATCACCATTGCCATATTCTGGTGGTAGGAAGTCACAGTTCCTACCCACACCCTAGGGCTGGGGATTAAATAAGGAGGTGAGAATCACAGAAGTGACTTTCTTTTTTTTTTTTTTTTTTTGCGGTATGCGGGCCTCTCACTGTTGTGGCCTCTCCTGCTGCGGAGCACAGGCTCCGGACGCGCAGGCTCAGCGGCCATGGCTCATGGGCCCAGCCGCTCCGCGGTATGTGGGATCTTCCCGGACTGGGGCACGATCCCGTGTCCCCTGCATCGGCAGGCGGACTCTCAACCACTGCGCCACCAGGGAAGCCCCAGAAGTGACTTTCTTATTATTTATGTTGGCTAGGGCAATGGTAAACTCAATAAGAAATAGTTATTACATATAAATGCATCATATTTATATCTACCTTATGTATGATATATATTATCTTTATCTATATATCATATATATATTAACATATAACAGGGATTATAATGCTTTATCACAAAGTGATACGTGGTATGTGGCATGCTGGTGTATGTTTAAGTGGCATTCTAGGAGGGAAAAGTCTCGATTTACAGCACTACCAATTTCCATGGCATAAGTATTTTCACCATGCCCAAATCCAAGATTCAACAGTGTTATCACTAACTATGGTGTTGGGAAAGGTGTACAAAATCTGCCCTCACAAAAAGATATAAGCTGGTTCCTGCACACCACTGGAATTATTGTAAGGAATAAAGGAGATATCGATTGCATTTAATGAGGTACCTGTCATATAATAAGCATTTAATAAATGGTCTTTTCCCTCTTCCTTATGATGAGCACAATGATTCCTAATGAGGATATGATTAGAATGGTGACGATAATGAGAGTGATGGTGATGAGGTGACTTGAAACTTACTGACAAGTGGGGAAAAAACAAAAAGAATGTGAAAGACTGTAAGAAATTTCACCCACAAAGCAAATACAAAACAATCCCCAAAAAAGCATGCATCAATGTTATAAGCCCACAACCTGTATTTTATTTATTTATTTATTTTTGGCGGTACACGGGCCTCTCACTGTTGTGGCCTCTCCCATTGCAGAGCACAGGCTCCGGACGCGCAGGCTCAGCGGCCATGGCTCACCGGCCCAGCCGCTCCGCGGCATGTGGGATCTTCCCGGACCGAGGCACGAACCCGTGTCCCCTGCATTGGCAGGCAGACTCTCAACCACTGCGCCACCAGGGAAGCCCCACAACCTGTATTTTAAAGGTTTGTGAGTAACACCATAAAAGGCATAATTCAAGAAAGCATATCTTTTTGGGTCAATTACTCTCCCTCACTTTTCTTATTTCCTGTCTACTCTTGCTGTGCATGTTCAGAAATGGCCCCTGCACAGGGTCAGAAAGCAGATGCAGTCCTGTGTGCTTGGCATTTCTCAGTGTGGACAAGAGTGTGGATTCGGGATCTGTCATAACAGGGAAAAGATGGCAGCTGAGAACCAAATACTCAAAGAGTGTTTGGCTAATTACATTTGATCTCTCTCCTCTCTCCTCTCCCTTTTCTAACATTCTTAAACTCTTTAAAATAATTTGGTTTCTGGTAATTTAAATGTGATAAGATAATTTAGACTGAAAATTTGTCTAAATAAATATCTGTGCCACTAAACTGAGGGCTATATATATGTAACTAGGTAGTAAAATCTTAGGAGAATCACATCTAATTTTAAAAATTACCTTAAGGTATGCACAGAGCCAGGAAATACAGAAAATCTAAATAATTTGGTTAGAAATAATCTTCTTTCCTTCTAAAATAGAAGCATTTGGGACTTGGGAAACATGGCCTCAAACCTATCTCTTAATATTTTGTACAATTTAGTTTTATGTTTTAATTTTTCAAGAACTAATGGCATCACAGATGAGCAAATTTTAATGTTGATATTTTCCATTATATTATAAGAATTGATCAAGAATAAGACTGAATAATTCAGACCCTGAGAAAGTTAAGAGCATCATCTTTTTTTATAGTGGCTCTAGGGATTGGTGGATAGGAATTGGGGTTTTGGCCCAAAGATTATAAATATTTCCAGCTTTTTTTCTTTCTACATAAGATAATGTCCTCGAGGTTTTTAAAATCTTTTATTTAATTTTTTATTGAAGTATAGTTGATTTACAAAGTTGTGTTAGTTTCTGGTGTATAGCAAAGTGATTCAGTTTTATATATATAATATATATTGCATATGTATATAATATATATTAAAATTATATATAATATATATATAATATTCCCACTTTTCATTTAAGGAAGAGATTAATCAGAGTCAAAAAATTAGGTGGTCTTTGGACTCCCCTGGAGAAAACAGAGTGATGTTGGTAGCTATGTAGTGGAAATCCAGGAGCATAAACAATGCAGGGATGAGGCTTCCATCATCATTATCAACATCACCACTGCCATCATCATTTATTGAGCAATTACTACTTGCTAAGCATTTTATGTGGATTAAACAAATCCTCATGGCAACTCTGGAAAAACATGCGATTGTTATCTCTATTTTGAGAAGCTTACATAATTTCCCCAAAGTCCCTGAACCCTGTAAGTGGTTGAGCTAGGATTTAAACTCCAGTCTTTCAACTCCAGTGGCTATGCCATTAGTCTTAGGCTATGGTCATGGGCTATGGTTATACATCTCAACAACCCTCCACTCCAGATCCCCGAATACATCTGCATTCTTATTCCTCCTGTGAGCAGAGCCAGGACCAATCCTTATGCCAGTAGCTCCTCCAGGAAGCACTAATGGGTCATTAGCAGAAGTCAGATGACCACTGGCCAGCAAAGGAGCTCTCCAACAATAGAAGCAGCAGAGTTGTGGCAAGATGAAATAACCACGCTGGAGGATATAAGATTTTTGTCCTATAACACATGTGGGGCAGTATCATTAGAAAGCCAGGAGTTTTCTAATCAGGGTGAGCCTCATTTCCAGCAAATAGGCCATTGGGGAAAAGAGCTCTATTCAACCATTAGATATATGAGCAAAATATAATCTTAGACTGTGAAAGATAAGCATATTTTTGTCCACATAATACACACTTTTAATCAGGCCTTATGTTATCAAATGTTTTCAGGAAACAATATTATGGCATGTAATATTTTCAATTAGGCACATAAATGTAAATATATAATCTTAATACCACAATTATGCATATACATAAGTATATGCGCAAATTATTTTTTGATTTTTACTTTTTAAAAAAAAATTTAAATATCATTTTGAGATTGGTTCAAGATGGCGGAATAGAAGGACATGCTCTCACTCCCTCTTGTGAGAACACCAGAATCACAACTAACTGCTGAATAATCACTGACAGGAAGACACTGGAACTCACCAAAAAAGATACCCCACATCCAAAGACAAAGGAGAAGCTGCAATAAGATGGTAGGAGGGGCTCAATCACAATAAAATCAAATCCCATAACTGCTGCGTGGGTGACTCACAGACTGGAGAACACTTATACCACAGAAGTCCACCCACTGGAGTGAAGGTTCTGAGCCCCACGTCAGGCATCCCAACCTGGGGGTCTGGCAACGGGAGGAGGAATTCCTAGAGAATCAGACTTTGAAGGCTAGCAGGATTTGACTGCAGGACTTTGACGAGACTGGGGGAAACAGACTCCACTCTTGGAGGGCACACACAAAGCAGTGTGCATATCAGGACCCAGGGGGAAGGAGAGTGACCCCATAGGAGACTGAACCAGACCTACCTTCTGGTGTTGTAGGGTCTCCTGCAGAGGCGGGGTGTGGCTGTGTCTCACCGTGAGGACAAGGACACTGACAGCAGAAGCTCTGGGAAGTACTCCTTGGCATGAGCCCTCCCAGAGTCTGCCATTAGCCCCACTAAAGAGCCCAGGTAGGCTCCAGTGTTGGGTCACCTCAGGCCAAACAACCAACAGGGAGGGAACCCAGCCCCACTCATCAGCAGACAAACAGATTAAAGTTTTACTGAGCTCTACCCACCAGAGCAACAGCCAGCTCTGCCCACCACCAGTCCCTCCCATCAGGAAACTTGCACAAGCCTCTTAGATAGCCTCATCCACCAGAGGGCAGACAGCAGAAGCAAGAAGAACTACAATCCAGGAGCCTGTGGAACAAAAACCACATTCACAGAAAGATAGACAAGATGAAAAGGCAGAGGGCTATGTACCAGATGAAGGAACAAGATACAATCCCAGAAAAACAACTAAATGAAGTGGAGATAGGCAACCTTCCAGAAAAAGAATTCAGAATAATGATAGTGAAGATGATCCAGGACCTCAGAAAAACAATGGAGGCAAAGATCAAGAAGATGCAAGCAATATTTAACAAAGACCTAGAAGAATTAAAGAACAAACAAACAGAGATGAACAATACAATAACTGAAATGAAAACTACACTTGAAGGAATCAATAGCAGGATAACTGAGGCAGAAGAACGGATAAGTGACCTGGAAGACAGAATGGTGGAATTCACTGCTGTGGAACAGAATAAAGAAAAAAGAAGGAAAAGAAATGAAGACAGCCTAAGAGACCTCTGGGACAACATTAAACACAACAACATTCACATTATAGGGGTCCCAGAAGGAGAAGAGAGAGAGAAAGGACCAGAGAAAATATTTGAAGAGATTATAATCAAAAACTTCCCTAACATGAGAAAGGAAATAGCCACCCAAGTCCAAGAAGTGCAGAGAGTCCCAGGCAGGATAAACCCAAGGAGAAACACGCTGAGACACATAGTAATTAAATTGGCAAAAATGAAAGACAAAGAAAAATTATTAAAAGCAGCAAGGGAAAAATGACAAATAACATACAAGGGAACTCCCATAATGTTAACAGCTGATTTCTCAGCAGAAACTCTACAAGCCAGAAGGGAGTGGCATGATATAAAGTGATGAAAGGGAAGAACCTACAACCAAGATTACTCTACCCAGCAAGGATCTCATTCAGATTCCATGGAGAAATCAAAAGCTTTACAGACAAGCAAAAGTTAACTGAATTCAGCACCACCAAACCAGCTCTACAACAAATGCTAAAGGAACTTCTCTAAGTGGGAAACACAAGAGAAGAAAAGGACCTACAAAAAAAACCCCAAACAATTAAGACAATGGTAATAGGAACATACATATCGATAATTACCTTAAACGTGAATAGATTAAATGCTACAACCAAAAGACACGGGCTTGCTGAATGGACACAAAAACAAGACCCATATATATGCTGTCTACAAAAGATCCACTTCAGACCTAGGGACACATTCAGACTGAAAGTGAAAGGATGGAAAAAGATACATGCAAGATCTTTTTTAACCACCTCCTAGAGTAATGGAAATAAAAACAAAAATAAACAAATGGGACCTAATGAAACTTAAAAGCTTTTGCACAGCAAAGGAAACTACAAACAAGATGAAAAGACAACCCTCAGAATGGGAGAAGATATATGCAAATGAATCAACAGAAAAAGGATTAATCTCCAAAATATGTAAACAGCTCATGCAGCTCAATATCAAAAAAACAAACCACCCAATCGAAAAATGGGCAGAAGACCTAAATAGACATTTCTCCAAAGAGGACATACAGATGGTCAAGAAGCACATGAAAAGCTGCTCAACATCACTAATTATTAGAGAAATGCAGATCAAAACTACAGTGAGGTATCACCTCACACCAGTTAGAATGGGCATCATCAGAAAATCTACAGACAACAAATGCTGGAGAGGGGTGGATAAAAGGGAACTCTCTTGCACTGTTGGTGGGAATGTAAATTGATACAGCCACTATGCAGAACAGTATGGAGGTTCCTTAAAAAACTAAAAATAGAATTACCATATGACCCAGCAACCCCACTACTGGGCATATACCCAGAGAAAAGCATAATTCAAAAAGGCACATGCACCCCAATGTTCTTTGCAGCACTATTTACAATAGCCAGGTCATGGAAGCAACCTAAATGCCCATCAACAAACAAATGCATAAAGAAGATGTGGTACATATATACAATGGAGTATTACTCAGCCATAAAAAGGAATGAAATTGGGTCATTTGTAGAGACGTGGACGAATCTAGAGACTGTCATACAGAGTGAAGTAAGTCGGAAAGAGAAAAACAAATATCATATATTAACGCATATATGTGGAACCTAGAAAAATGGTACAGATGAACCGTTGTGCAGGGCAGAAATTGAGACACGGATGTAGAGAACAAACGTATAGACACCAAGGAGGAAAAGTAGTGGAAGGTGGGGGTGGCAGTGGGATGTACTGGGAGATCGGGATGGACATGTATACACTGATGTGTATAAAATGGATGACTAATAAGGACCTGCTGTATAAAAAAATAAAATAAAATTCAAAAACAAAACTTTAAAAATTGTTTGGATACATTTTTAAAAATTTAAATTTCCAGTTATATTCTCAGTTAAATTCTCATTTATAAATGTCAGCATACAAAATTCCAAAATATATATAAAAGTAACTCCCAGAAATCTTATACAGGAAACTGAAATTCACTTCACAGTGATTTTTTTAAATTCTACTAATCAGTGCCACAAAATACATATGAAATAGATGCTATTATTGGCTCCATTTTGCAGATAAGGAGCTTGAGGCAGAATAAAGGTCCAAGTTTGCACATCTAATATGAAACTCCATTAGGATCTGAACTTCAAATCTGTGCTCTTACTATGCCCTGTTCATACTTCATATTGTACCCTGATAAAAAGGAACCAAATGTACTTACCTAATATTTAAATTCCTCCATTTCTACTGTTCAGCCCCAGAATCATGGTTGCAGACTTGTGGCATTAGATCAAGGATTCTGACTTTGCCTTACTAAGAGACTGTCATCAGCCGAACTAGAGAAAAACAAAGCCAGACTTCTGCACTTTCATTCCCTAGTGCTTCTCCTCAACATCCAGAAACCTTGCTAAATCTGCAATTGATTTGGAAAATTCTACAAAGTAAAACAAAAAAAAATTTTTTTTGTAACCCAAAGAAGCTTGTAGAATTAGAAAGAGTGAAGAATTACAAGTGAAACTGTAAAGATTCACGTGTGAATTTTACGTGTGAAAATATAGAGATTGAGCGTTACCATAAAAAAAAAAAAAGAGAGAGAGAAAAAGAAAGGAGGGGAGGAAGGAGAACTGGAGAGAAGGAACATAGGGAGGGAAGGAGGTAAGAATGAAAGAAAGTTTCATGAAAAATTCATTCATTAATACACTTAATTAGATACAGTCCTTATCGATTCAGGAATAGCTGAATAATTATCAGATATTTAATTTTACCTTATTAAGTATTTTTGTTTTGACACATTTTTTTTCCATGAAGAATAAAGTAATTAGTAAGAAAGTACTCTGGGCCCGTCCCCTAGTGTGTAGTAACTTCACAAGATAGTATAGTATAATATTTAGACCTTCCACTCTCACAACTTCCTTGAAATATTTAACAGGAGACTTTCACAGCTAAATTAATGTGAAGGTACAAAGTAGTTAAGCAAATAATGTTCTCATGTTAGAAATTCAGGTTAAAAAGATACACTTATACATTTTCCACAAAGGAAAAAATTAGTTTTGCCTTGTCTCTGACAGAATGACTTAGGTGGGTAAAAAAATGTAGTTCTATTTTGAACATAATAAACAAATCCCCAAACTAATTTTGCACATTAATACACACATATGGATATATGGCAATCAAATTACATGTTGCCAATACATAATTATTAGACTTAATCTAAAATCTTAATTTATCCCCTGTATGTAAGCCAATCCACAATGTGTAAATTATTTATTATGTAATTAAAAGAAGTTTTCATATCAAATTCATTTTAATTTTTACAAATCTTATTTTAATAACTACAGATAAAATGCTTATATATAAAGTTTATTAATATTATTACAAGTACAAATTGGAATATAAATATGTATGTGCATATGTATAATTTATTATACAATAAAGAACATATGAATGACAGTCCCAAATGTTTCAATAGCTTGGCCTCCTTACATTTTTATTTAAAATAGAAATATGGAGAATTTTGTTTGCAATGAAAAAATAATTTAGTTGTGTGTGTTTGGTGTGTGTGAGAGAAAGTGTATGCATACTTTAAATCGATTTTTCCCTTATTTACTAATATAGATATGTCAGTCATAGTTATACATATTTCTAGTTATAAATTGAAGAACACATTAACAGTGATTATTATGTCCTCTATATCTAGCAATCCTTCACCATCTCTTATCTCCTACCAGTAAATTTCTTACCTGCCAAGAGGAGAAAATTTTGAAACTTTTTAGTCTACCAAAACTGTTCAAATATAAATACTGTAGGTCCTCCTTGACTTATGATGGGGTCATGTCTTGATAAACTCATCGTAAGTTGGAAATATCGGAAGTCAAAAATGCATTTAATATACCTAACCCACCAAACACCATAGCTTAGCCCAGACTATGTTAAATGTGCTCAGTGCACTTACACTAGCTTACAGTTAGGCAAAATCATCTAACACAAAGTCAGTTTTATGATAAAGTGTTGAATATGTCATGTAATTATTGACTACTACACTGAAAGTGAAAAACAGAATGGTTGTATGGGGACAGAAGGGTTGTAAATGTGTCCATTGCTTACCCTCGTGATCATGTGGCTTACTGGGAGCTGTGGCTCACTGCCTCTGCCCAGCATGGGGAGAAAGCATCATACCACACATCGCTAGTCCAGGAAAAGATCAAAATTCAAAATACAGTTTTTTCTACCTAAAGCATATCACTTTTGAAACATCATAAAGTTAAAAAATCATAAGTCGAACCATCCTAAGTTGGGGACCATCTGTAATAGGATGAACTACTTTCCAATGGTAGAATTCACATCACGTATTTACTTTGATAATTTACAAGCACACTGGACAGCCTGTTCAAGTAATTATTAGTAAAAAAGTAACACTGCCCCTTGGGATGTTATGCAGGACAAAGTAAAAGAGCTTTTTCCAGATTGAAGAAGATGCAACTTTTACCTCCTTCTTCCTATTTGTACGCTTTGATAGAAAATAGAACGTAGGGAAATTAAAACTTGATGAATGGAAAACAAAACATATAGGTCATTATATATTTTATAAAAATAAGTGTAAGTTTCAAATAATGAATAATCCTGCATTATGACAACTGATTCAAGACAAGGGAAATGAGCAAATAATAACTGAAAAGGGCATATACACTTCCTCTTATCAAGTACTACCTAAACTTCACTTCAAAGAGTATGTTTCCATGAATTGTGATATAAACATAAGATTCACAAGACTAGGTTTTTCTTAAAACTCACTTGTTTTTAAACACAAACTTTTTTTTTAACTATTTTTCCTTTTGAATAAGAAACCTGACTCTAGATTTCCAAAAAATGTTATGCTTCAGGTGATACATCTTACATTTCATTTACCACTGAACTATACAGTGATGTTCTCAGAGGAAGTTTCTACAACTGAAGAAAAGCAGAGTAAAATCTTACAGAATTTTCATGCCCTAAAATTTATAAAGAAGGGCAATACAACCATATTCTATCTTATAGAAGATAACATTTTATAAAAATTAGAAATTAAATATATTCAAGCATTATAGCTTGTAAACCACTTTAATTTCTATTGTACTTGGAATGGGTAAATTATAGCCCATGGGTTAAATTTGGCCCACTTTTCATTTTTGTAAATGAAGTTTTTTTGTAAGATAGCCACACTCTTCATTTCTGCATTGTCTATAGCTGCTTTTGCCCTACAACAGCACAGCTGAGTAGTTGTGATGGAGACCATATGGCCCACAAAGCCTAAAATTTACTATTGGACAGTCTACAGAAAAACGATTTGCTAACTCCTGTTTTAGACACTTATCACTGGAATTTTATGTTGTTGAACTCAAATGGATTACAAAGAAAATACAAATGTTGGTAGAACATTTTTTAAAGAAGTTTGGATTTATATTTGGCTGGTGTTCTGCAATTTTCTCTAGTTTTCCTAATATTTTCAAACAAATTCAAAATATTGATTCTACTAAACTCAAAATTACTTAGGTCCTGTGTGTGTGTATGTATATATATATATGTGTATATAAGTATGTATGTGTGTGAATGCATATGTGTGTTTGTGCATATATATAGTTCACCTCCATCTCTGTGCAATATGCTTTTAATTTAATCAAAAAGGCAGTTAACTTCTTCAACATTTGAATCTAAGTATCAACAAATATCTAAGTTAGCTCCTTCCAATGGCAGGTGTTGATTGGGAAAGTTTCCTCTCCTCCCATAATACAGCTATGCTTTATTGATATTTGGATCTTAATCTAAAGCTCATCATTCTGCTTTGGCATTCCCCTGAAAGGTGTTCTCGGTGTATCTCTGCAGGGATTTTACTTCCAGGATTAAATCTGAGTCCTGAATGGAGTGTGTGTGATATAAAAACAGGGTTGTTTAAACATATTACAGTTTTAAATATGAAGTGATCAGCTATTAATATAAATTTAATCAGTATATTTATAAATAATATTAACGTATAAATTTAAAAGAAATGCAAGTTAAAAATTAGAAGGGTTTTTTGTTTTGTTTTTAAAATCCACTTTTTGGGTGGGCCTAAGTTTCTTAGGCCATCAGTAGGCTTTGAAAATTTTCTCTCCAATCTGTGGAAAGCAGAGATGAAAAGGAAAGTCCCTACCAGTTTATGAGAATGTACTTCTCTGATGATATAATTAGGGCAAATCTTTAGACTCTTTCCCTTAATCTTTAAGAGATTTTTAGATAGATGTGAAAATACACCTGGGAGAACATGGCCTAAGGAAAAAGGATTTAGTACTCAAAACAACATACAAAGTACCACCTGAGAATACTGTTGCAAAAGTTCATCTAGCTTTAAGGATGTCCATAAATAAAACTAGAGTGGTAACACATAAGAATAATTTTCATGACTTTCAGAGCTAACAGTCATGTACTCAAGTCATTCATTCGTCATTTCTCGTGTGTCTACCATCAGTTCAACACTCTCTGAGGAAGAAGTAATAAGCAATATTTCTTCTGTTCAAGGGCTTTGCCTCCTAATTAAGAGATAAAGCTAAATGAGCATTTGTACAAAACCCCAAAGCATTAGCAAGAAAATATTTAAATAACCTTTTAGAGAAATATATCATGGCAATGGTTTTCAAATATTGTCTTACTATAGGTATGTTTTATTTTATAACTAAGTATGCACACACAGACACACAAATTGCTCAAGTAAAACATCAAGAAACAATATTAACTTTCAGTTCTAGTAATATAATCTATTCTGTTCCATTTGATGTCATTTTTGGTACAATTGTCAAACATTAAGTTGATAACATGAGTTGCCAACGGGTCATAATCAGCTGTTTGAAGAACACTGCACTAAGAGATATTATTAAGGACCTAAAGATTTTCAGATAAAGAATTGGGCAATGGGGTATACAAGAAATATAACTGAGTTTGAAGTCAAAAGATCTTGATTAGCATTGCAGTTCTACTGTACTGACTTTGTGAGCTATTCTAAGTCAATCAACTTTGGAACTTTAGTTTCTCATCTATAAAAACAGAAAATAAAATTTTGTTTATCCCACTGAATATGGCATTTATGAAAATAAACAGTGATAATGGATATGGAAGCATTTTGTAAACTGTAATGTAAAAAAAATTACAATTTATTTTAATGTTTAAATAGCTAGGAATAAACCAGACCACAATACTAAGTTTTTAGAAACTCGTGGGTATTTTTACAGGAATTTTAATTTTTCAATTTTTATCTTTATAATAAAGAAGATATTCTGCAGCAACTAGGGGAAAACGGTGGTTCCTTAAGTGAACGCCCATGAGAGTATAGATGTCTGGAACAGAAGGCAGGGGCCATGCTGTACTCAGGAGATGCAGTAAAATTTTCCCATCTCTATTATTCTGTTAGGGCTGCCATAACAAAGTTCTAAAGACTGGGAAGATTAAACAGCAGAATTTTTCATTTTGAAAAATTTTTTAAAAATTTTTTACAGTTCTGGCACCTAGAAGTCTGAGATCAAGGTGTTGGCAGGGTTGGTTTCTTCCAAGGCCTTTCTCATTGGCTTGTAAATGGCTGTCTTCACATGGCCTTCTCCTGTGTGTCTGTGTCCTAATATTCCTTCTTATAAAGACACTAGTAATACTGGATTAGGACCCACCCTAATGACCTCATTTTAACTTAATTACTTCTAAAGACCCTATTTCCAAATACAGTAAAATTCTGGGGGTTTAACTGGGGGTTTAACTGGGGGTTAGGACTTCAATATATGAATTTAGGAGAACACAACTCAGCCTGTAACACCATCTAATTTCTTTCTTTTTTTTTTTTTTGTTAGTTATGCTTTGTCAATACTAAGCAAAACATGCTATTTATTTCTGCATAATGTTTTGAGTATAACTGAAAATCCCACTCACTTTTTTCAATGATTCAAATTTGAATTATTTCTATATTACCAAAATGGCCATATCTTATTTATAATTTATTAAATTATACTAATGTTTAATAAAATCAATTGTTATTCAACAAAAATCATTCTTTAATGCTTCCTCTTAACTAAGAGGAAACCATATATGTTTAAAAAGGCACAGCGACTTGATTAATTTCCAAAGTTGAATATGGAGGCAGTATTTGCTTCTTTGGTGATAGAGATTTTTAAACAGAAATTAACATATTCAAAAAGTAAAATCAGGATGCTGAGATAAAATATTAATATATTCACATATTTAGAAGTAAATGAAAGATTTTAATTGCTACTAAATTTTGTTTTAAGTTGCTTAGGTCCCCACCAAAGTAAGTAGAAATATTTGTTTTCTTTTGGCAGCAGCCTAAGACTAATAAAAATTCATTTTAATTAGCAAGAGTACATTACTGCATTTTCAGCTACAGACACAAATACATTCCCACAGTTTGAGGCTGTATAAAAATTTTATACTCTTATTTATATTTTACATACTTATACAAAACTCTTTTCTTCATAGTGAATATCACTACATCTGTATAATAATATTGAGCAGATGGGATTTCCATCAACCATTCTGGAAACAGTGAAAAACCAAATCTCTTTATATTAAGAAGTAGGAAATACCAGGGAAAAGGTGATGCAGATATTGGGGATTTTTAAAAGATTCTCAGCCAGATGATAGGTTCCATTTTCTTGGAGAAAGGGAAGATCGCTGAGATTAAACTAGGGTCATTTAAAGAACACTGCCATCTTCTGACTATCCAAGTAGGTCTTAGTACAGAGATGTCCAGACCACCTTTGTCCAGAAATCCATGGAAGGAGGTAGAGGAGGAGCCATTAAGCAAAAATCTGGATGCTACTCTTGTCAGGCCAGTCAGTTCAGAAACCTACATCCAATTCTCTGTTAAGGATGAAAGAAAATCTCTAATATTAAGCTATGAATGTTAGAGAAAAGTATTTTGTCATTGTGGATAATATATAATAATGAGAATTTCACTATGTCCAGATGTGAAATCATTTAACAAATACTTATATGCTCACTCATTCAACTTTTTGGGTTATACTGTCTCTTGCGTGCAGTATGCTTGGAGTGGAGATGCAACATGAACAGAGCAGACTTGACTCTGTTCCCATGCAGTCTTTCATTCTACTAGGGAGAGAGAGGCACACAGTAAATAATATAAATGCACAAAATAAATGCAAATTCCAGAGCTTCTCATATAAATAATGGATGATCTGATAGTGTCCTAGTTTACATAGAATGGTCAGAGAAGTCTTTATTTTTTTGAATAGGGTAACCTGTAATTTTGACTAGTAATTTATCATCCCAACCATGTCACATTTCAAAGTGACAGGTATCACATCAGTAATTATACCAGGACCACAGATATAAATCAGGTTTGTCCCAGGTAGACCAGAATGTCACACTATCTTTGAGCCTGATTTCATGTAAGCGGAGATCAAAAAGAAGAAAAGAAGTCAAGAATACAGAAAAGCAGGGACAAGAATATTCTATGTGGTGGAACAGCACCTGAAGTGAGGAGGAGCTTTACCTGTTCAGGAAACTGAAAAATGAAAAATGGCTAGTGTGGCCAATGCATAACCACTTAGAGCAAGGTTGGCAAACGATGGCCCTCAGGCCAAATCTCATTTATGCTTTTTAGATAGCTTTATTCCACACACACACACATTTGTTTACTACTATCTATGGCTCTTTGACGTTGCAAAGCAGAGTGAAAACAGTGGTAGAAAAGACTACCAGACCTGCATCTGTCTGCAGACCTTAGCTGTTGCTGCCATCATCATCTACCACATCCCACCAAGAGACCATCACCACAGTGGATCTGGACTCACTTAGGAGGTACGCGAAAGGGCCATAGTCCCTGGACAATTATTTAGACAGCTTGCCACCACTCCCAAGGGGCCAGCCTTTCACCTTCTGTGAAGTCCATTCCCTCCCCACTCTCAGAGACATTTTCTACTCCTGCCAGATGGCTGCCAGGGCCCAGGGGTGCCTTGCAGCCAAATCAAATCATCTCACCTTCGAATTAGTTAGTTTTGCCCAGATGCCAGATCTCTTCTGAATTTGGAGCATTTTCTCAGTCATGTGTCTGTTGGTCAATAAAATAACCCCTGTACTTGGCTTCAACACTACCTGGACAAATTCTACTTCATATTTTCAATAAGTGTCAGACCCCATTAAAAAAGGTTACTTGACTAGTTGCAACAGAGACTACATGGCCCACAAAACCTAAAATATTAGCTATCTGGCCATTTACAGAAGTTTGCTAATTCCTGATCTAGGGAAGGATTAGCAAGAAATGCAGTCGGAGAGGTAGGCGCTTTGCTATTATGATAGAAATACCTCAGAGTGCTCAAAGCAATCATTATCGCACTGTTCTGATTTGAATATCCACAATTATAGAATGATAGAAGCAAAAGGTACCTCAAGAGACAAATCTGCCATCCTTATATAAATGGATTACGCAGGTTGATAGGACATTTTCCACATCATTCACCATTTACTTTTTCCATTAGTAATTTCCTTGGATGAAGTAGAACTTGTCTCTCAAATAGACGCAATAGACACATAGTTATTTCAGCTAAACAATAAGGTACATTTTGATAGCTTACAATGCCACTCAGCTGTGGAATATGTAAAAGAAAAACAATACATGAATGATATCTACCCATTTATAATCTGCCTGTAGGGTGGGAAAAATAAACAGTGATACATGAAAAGAAAAAAAAAAGAGGAATATAAAGACCCCATATAATCATGTGCCAATATAATATACATCTTATGAAGAATGAAGCATAATTTATAAATCATGACTCTGAGCTACCGAAGTCATGGGACTGTTTAATGGGGTTGCATAGGAAATGACATAACGCAATACAATCAGAAATATTTACCTTTGAGGGCTTTTTTTTTTCTTTATTTTTCTTCCTTGACCCCAAACAGGGAAGGAGGGAGTAATGTAACACAAAGGAAGAAAATACATACAGTAAATATTAGAGACAGATGGCTTTACCTGAAAGCTATTTCTATTGTGGAGAGCCAAGTGGGGAAAAGTAAGATCAGATACCCAATTCTGGCTGTAAACTTGAAAAGTTTTAGCTGCAAACATTAAACACTTTCTGCAGCTACTAATTAGGGAACTAATCACTGAAGGATACCACAATTGTGGTGCATCAGTATGAAATAAGGACCACATGGAACTCACAGCCAAAAATGAGTAAAGCACAAGAAGATATTCCAGGCCAGAACTGAGCAATTTACCTTTGAGCCCTACTAAGCCAAAGTTCTGATGAAGTGAGTTTTAAGCCTACTATAGGCCTTAGGTAAAAAAGATGTGTTCACAGATGATACCTAGATTTAAGTATTTTCTGGTTTTTTTGAGACAGGAGGAATTACCCTTCACCTTCCTAAAGACTATATGTACTTCTGCTATTTCTTTTGCTTAACAATTTTCTCAACCTCCTATATTGCATAGGCTCTGAGATGAATCTCTAGGAGTGGGGCAATTTTGGACATTCCTGGAAAGATTTAGACTGTGAAATAGGGTCCATACGTCCCAAACTGGTAAAATAAACTCATCAAAATTCTTAAATATATTTCAGTCTCATTGAGCTAAAAGAGGATGCAAAGAGAGAAAATGCACCCTCCATTAAGTGGAGTCCTCAAAAAAAACTATCAGATTATTTAGTTGTAGTTTTGCTGGGGTCATTAGAATGAGCTAGAATCCGTCACACCTTTTCTAAATGCCTTATAATAGTGAACTTTACGTCAAAAAGAACAAGATTTTTTTTTTAAAGGTATACAATTTGACTAAATTTCATACTAGAGCTTGATATATTTTTAGTATTGTATTAATTTTACTAAGAAAAATAAACAACACAACTTAAATACATGGTATATTTTACTGGCAGACTTCACATTCACAGACTCTAAAATATATAAAAATGAGTGAAATTTCTGTCAAAAGGATAAATAAGGCGTTGATTTTAAATGTTATGTTTGTGCAAATATACCTCACCCAATTTTTTTCCCATAACAGTATATTTGTATATTCAACCAATTAATCAATATCTATGAAGAGCCAAGTAAGTAGTAAGACCTATGGGGAAAAGGGCTTTATTTCTGCTCTTAAAAAGCTTACAATATTTTTTGGGAAATAAACAATTAAGAAAATACAACTAATACATAGTGATAAAAATAAGTTTCAAGTGAGCTGGAGTTAAGTCAGTGAAAATTTTGGTTACAAACTATAGGTATTTCCTTAGGGTATAGTATCATTTAAATTTTTATTAAAAGCCCATTTAGACTTTCGGGTTTTGATGATTACACTGGCTAGGCTGTTTATATATATAAATAGGAAAATTTTATAGAACTTTCGAGAAAACCTACCGATTCTACCCTGCTGGGAGTTGAATACAAGAGACCCTATGTGATCAAGGCCCGTGTAGAAGCACTGTTTCTTTACCAGGTCTGACTTCAATTCCCAGGAAGCTGTGGGGTAGTTTGTTAATGCATACATTTTGTAAATAGAATTTTCAAAGAATGTTCATGGTTGGGCCTCCTGTTGTTTTCTATTGGTTCGAAAGGGGGCCTTCACAGCTGCGGAAAGCAGCCTGTAATTATCAAATTGGCTTTTCTCTACAGGTGAGGTAATACTAACACATGCAATTTCTGGCATTTTCACAGGAACAACAAGCCAATCATTTGCATTTTCACATTAGGTGTGAAAGTTTCCTCTCTGGGTCTAATATCAAACCACTGAACCTGAACCAGATCAAGGGCATCAGAATTAAACTGCCAGTGGGTAGGTTTGTTCTTCCCTGCCCACTGGTTTTCACTTATCAAATATCCCTCTATCAAAAGTATCAAAGGAACTGGAATGCTGCCAAATCCAGATATACTAAGGAAGATACACTTGACTAAATCCAAACAGGAAATAGAGGATTTTGTAGGATCTTACAATAAAATTATACCTAAATAGCACCACTTAAGACCATCATGATTAACATTATGACAGTGAATATGAAATGACTAGAGTAACTGAGCATCGATTTCTAGATACAACTCAGTATTTGAAAGCCATTATATTGACAGATTTTTTAAAAAGTTAGCATAAGGAAAAACAGTACAAATGACTGATCTCATACTTTGTATTGTCACAAAGTAATGACACACTATGGGGGCTCAAATTGAGTCTTAATCACAACATACAAACCACCACGATGGAAATAAATTTGAAAGCTGATCAAAATCTATTAAATGACAACACGGCAAAGTAGATGTTTATGTTTTAATTACAATTACTAGAGTGTGTCAAATGGGTGGTTCTTATAGCTTATGAAGATTGGGTCCTTATAGAAATGAGACGGCTTGAACCGTTTGATAAGAAGGCTATTTCTGCTGGACACACATCATTAACTTGATTTTATCTCTTCTGTAAGATATTTATTAAGCTACAACTAAATATATTTATTAAGCTTCAAGTAAAGCATGCATTTTAGTAATTTTCAAAATGGAAAGTGGAAAAAGGAAAGCTGGCATTTATCTTGTAAGATGTTAATATCTTGAGCTAGGGCCCATATTTAAACATTAGTTAATTCTAGCCTAAAACCCAATAATCATTATGCTTTGCCATCAGTTATCGTACAGTAGGTCTTTGTTCTTTACAAATTTAATTTTTACTATTTCAAGGATATGCTACTGGTGGTGATTATTCGTGACACAGATTATTCTATTATTTTTTTCAACTGTAAATTTGAATCATGTGTGCCAGAAAGCTGACCATTTAAGGAAGCCTCTGAAGTAGGACATGCACTCACTCCCCACACATTTACATCTAGCATCGTACACACAATAATTCTATTGTAATGATAAAAAGAACTTTCTTAGGTTAAATAGGCATTGGGTTACCTTTTGTTTGATATCTATATGAAATATATGACTTTCATCCCAAACATGACTAAAAGGAAACCATTTGCCTATACTAATATGTCTGTTGTCATAAATTTAAGGATTGGATAGAATATCCAGAAGCTATGCAGACATAGATCATGAGTCTACTGTATATTCTAAATAGAACAGAATAGATGTTTGACGTTTGTTAATATTACACATGATCTTTGAAAGCTGCTAAATTTATGCATGGCACTGGAATATATGATTTCCAACATTACAAAGAAATCCACCCCACCCTTGTAAGAGCAGTAAATCACATATGTGAAAAACAGTGGAGAATTGGTTGAGATGCAAATATTGAGGGATTCAGCTAGGCTCACACACTAGCTAAGAGTGGGTTTGTTTCAATATACAAGTCAGACAAGTTTAACACTAAGATTCCAATTGAAAATTATTGAATGTGTGTTGCAATGAATTGCTTACAGTTGGTACTGTACACTCTAAGGCTATGAATGTCAAAAAACTATTTTAGTAAAAGACAATATTGAACATATGCTTTTTTTTTTTTTTTTTTTTTTGCGTACGCAGGCCTCTCACTGCTGTGGCCTCTCCCATTGCGGAGCACAGGCTCCCGATGCGCAGGCTCAGCGGCCATGGCTCACGGGCCCAGCTGCTCCGCGGCATGTGGGATCTTCCCGGACCAGGGCACGAACCCGTGTCCCCTGCATCGGCAGGCGGACTCTCAACCACTGCGCCACCAGGGAAGCCCTGAACATATGCTATTTAAACCCCAGGACAGGTTCTGAATCAACTTAGGATATATAAATCCACAAGAGAACATCACTTCTACCCTAACAACAACAATAACAAAAAGTAAAATAAAAACTACAGAATCATAACATTTCAAGCCCATAAGAATAAAGTAGGAGAAAGTAAAAGAAAACAACCGAAACATTAATGTGTCCTTAAAGATCAGGAGATGACCAGGGTGAAAGTTTAGAATACCTGGGACAAGGTGACTCTGTAATCATCCTCTGGTTTTTCACTATAAGCCTCCATCACGTGCTCATGGAGGCAGTGCAGGAGGCCAACACAGCTCCCGTCATGGTGCACAGGCATGAATTCATACTTGCTCCTCTTACTTTTTCTTATGTGAAGCAAAAGCTGTAAGTCAATGGGTAAGGGACAGGAAAACTGGCTTCTACTTCCAGCAAAGGTAAATGGGAGAAGCAAAAACTGTCTGACCCTGACAAAGGGTCAGGAAACCTCCCCTTCACCTACCACAAGCCTTGCCTCAAAGAACAAGCTCCAGGACTCTCCTGGAACAAAGGGACAAAATCCTCTGCCACCAGTCTCAGACCAGGGCACACTTTTTCTGATGGAAGTACAGAAGCAAATTTGTTTGCCCAGTGAAAAAGGTCAGCTTCTTTTGCCGGAGGGGCAGGAAAATCTATCCAAAGCAGGAATCTCACAGATACAAGACAGAGTGTGACTGTCATGGGGGAGAACAAGGATGATGAGAAAGACTCATTAATATGAGTTGAGAGGACTCACCTAAAGCTGAGGCTGGATCATAAAATCTTAGAGATATCCCTTGTTTTTACCATATGCCTCATACCTAGTAATAAGCAAATAGTAAATGCCACTGGGAAATAACATGGAAAAGATTCCCTTTACAGTGCAATTGTGCAGTCTGCTGAAAGCTTAGCATGGAACAGGAATGCAAAGAAAATCACCCCAACACACTCAATAAAAGCTAGCAGCAGCCCACTGCTGGGGAATTTGTAACCTGTGATGCACTAAATGTATAGCAAAATCAAACTCAGATCAACACCTGTCTAGTTTGACTCAACTCTCCATTTATAGTAGCCTAACAAAAGAAGAGGCAGGCACCTTTCTAGCCAGAGATACTATTTGCCTCAGTCTCTACTGTTCTTTTATACATAATTCTAGAATTCAGTAAAAAATGATCATAAACACACATACACAAATATAGCAGGGGAATAAAATGAATATTTGTCAAGTGGTAAAGCAGACAACAGAACCAGACACTGAGATGACTTAGATATTGGAACTAGCAAAGACTTTGACTGCCAATAATACATTAAAGTACATAGTGGAAAAGGACAACATGCAAGAATAGTCATCACAGAATTTCAGCAGAAAGATGGAAACTATAGAAGGTAGTAAAATTGAGTTGAATAATTCTTTATCACTACGTAGGACACAGCAGAAGACAGAATTGGTGAACTTAAAAACAGGTCAATAGAAAATTTCCAAATTGAAATAAACAGAAGAAATAATGAGTGGAAACAAAACCAAAATAGAAGTGTGTATCCAAGAGCTGTGGGGTAATATCAAAGGATCTAAACCCTGGGCAGAGATTGCTAGTTTTCTTTGAGTATCTCTTCTTTCCTTCTGACATGAGTGTGGAAAGTATAGTGAGACATATGGATACATGGATAGAGACTGTATTACCAGCTACTTTGAATCTAGGAGTAGTCATGCTGCCAAATGAGGGTCAGCAGGATTTGAGAAGATATATCTGTGATTTTTAGGTCATGCTCTAAAGAAAGAGGAAAGCTCTTCTCTTTTCTTTACCCTATTTACTGGCTGAATGGAGGCATCACACTAAGGATCATAAAAGAAACAATTTATAAAAACCTGGGTCCTTGGTACCAGCAACTTATCATCTCAGCTCTGGACTAATTATACTCAGCCTATTACCTGAGAGATTAAAAAAACATGTATTTTTCAAGATATTGTTATTTGTGGTGGTGTTATTGTGGCCAATCATATGTATTCTAATGAATATAAGCACTCAGCTAGTAAAAATTTAGAGAGAAATTTAAATTACTTTATAGTTCCTGGATATAAAGCTAACACAATTAGTGTCACCTCTCACAGGTAATCATCAGAAAATACTGAAAGAATGGCAGGACATGTTATTAATCATGAGAAAATCTTTTCAAATTTAGACAAATACAGGCTAACTAGATAACATAAAATATTTAACAGCAAAATTTTTATTTCTAAACTCCATTCAGAGAGAGATCAGAAACTAATTACATAGCAGAAATACATACTGGCTCCTCAGAATGCATAATTAAGTTAGGGGAAAGGTCACTTTTCAGAATTATATAATTCTAAAGCCAACATTTGAATACTATGATAAATGTCATGATTAGAAACAAAAATGATGCATCTAAAAAACACAGGACACAAACAGCTAGAGAAAAGACTAATGTAACCAAATATGTAGTTTGGTAGCAAATTCCATTAAAAAGTTGGTTCTCTGAAGTAATGAATAACTCTAAAGTAATTTCAGTCTGGGCAAATAAATACTGTCTAAAATTATGTAAAGCCACTGTGAAACACAAATCTATTAAATGTTCCAAATATCATCCCTTGTAATATTCTTAAGTTTATTCTCAATATAAACTATTATAACAAACTGCCAATAAAACTAGTAATCTAATTTATAATTTAATCCTATTTTCTTCGTCCAGTTGTCCACTCACTGAAAAACATAATTATTGACTATTTATGATATGCAAAACTCTATATTGTTCAAGACACAACATATTGTATTTCAAAATGTTTCAGATGATTGCGTTGATTTAAATATGAGTAAGGAATATATTAAAGTTGGTATATAACAGAAATAAAAAATAAAAGCTTTTTCTTTTTTTTAAGAAATCAGTAACATTTCATCTCTGACTAGATTCCATGAGCAAAGGTATTAGCACTGGGCAAAACTGCATTTTTATAGAACCTAAGAATTGAAAAGAATGTGGAATGGAAAGGTCGAACCATGAAACCCTAGAATGTGATAGTAGTTTTGTAAGAGAAACAAGTATGTTGTGAGACATAGAAAGAGCACTTATTTGGGTGCTGGAAAACCTGAGTTCTATTTCTTGGTTTTGCACTAATTCTTTATGATCTTAGAAAAACCACTGTGCCTTAGATTTCTCATTTACAAGAGGAAGGTAAATTCTAATGATTTCTGAGTTTTCTTCCACTTCTTTCGTAACATAAAGTTACGTTATGTGTACATATGCATCACACACATGGTTACATCCCTGCTCTAAACCTTTATTCTGAGGGTCCTCATCCACCCTCTATTTTCACCAGATAAATTGTGACTATCAGTAAACTGCTCTTTGAGTTTTTATGCCATTGGAGGTGTTGAAAATGGGCTCCTCTTGAACACAAATAATGAGGATTCAAGAGGCAGCCGGCCAAGGTTAAGAGCAACCTAAAAACACTATGCAGAGTAAACCTAGTGGGACTACAGTCTGCACATTTGCCACGCTCTAATAAACTGGCCTAACCAGACTCAGATCCCATGAGTCGTTACTCACACAGATGCTCTAGTTAACTTTAAAGAGCTATGGTTATAGAAAGTCACAATCACAATGTCCATTGATTGAATTATGAATATCTTAACTTTTTCCTGGTGCATTCTCAGAATATTTACAGGTGCCACCCCAGGGACACTCAAGTTAGTAAACTGAGGAGGCAAATAATATGAAGTGGGATTAACAGTCAGTGCTGTTCTTTGAGACACAAAGGATTTTGTTTCAAGATTCTTAAACCTTTTACATATAAAGGCACACTCCTCAAGCGGAAGGGAGTTAGCATATTTTACTACTCCATTTTCAGACACAGAGCAACACAGGTGCAGAGGGATTTGGCAACCTGTCAAAAACAGGCCAGCATCAGAGTTACGAATAAAAAGAATCCAAATCCTATTATAGAGATGTTGTACTATTCCAAAATAAAGTTGCACAAAGAAATGTCAATCTGACTTTAAAATTCCAGTGTGAAGACATTTATTTTTGAGAAACTTTAAACCTGGAAAATGTTGAAAAATTCCTTTGTGGAACGTACATTCCTTGGAAATCATAAGAACAATATGGACGACTTGAATGTTTCAAAAGAGATATTAATCTCTTTATTTATTCTACATGTGAATTTACACCCCACTTCATTCCATAAAGGATTTGAGGTATCATACAGAACTAAAATCATATAATAAAAAGGGATGGGAGGAGAGGAAAGCACAAATAAATAACACTAAAAGATAAATGGTAGTCAAATAGTAAAAATAGGAGAAAGTTAGTATATGGTAATAGATGTTACAATGCCCCTTTTGTATTGAAAAAGCAAGAAGGAAATCATGACAATTACAAAATTACTTCTCCCACAATATAAACATATAATATTTATTTAAAAGAAGCGTGAGTTTACCTAACATTGCGAGTTGAAAATGTTTTCCCTGGTTTCACATACAGCCTATTCATTGATTGATGAAGTGGAAGAAATTATTAGACAAAACACAATATCTAGTACCTTATGATGGGCCATAACATCAGAACTGACTTTAGAAAATTATTACAAGCCCTAAAATGGGACAGTGTAAAGGCTATGATGGGAAGTGTTAGTGGTACATAAATGATGTCCTCAGAATACATAGCTCTAAAGCTCTATGATGGTTTTAGTTTCACACAAAAATTAATTTTTCTATTTATCTAGGAGTTCTTATTTCGAGGCCCCAAGATAGCCTTCAGAGCGGGGTACAGGAATTCTAAAATTGAATGCACATTTGATGTGTTTGCACATTCCTTTGGAAGGAGAATTCATAACTTCCATTATATTTTCAAGGATCCTCGGCCCCAAAAGGTCAGTTGTCACTGAAGTTGAAAAGAAAATTGGTAAACTATTTATCTTGCAGTTAAAATTTCATTTGGATTATTTTTTAAACTTATTTTTTATTTTTATTTATTCTTATTATGTAAGTTTCAGGTGTACAGCATTATAATTTGACATTCATGTATACTACATAGTGATCAGCACAAGTCTAGTTACCATCCATCACCCACAGTTGACCCCACTCTCTTTTAAACATATTTAAACTCAGGTTATGATGCATTGGGAGCAGCAAATTAATGACTAAGTGATCAGTGTTACGTATATTTGCAGCGGTCTAAAGTATAGGTTTGTGTTGCTAATTACATGCATAATTTGGGACTTTCGAACTTTCTGAAGAAAAATAAAAACCTTCTGAGTAGAAGATTGAAAGACATGAAGCAGAATAGTTAGGAAAACTAAGGGAACTAAGTCAAACTAAGATAGAGCCAAGTTCTTAAATTACTTTTGCCTGAGAATACAGTTAAATGGGAAAACTAATACACCTATCTCATGGGTTGTTTTGAGAATTAAATAGCTATTATATATAAAGTGCTAAATTGTGGTTTTTCAATTATTATTATTATTATCTGTACTGCTACTACTATTACTATTATGAGGTCTGCATCTGTGTGGAAAAAGTGAATAACTACAGGGAATTCTGAGATATTCCCTTTAAAATAGCTTTATTTACCTTTCAACAAGTGAATAAAATAATTTTAAAATAATGTTTAAAAAATAATAATAAACATCATATGGCACACCTGCTGTATATATTTGGTCTAGAATATGATTTGTATCAGGAGATTTTTCTGCATACTAAATCATTCCAACTTTAGTGGTTTAAAACAATAGACACTTATATTGCCACCAAGTCTTCAAGTTGGTCAGGTGGTCCTTCCAACCTGGGCCAGGCTTGGCTGATCTGGGCTGAACTTGCTCATGTGTCTGAGGTCAGCAGTAAATTAGCTGAGGCTGGCTTATCTAAGAGCTGTACTCACATGTCTGCTGGTTGCCTAGCTGTTGACTGGGCCAGGGTTAACTGCACCATATGTAGTCCACCACCCAAATAATTAGTTTTTTCATATGTGGCTCAGGAAGTTTTTAAAAGGGAGAACAGAAATATAAAAGCCTTCTTGAGTTCTAAGCTTGAAATGGGTGCAATGCCACTCACACACGTTTAATGGGGCAAACCAAATCACTAGCCTACACCAAATTCAAAGAGCAAAGAAATAAACCACACCTCTTAATGAGAGGAGCTTCAAAGTCACCTTGCAAAAGGAATGGGAACACATAGAAGTGTGGGAATCTCTCGCTCTTTTTGTAATGCACTGCATTATTAAGTAAAAAATTTTAAACTCTCCACAATGTCCATGGAAAAATTTGAATAAACCCCCTAAGAAAAATCTAAATTAAAGTGGTATGATGACACATTTAATATGTTAGATGTAAAGTGTTCTCCTATGTGAATAAATAAAATAAATAGAACTAATCTGCTATTTAGGGTTAGCAAAAATGTTTTGGTGATAGTATAAGGAATACCTTTCATCTTGGGGAGATGAATGTGGTTTCTGGTACCAGGACCAAACATCTGTTCACACTGTGACCACAGCATATAAAAGGATATTTATTGAGTTTTGCTATTGGAGAGCATAATCCATATAGCTAATCCTATAGGGCCTCTGGGGAGCTAATATCATGTAGACATTAAGAGAAGACTGAAATCAGACTGTTTAAACTCAAATCCCGTTACCTCTTACTAGCTGTGTGACTTTTAGCAGGTTACATAATCTTTCTGAAACTCTTTCTTTACGGGTAAAGTGGGGATGACAGAAATACCTATCTCGTAGAAATTTTACATAAAATGAGTTAAACAACCAACTAACTAAAGTTGGACAACCAACCTAAACTTCTTGTGCATAACACAAATCACACAGTAGATCATTCAAGAAATGTTGCTTAAGGCTAACAGACATAGAGAACAGACTTGCAGTTGCCAAGGGGGAAAGGGGGTGAGGGAGGGATGGATTGGGAGTTTGGGATGAGCAGATGCAAACTAGTATATAACATATAGAATGGATAAATAACAAGGTCCTACAGTATAGCACAGGGAACTATTTTCAATATCCCGTGATAAACCATAATGGAAAAGAATATGAAAAAGAATGTATATATAACTGAACCACTTTGCTGTACAGCAGAAATTAATACAACATTGTAAATCAACTATACTTCAATAAAATAAGTTACAAAAAAAGAAACGTTGGTTATTTTTATTGTAAATATTAAAATCCAATGTAAAATTAAAAGGCCCAAAATATATTGTGAAATATTATTTGAAATCCACTGTTATCATAGAAAATTCCTATTGACCTCAACTTTAAAGTAGTATTAAACTTTATATTCTAAAGGAGCTGAGGACCCAGCTGTTGAAAGAAGTCATCAAGATGTGATTGCCAGTTGACCTGTGAGCTGGACTGGGGCAAATGAAGGCTTCTCACCCCCTGCACTGTCCTTGGAATGTGTGTTCTGCTCACCTTCCCTGTCCCAGAAGCTGCTCTAAGGATAGTCTTGAGATAACAATACGGTGTTGTGACTGAACCCAGTTAAGGTCTTCGATGCATGTGACTAAACCCAATTAGGCCTCTATATAAATTTTTAAGGTTCTGGCAGGCAGATGCAGGTATCTACTCATCTTGTGGCCACCCACGACAAGCCTTATAATTAAGTTCCCTTGCTTATTAAACCTGCCACCTGCCCACCTAGAGCGGTCTGCCTCTTTTTCCAATCTCCCCTTGCCCTCCATATATGGGGGCCAATTTCATATTTCACCTGGGAAGTTTCTGAGGTTGTGAACCAATACTATCTTATGATGTGCTTAGCCAGTAACAAACTCCTATTTACAAAGACATAGAATAAGAAACAATAAATAAAATTATGTCACCCAAGATGATGAAAACTATAGTAGTGAAAACAGACTTCCTGTAAAGAGCTTAGAAATCTTCACTCCCATTTTTACAGCAAGAAAGTGCTGGAAAACCTGAAAATCAATGACTTTTCTTGGACCCGTCAGAGACTTGAGTTCAGGGCAAACTACCATGCCAACATCTGGAGAGACAAACAAATACAGAGAGTCATAGCAGAGATGTGTTTACCTGGAGCAGAGGCTGCTTATGCCATAAAATGATAGAAAAGTTAAAAGGTAACTTTGATAAATTTCTGGGAACTGAGTTGGGCTAGTGTGAGAATGAGAAACATCTAAGGGCTACAGTCTTAGGTGGGGTCTCATACATTCACAGGATTTACCTCCAGAAATTTCACCAGGTTTGTATAGTGAAGATCCTAGAAAGATTACCAGATGACTCTGACAGAAGGACTAAATAAATAAACCTTGTGAAATAGTCCCAGAACATTCTCCATACAGAGGTCTACTTTCACTTAGAAAGAGCATTTTGCCAGAGATTTATCCAACCTGGGGGAAGGGAATTCTCCCAATCCAGCCCCCTTTCTATCTCACTTAAGGCCAGTAGGAGTGGAGAAATTTGTAGAGTGAAGGTCCCAGTCCATAGACATAGGCCCAGTTAAAGACTGAGATTTAACTGGAAGATAATAGAACTCTCCCATCTCCTCATGCTTTACCACTACACCAACAGGGCTCCAAAAGGCAATAGTGGATCACTGTCAAATCATGTACAAAACACAACTGTCTCTGAGGAAGAGGCTTAGAAAGCCCCAGGTGAGGACAAGAAACAAAAACAAGGACATCTGAGGCACAGGAAGCCTGTGGTACCTATAGTTATAAAAAACGTTAAACAAAGCCCAACTTATAGCCAGATTAACATAAATTCTCAGAGAAAGACAAATATCATATGATATCACTCATATGTGGAATCTAATTTGTTTTAAATGACACAAATGAACTTATTTACAAAACAGAAACAGACTTACAGATATCAAAAACAAACTTACGGTTACCAAAGGGGAAATGCCTGCCGGGGGGGATAAATCAGGAGCTTGGGATTAACATACACACACTACAATATATAAGATAGATAACCAACAAGGCCCTACTGTAGAGTACAGGGAACTCTACTTAATATTCTGTGATAACCTACATGAGAAAACAATCTGAAAAATTATTAATCAACACATATATGTAACTGAATCACTTTGTTGTATACCTGAAACTAATACAACACTGTAAATCAACTACATTCCAATAAAATTTTTTAAAAATCTTGATCTTGATGATATGAAAAAGAAAACATAAATTCCCACAGAAGAGGCCTATTTATCTGTAGTGTATCCTATCTTGTCCATATTTCAACAAAAAAAGTATAAGATACATTAAAGACAAGAAGAATTATCTAGAAAGACAAAGTAATCATCAGAATCTGATTCAGATAGATACAAATGTTAGAAGTAACAGATAGAATTTAAAATAACTAATATGTTAAGGGCTCTAATGGAAAACTTGGACAACCTGCAAAGACAGGTGGCTATGTAAGCAGAGAGATGGATATTATAAGAAAGAATCAAAATAAAACACTGGAAATAAAAACACTGTAACAGAAAGAATGTATGTAATTGGCTCCTTAGTAGACTCAATAAAGTTGAGGAAAGAATCAGTGAGCTTGAAGATGAGTTAATAGAAAGCTTCCAAACTGAAAGTCAAAGAAAAAAAATGGAAAAACAACACAGCACCTGTGAGAAAATTTCAAAAGTGTAACATATGGTTAACTGGACTAACAGGAGATGAGAAAGAGAACAGAGCAGAGGAAATCTAAGGAAAAAACTAAATTACTTAAAGAAATATAATTAATAAACTAAGAGAGAAGATAACATGGAGACACATAAAATACTCAACTAAAACCAAAGAAAACAGTAAAAGAAGCACTGGTAACAAATAGTAAACAGTTTCAAATACAGTAGATGTTAAACCAAATATATCAATAATCCCTTTAAATGTGAATGGTCTAAATACAAAATTAAAGGACAGAGACTGTCAGAGTGAATAAAACAAACAGAAAAAGACTCCACTATATGTTAGCTATAAGAAACTCACTTTAAACATAAAGACTCAGATATGTTAAAAATAAAGGAGTGGAGAAAGTTATACCATATAACATTAATCAAAATACATATAGAGTTGTTACGTTAGTTTTAGACAAGAAGACTTCAAAACAAAGGAAACTATCAGACATAAAGTCAGGCACCACATAATAGTGACTGGGTCAATTCTCTAAGAAGCCATAACAATACTAAATATGTATGTACCTAAAAGCAGAGGGTCAAAGTATAAGAGGCAAAGACTGATACAACAGAGAGGAGAAATAGACAAATACACTATAATAATTGAAGGATTCAAAACCTCTCTATCAGTAACTGAAGAACAAGCAGGCAGAAAATCAACAAGTGTATAGTTCATCAAAATAGCACCATCAATCAACTCGATTTAATTGAGATTTATAGACTATTCCATCCAACAGCAGATTATGCATTCCTCTCAAACTTGTATTGAACTTTCACCATGATAACCCACATTCTGCTCCATAAATCATACTTTAACAAATTTAAAAGAATATAAATCATACAAAGTATGTTCTGACACTATATGGAATTAAACTAGAAACCAATTAAATTAAACTAAACTCAAAACTAATGAAACAATAGCTTAAAAAAATTAGAAATAACACACTTCTAAATATCACATTGGCCAAAGACAAATCTCAAGAAATATATTTCAAAATATATTTTGAAATAAAAATGAAAATATAACTCTTCAGAATTTGTGGGATGCTTCTCTTTTAAGCAGTGTTTAGAGATAAATTTATAACATTAAATGTATATATTGATATTAGAAAAGAAGAAAGAGCTAAAATCAGATCTTAAGAAGAGCAATTTAAGCCTAAAGGAATCAGAATAAAAGATGTAATAAAAATTAGGGCAGAAATCAATGAAATTATAAGCAAGAAAATATTAGAAAAAAATCAACAAAACCAAAACCTTTTATTTTAAAGATCAGTAAAACTGATAAATCTCTAGTCAGGCTAACCAAGAATAAAAAAAAGATAAAAGACACAAATTTCAAACATCAGAAATGAGAGAGAGGTCCATGGACATTTAAAGGGCAAGAGTAAACTACTATGAACAACTCTATTCCTACAAATTTAATAATTTAATTAAATGAATCAATTTCTTGAAAGACACAAAACACTGAAACCCAATTAAGGAGAAATAGGTAACCTGAATAGTCCCATATCTATTGAAGAATTTGAGTCCACAATTAATAACCTTCCAAAAAAGAAACCATTAGGCCCAAATGGTTTAAGCAGTGAATTCTACAAATTTTAATGGAAATATTTTAAAAAGCAAAAATAAATGAACTACCAAGCCACAAAAACACATGGATGAATCTTAAATGCATATTATTAAGTGAAAGAAGCTGGTCTGAAAAGCATATGTATTGTATCATTCCAATTACATGGCATTGTAGAAAAGGCAGAACTAAGGAGATAGTAGAAAAGATCAGTGGTTGCTAAGGGACAGAGGGGGAGTGGAGGAAGTTTTAAATATGTAAGGTACAGATGATATTTTTAGAGGGGTGAAACTATTTGATATAATGCTGTAATTAAGAATATAAGACACTATAAAAATGTCAAAAGCCATTGAACTTTACAGCACAAATAGTAAATCTTAATGCACATTAAAAAGAAAAAAAGCACTTCCCTGGTGGCGCAGTGGTTGAGAGTCCGCCTGCCGATGCAGGGAACACGGGTTTGTGCCCTGGTCTGGGCGGATCCCACATGCCGCAGAGCGGCTGGGCCTGTGAGCCATGGCCACTGAGCCTGCGTGTCCGGAGCCTGTGCTCCGCAACGTGAGAGGCCACAACGGTGAGAGGCCTGCATACCGCAAAAAGAAATAAGAAAAAAATATCTAAGAGGTCAGAGGAATCCCGGGATGGGATGAAGAATATGACCAAACATCTTACTGTATTACAAACACATGACAGAACTTCACTGAACCCCTTCAATGAATTTGGGTGCTGGAAGGGAGCCACTGAGTTACATAACTGGAAATGAGTAGATTCTGTAAAATTAATGACAAAAGAAAGTATACATAAGAACTGTACTCTAGCTGATAAAGTTGCTTCTCATTAGGGTAAGGGTACAGGTTAACAATTTTGATACTATTATACATGTATACTGGATTTTAAGACTTAAGTAAATGTTTGTTGGATGGTGGAAGTTAGGTTTCTCACGGCTAGAATAGGATTTTACAGGTCAGAAAGGAGAGGAGGCTAAAATGGTCCATGTGATACTGCAATAGAGTTGAACACAACAGTATGAACTCATGTTTAGCTTAACATAGATAGGGATGGTTACATATATAAATATTTATAGACATATGTACAAATATGGGTTAGTATTTATATATACAATTTTTTCCTGTCGGCTGAGAGGGCCTGGAAGCAATAAGACTCAGTAACAATGAGCACACCTAGCATCCAGATCTTGGTTTCTAATACCATTCTCCAATAAAAGGAACCAGAGCTCCTTGGAAAACTAGATTATCCTAGGAGTGAGTGTATCTTATTTCCCCAGAGCAAGAAATACACAAAATGAGCCTAGAGCACCTTGTAGTACAAGAGGGTAAGGAAGTGTTCAGAACACACACACACACACACACACACACACAAAATAATAATGCGGGGGGGCGTAGATAATTAAGAGACACAGAAGCCAGCTGAAAGGGCTTCCAGTGGCAAAAAATAGAACAATTTGAGCAACAAAATTAAGTATCAGATGATAACTCAAAGTATAAAATAAATATCCATGCCTCCCTATTGATATAAATAAACTATTGAATCATTAAATAAATTGGGGAGAAGAGAGAAATCTATTCAAAGGAATTCCAAGTAAATTATTTAACTACTCCCTACTAAATGAAGGAAATATAAATCCCCACTCCTTCAATATGAGCTATGCATAGTTGACTTTCTTCCAAAGAGTATAGTATGAAGAGGGATAAAAATGTGTCACTTTACATTAGACAAACCTGAAAAAAATCCAGGTAATCAAAGTCAACATCAACAGTCACAAATCATGTTGATAGTGTATACCCTTGATATGATATGGTGAAAATAGCGCTTTACCTCTGTGTTCTTCCTCCCCAAAACCCATAACACCAGGCTCATCATGAGAAAAACATCAGAGAAATTCCAGTAGAGGAGGATCCTACAATATACCTGACCAGTAAACCCCCAAACTGGTCATGAGAAACAAAGAAAGTCTGGGACATTATCACAGGGATAAGAGAAGCCTAAAGAGACATAAAAATGAAATCTAATGTGATATTCTGGATGGATTCTTAAGAAAAAAATTGAAAAATAGGTAAAAACTAAGAAAATCTGAATAAAGTATGTTCTTTAGTTAAAATAATGTATCAATATGTACTATACTAAGTTATCAATAATAGGAAAACAGGTGTGGGGTATCTGAGAGTCTATGTGCCATCTTTGCTATAATTTTGTAAATCTAAAATGTTCTAAAACAAAATGCTTATATTAAAAAGATAGCTATAGTATTGACCAACTTAGATCAACCTTACTTAAACTTGCTTGCTTCTCAGGTAGAATATTAGACTGCTGGGTCTATTTTATGCAAATTGCCCTTTAGAAAAATCAGATAAAGTGTATTATGCAGCTATGCAATTGATATCAAACTTCTATTGTGTTAGTTCTTCCAGTGTGCTTAGAATAGAGTGAGCAAGGGAGAGAGCAGTAGGAGTTGAGGACCAAGGGAAATAAAACTCAGCGCAAGATTGTGTAAGGCCTTATGGAGTTGCATTAATTTTTTTGAAATGTAGTTATTATGAAATACAGAGCCATTAGAAGAGGAGTGACTTAAGAATTCTCATTTGAATTAAAATGAAAAAAATGGATACTCCAGATTCTCTATTAAGAATATATAAAAGAGGCCAAGGACAGGTGTAAAAAGGCCATTTACAAAAACAAAGACATTTTAATGACTGGACCACTAAAAGTGGATAAAGGTAGTCAGATTCAGGTGATATTTTCAAGATAGAGCCAATAGGATTAACAACTAGAAAGACTGAATTGGCATTAACTGACTTGATGGACACTATAACTTCACACGATGGAATACAATACAGCCATAAGAAGAAATAAAGTACTGATACAACATGGATGAACCTTGAAAACATTCTGCTAAATGAAAGAAGCCAGAAATAGAAGGCCACATACTATGTAATCACACGTATGTGAAATGTCCAGAAGAGGCAAATCCACAGACACAAGTAGACTAGTGTTGCCAGGGGTCAAAAGGTTAGTTTTGGATATAAGCTTGATATGTGGATTATAAATAAGGGAGTTGAGGATGTAAACTGAGATGTCAAGAAGGTAATCAAATATGATTCTTAAAGTTAGGGTTTGGCCTGAACTGAAGATACAATTTTAGGCGTGATCCGTGTATACATGGTATTTAGAATCTTGACACTAGATGAAATCAACAATGGAGTAAATGGAAACAGAAAAGAGAAGTGGTCCAGTGGGCTCTTGGACATGTTAAAAGGTCAGGAAGAGGAAGCAGAACTAGCAAAAGAGAATAAGAAAAAGTACTAGTGAAGTGTCCTAGACACCAAGGGAAGATAGAATGATCACCCAGGTCAAATACCGCCGATGCTTCACGTAAGATGAGATCTGAGAATTCAGAATTAGATATCAGGACTTTGGTGAGCATGATTAGAATAGTTTCAGTGAAGATGTGAGAAAATATTCGAGTTGCAGTGGTTCAGGAAACAATGCTAGAAGAGGAATTAGAGAAGATTTCTGGGAGACTCTTTAAAGGAATTGGTATCTTAAAAGAAAAAGAAATATGGAGGAAAAACATTCAAGAAAGATTTGTATTTTATTTTGCTAATGTTGCTGTAGACTGCAGAAATACACAGCATTTGTATAGTGATGGAGACATCCAACAGAAAGGAAAAAAAGAAAGCTGCAGGATAGAAAAAACAAAAATACTACAGCAGTATCTTAGGTTACACTGGAGAGGATGGAGCACCGCCATGAACAAGTGAGGAGCTGACCTTAGGGAGGAACACGAAGAGTTCACCCACAGTGATGGGAGGGAGGGCAGAGTCGGTGGGCATAGGTGGGTAAAAGTGGTGAGAGTGGATGAAAGTTATCTTCTGTCTCTATTTTTTCCATAACATAGAGACAAATTTCATCAGCTGAAAGTAAGGATGATGGAGTGGTTTAAGAGGTCTGTGCAAGAGAAGAAAGTTAGAAATCATCTTATTTAAGAGTGGGTGATTGGGCTTCCCTGGTGGCACAGTGGTTAAGAATCTGCCTGCCAATGCAGGGGACACAGGTTCATGCCCTGGTCCAGGAAGATCCCACATGCCGCAGAGCAACTAAGCTCATGCACCACAACTACTGAGCCTGCGCTCTAGAGCCCACGAGCCACAACTACTGAGCCTGCGTGCCACAACTACTGAAGTCCGTGCGCCTAGAGCCCGTGCTCCGCAATAAGAGAAGCCACCACAATGAGAAGCCGCGTGCCACAATGAAGAGTAGCCCCTGCTCGCTGCAACTAGAGAAAGCCTGTGCACAGCAACGAAGACCCAAAGCAGCCAAAAATAAATAAATAAATTAAATTTAAAAAAAAAAAGAATCCACCTGCCAATGCAAGGGACACGGGTTCACACAGGTTCAAGCCCTGGGCTGGGAATATCCCACGTGCTGCGGAGCAACTAAGCCCATGTGCCACAACTACTGAACCTGCGTTCTAGAGCCCACGAGCCACAACTACTGAAGCCCACATGCCACAACTACTGAAGTCTGTGCACCTAGAGCCCGTGCTCTGCAACAAGAGAAGCCACCACAATAAGCCACCACAATGAGAAGCCTGCGCACACACCGCAACGAAGAGTAGCCCCCACTCACTGCAACTAGAGGAAGCCTGCACACAGCAACGAAGACCCAACGCAGCCAAAAATTAATTAATTAATTAATTTTTAACAAAAGAGTGGGAGACTAATTGTACTAGGGAAATACAGCATAATAGCTAGACCTCACACTGATTGTGAAGCTAAAATGAAACCAATCAGCATGTATTTGTGCATACGTCTTGTTTTTTTTGTTTGTTTTTTGGCTTTTTTTTCCAGCCTTGTTCAACTGCAGGGGTGCATGCGCAGGAGAGGAGAAGATTTTATATTAACTGAAGTTGGTGGTTAGTGAAGAAAAGAGCATGAAGTAAGGCTGTTGAGGCTGCTGGCAAGGAATGAATTGTAATAATTGTAAGTCATGGAGTTTATGCTGAGTAAATGAGCAAAAGAGGAGTACCTACTTTGGGGGCTACGAGAGGTAATGAACTGGAAAGACAGAACATGGTGGTCAGTGAATGGGATACTTGGTAATGGGATTATAGAAGGGGTTCAGTTATTGTTAATGGAAACATTTAGAATGTGGCATGAAAGTGAGTTGCTGAGCAAGTGGGTATGGCAAGATCATAGAAGCAGAGAATATCGAGGAACAGGTGGCTAGGGGTGTGGGAAGGACCATCTACATTGATTTTGATATTTTTAAGAATGATGACCTAGGTAGTGTTAGCAAGAGTCATACTCAGTCATGGGCCAAAGTCTTTAAGAAATGAAAAAAAAGTGACTAAAAATGGGGAGCAAGACAGGTAAGGGTAAGTAGATGATTTGTAACAAGGCAGGACAGTAGGAAAGTTTGATGACATGAGCTTCACGCAAATGACTTTTAGAGAGAAAGGAGGGAGAATCCTTGGACATTACAGAGGAACAAGGGAACCCCCCCCCCCCCCCCGCCACTTCCAAGCCCAGAGGTGCAAGACAGCTAGAGAAAAACATCCACCAGAGTGATGCAGGAAAGCAGTGTCCTCAGAGGAGAGACTGAGGAGGTTTCAAGAGAGCACAGCAAGAAAGCATAGGAAATTTCACAGACGAGAGAGATATAGAGAATAACTTCCACAGGCAGAGTAAGAGTGTTTCAAGAAATTACACAGCAGGGATTAGAGTCTGTTGGACGAGGGATAATACTGTGACCTACACAAGTAAGAATAATGGGCATGGACAGGACCTGGAAGCAACCTAAGTGTCCATCGACAGATGAATGGGTAAAGAAGATGTGGCACATATATACAATGGAATACTACTCAGCTATAAAAAGAAGCAAAACTGAGTTATTTGTAGTGACGTGGATGGACCTAGAGTCTGTCATACAGAGTGAAGTAAGTCAGAAAGAGAAAAACAAATTCCATAGGCTAACACATATATATGGAATCTAAAAATATGGCTATGATGAACCTAGGGGCAGGACAGGAATAAAGATGCAGACGTAGAGAATGAACTAGAGGACACGGGGAGGGCGAAGGGGAAGATGGGATGAAGTGAGACAGTGGCATGGACATATATACACTACCAAATGTAAAATAGCTAGCTAGTGGGAAGCAGCCGCATAGCACAGGGAGATCAGCTCAGTGCTTTGTGTCCCCGTAGAGGGGTGGGATAGGGAGGGTGGGAGGGAGACGCAAGAGGGAGGAGATATGGGGATATATGTATACATATAGCTGATTCACTTTGTTGTACAGCAGAAACTAACACAACACTGTAAAGCAATTATACTCCAATAAAGATGTTAAAAAAATGAAAAAATTAAAAAAAAAAACTTGCCACTGACCTAAAAAATAATGATAATAATGGGCATGGTAAGACTGGTCCTGAAAATTCTAAGGCAGAGAGTGAAACCAAGCAGGACCCTGTGGGGCTCCTGGGCACAAAAGCCTTTTTATGATCCCGCATCTCTTGATTACAGGAAATAGGCCTCATTCAGCCTCAGTGACCTCCCCTGAGTTCTAACGGGCAGGTTCAAATAGTTGCTAATTAGGGAAGAGGGAATGCGCAAGACAAGGGAGGGGCAGTCAAGAAACAGCCAGTGGGGCAGGGTTCTGGTTCCCCCTCAAGGGATACACATAACATATCTTTGAGCTGTTCTGCAGATGCTGAAACCCCCACCAGGTGGGAGAAGCTAACTGTATGCTCCCCACAGGCACGTACACCCCAGACCGGTTGGAACAGAAGGTCGATGATGCTGACTCCCACTTACCTCCCCACCAACCAATCAGAAGATTATCCGCGAGCTGATCACGTCCTCTTTGAACCATTACTATACAACTCCTCACAACGCCCCCCAGGCCGGGACACACAGTTGTAAGGGCATTAGCTCGCTGTGGCCCCCCTTGCCTGGCAAAACAGTAAAGCTGTTCTTCTCTACTTCACCCAAAACTCTGTCTCCGAGATTTAATTCAGTGTTGGGGTACAGGTGCCGGATTCGACTTCAAGAGTAGGCCTGAGCCGTGAGGGTGCAGGCACTGGGGAGTCACGGTCTCACCTGTGTTTTGGAACTCCTGTTTTATTGTTTTCTTCAAACTGACCTTCTAATCACCCGACCAATTTAAAGAATATTATTGGGGTCTGGGCTCAACAGAATTTAGCCAAAATTGTTCCAGGATTAAAAATCTGGAAATTTAAACCGCCTATTAATGAGGATCCAGGCTTCTGTGATCTCATTCAGCAGAGTCCTATAACAGCCTATAACATTCTAGAATCTGCATGAAAAAATAAATTGTATTTTTAGTGCTATCATCTCTCCATTAAAAAGGTTGAGATCAAAAAGAGGAAAAATATTTATATTCAGATCAGACACCCACTGCTTCCAATTTAGATTTTGGGTAAACTATGGGAAGCGAAAACAGCAGCGTGAAATAAACTGCATCCCATCCTCCCTCATTAATAGCAGTCAGTTCAGAACAAGCTTATTCGGGGTCTCCTTTTCCTCATTGAGCTGACCAGGGGATACCTTAAAGGCAAAATGTGTGAGCCCTGTTAAAGAAAACCTTTAACAACAGATAAGCACTGAAGTCTTTGAAGAAAGAGTGAACACCCTCTGGGGAGAAAATTAGACTTGTGAACTTAAAAAATGGCACACAAACATTTTAACACAGAACCAAAGAGAGAGGTCAACAGGGATGTCTCCAACTGAAGATTGCCTGTTGAGGAAGAAATTAGTTTTGAACATCAAACGTAAATGAACAAAGGGAGCAGAAAACAACATTAAATGACAGTTCTTTCCTCAAGAAAAAATCCCCTCAACCCTCCCCACACACAAACACACTAATCAAGCTTTATTACTGAAACAGAAAATCTCTTTCCAAATAAGAAAAATCTAACTCAAGGAAACCAGTCTTAAAAAGAGTTGTCTTTATAAGCACCTTTTTTTCTTGCTACTTCAGTAAAGTAACTGATTTTGACTGCCCTCTTGTTCTTAAAATGATTAGCTTTATTTTTATATTTATCTGCAATTTATCTTATACTATTAATTTATCATTCTTTCATTCTAGTTTTAGCTTTAAATATAAATGTAAAAGTCTTCAGACTAAGCACAATTTATGCCATTTATTTTGGGTCTTCTTCAGCCACAGAACTCTAAGGGATGTATGTAGAGGTGATATTGAGATCAACTGCTCCCTTTTTATTACTTAAGCTTTCTCCAAACCCCATGCAAGTTTCTTCTGTGTTGGTTGCTCTGTAAATCAGGAAAATCATCTTTGTCTAGATTGTAGGGATGGTCTCCAGATGTTCTTGCTTAAAGACCCCTTTAAAGAAGTTTGAAAAACACGTAACGTCTCTCCTTCCCACTTTTTTAAGGTGAGGTATAGTTTGTCTCCTTTCTAGTGTACTTTAAATACTGACATTTTATATTTATAAAATGCTTTGTATGAAACTGTTAATATAACTCTTTTAAACATATGAAATAAAATATGTGATAATATAATCACTCATTAAAAAAATACATGAACAATCTCTCCTTTAAAAGAAATGTTTCATTCCTCCTTTTTCTTTTTGAAACTATACTATTATTTTACTTAGGAAATTTTGTCCAGATACATATGTATAATAGATTCATATAATATGAATATATATATAAATTCTTCCCTTAAATAGTTTTGCCCAAATATATCTATATCTATGTATATATATAAATATCTAGATATTCCTTTAATGAGATGGATAAGGGTAATTTTATTGTGCTTTTATTAAAGGAGGCTTCTCTGGCATCAGCATTTTAATTTTTTCTTTGTTTAGCATTCACAAAATTGCAGGTAGGGAGAAAGGTATACCATTCTTTTATAAAATGGAAGAAAGGGGAGGTAGAGAAGAAGTGTCAGCATGATGCCTCCACCCAGGAGGCGTATCCATCCACCCAGGAGGCATCCAGCCTCCACCCAGTACTTTATCAGGTAGTTGGGCTGTAAGAAAGAACACATGGGCATTGAGGATTTGGAAACTGACATGCTGGAACCCATCTGTGCAGAGCCTCCTCCTAGAAAGTTTTCTTGTGCCACCAAGCACATGCTTACTCCACTATAATATTAGCAAAAGCCATAAGTGACTGCCTTTCTACATGACTTTCTGTGTGGAACCCACCCTGGTGTTTGCTGGCTTCTTGAGGGCAAACTTGGGACCTTAGGAGAGGTTTGCCCATAAGGTGGGGGAGGTCTGTTCACAAGAGCATGGCCGTGGGGCACACATAGCTCTATCAGTCATGTGCTGCTTCCAGTGAGAGCGACGCAAAACCAGCACTGTGGAATAAGTCATAGGAGAAGAGGGTGGAGACAAGGCCCATCAAGAGGGCAGAGAATAAGGGCTTTACTATTTGCTCCTGCCATGCCCAATTCCTGGGATGGGCTTCTTTGCCCTTGTCCCCTTCCCTGAGAGAATGAGTGACAGAACAAGTGAAGGAAACCTTAAGTTGTCTTAAAGTCTGGAGTCTGCCATCAGTAAATTAGCATACTGCTGGACCAAACCGGTCCTGGGTTGTATTGCTACCAGCAAAAAGCTCTGTCATCTACATCAAGTTTTTGATCCTCTCCATCAGAACAATGTGCATAGCGATAGTACTTACCTCAGGATTTCTTGGTGAGGCTTAAATAATTAGAATTCCGGGGAGGAGCTTTAAGATGGCGGAAGAGTAAGACTTGGAGATCACCTTCCTCCCCACAGATACATAAGAAATACATCTGCACGTGGAACAACTCCTACAGAATGCCCACTGAACGCTGGCAGAAGACCTCAGACCTCCCAAAAGGCAATAAAACCCCCAGGTACCTGGGTAGGGCAAAAGAAAAAAGAATAAACAGAAACCAAAAATAGGGACGGGACCCGCACCAGTGGGAGGGAGCTGTGAAGGAGGAAAGGTTTCCACACACTAGGAAGCCCCTTCGTGGGCAGAGACTGCGGGTGGCGGAGTGGGGGAAGCTTCGGAGCCTTGGAGGAGAGCACAGCAACAGGGGTGCGGAGGCCAAAGCAGAGAGATTCCCGCACAGAGGATCAGTGCCGACCAGCACTCACCAGCCCAAGAGGCTTGTCTGCTCACCCGCTGGGGCTGGCGGGGCCTCGGAGCTGAGGCTCAGGCTTCGGTCGGAGTGCAGGGAGAGGACTGGGGTTGGCGGCGTGAACACAGCCTGCAGGGGGTTAGTGCGCCACGGCTAGCCGGGAGGGAGTTCGGGGAAAAGTCTGGACCTGCCGAAGAGGCAAGAGACTTTTTCTTCCCTCTTTCTTTCCTGGTGCGCGAGGAGAGGGGATTAAGAGCGCTGCTTAAAGGAGCTCCAGAGACGGGCGTGAGCCGCAGCTAAAAGCGCGGACCCCAGAGACGGGCATGAGACGCTAAGGCTGCTGCTGCCGCCACCAAGAAGCCTGTGTGCCAGCACAGGTCACTATCCACACCCCCCTCCCGGGAGTCTGTGCAGCCCGCCACTGCCAGGGTCCTGGAATCCAGGGACAACTTCCCCGGGAGAGCACACGGCGCGCCTCAGGCTGCTGCAACGTCATGCCGGTCTCTGCCGCTGCAGGCTCGCCCCGCATCCGTACCCCTCCCTTCCCCCGGCCTGAGTGAGCCAGAGCCCCCATAGCAGCTGCTCCTTTAACCCCGTCCTGTCTGAGCAAAGAACAGACGCCCTGAGGCGACCTACATGCAGAGGTGGGTCCAGATCCAAAGCTGAACCCCAGGAACTGTGAGAACAAGAGAAGGGAAATCTCTCCCAGCAGCCTCAGGAGCAGCGCAATAAAGCTCCACAATCAACTTGATGTACCCTGCATCTGTGGAATACATGAATAGACATGAATCATCCCAAACTGAGGAGGTGGACTTCGGGATCAACGATATACATATGTTTTTCCCTTTTTTCTTTTTGTGAGTGTGTATGTGTATGCTCCTGTGTGGGATTTTGTCTGTATAACTTTGCTTTTACCATTTCTCCTAGGGTTCTGTCTGTCCATTTTGTTTGTTTGTTTGTTTGTTTTTTTGTATAGTTTTTAGCACTTGTTATCATTGGTGGATTTGTTTTTTGGTTTGGTTGCTCTCTTTTTTCATTCTTTTTTTCATTACTTAAAAAATTTTTTTTGATAATTATTTTTTACTTTTTATTTTAATAACTTTATTTTACTTTATTTTATTTTATCTTCTCCTTTCTTTCTTCTTTTTCTCCCTTTTATTCTGAGCCATGTGGATGACAGGCTCTTGGTGCTCCAGCCAGGTGTCAGGGCTGTGCCTCTGAGGTGGGAGAGCCAAGTTCAGGACACTGGTCCACAAGAGACATCCCAGCTCCACGTAATAACAATGGGCAAAAATCTCCAAGAGATCTCCATCTCAATGCCAAGACCCAGCTCCACTAAACGACCAGCAAGCTACAGTGCTGGACACCCTATGCCAAACAACTAGCAAGACAGGAACACAAACCCATCCATTAACAGAGAGGCTGCCTAAAATTATAACAAGTTCACAGACACCCCAAAACAAACCACTGGACGTGGTCCTGCCCACCAGAAAGACAAGATCCAGTCTCATCCACCAGAACACAGGCACCAGTCCCCTCCACCAGGAAGCACACACAACCCACTGAACCAACGTTAGCCACTGGGGACAGACACCAAAAACAATGGGGACTACAAACCTGCAGCCTGTGAAAAGGAGACCCCAAAAACAATAAGTTAAGCAAAATGAGAAGACAGAGAAACACACAGCAGATGACAGAGCAAGGCAAAAACCCACCACACCTAACAAATGAAGAGGAAATAGGCAGTCTACCTGAAAAGAATTCAAAATAATGATAGTAAAGATGATCCAAAATCTTGGAAATAGAATGGAGAAAATACAAGAAACGTTTAACAAGGACCTAGAAGAACTAAAGAGCAAACAAACAGTGATGAACAACACAATAAATGAAATTAAAAAATCTCTAGAACGATTCAATAGCAGAATAACTGAGGCAGAAGAAAGGATAAGTGACCTGGAAGATAAAATAGTGGAAATAACTACCACAGAGCACAATAAAGAAAAAAGAATGAAAAGAACTGAGGACAGTCTCAGAGACTTCTGGGACAACATTAAAAGCACCAACATTTGAATTATAGGGGTCCCAGAAGAAGAAGGGAAAAAAAAAGGGACTGAGGAAATATTTGAAGAAATCATAGTTGAAAACGTCCCTAATATGAGAAAGGAAATAGTTAATCAAGTCCAGGAAGCACAGAGAGTCCCATACAGGACAAACCAAGGAGAAACACACCAAGACACATATTAATCAAACTATCAAAAATTAAATACAGAGAAAAAGTATTAAAAGCAGCAAGGGAAAAACAACAAATAATATACAAGATAATCCCCATAAGGTTAAAAGCTGATCTTTCAGCAGAAACTCTGCAAGCTAGAAGGGAGTGGCAAGACATATTTTAAGTCATGAAGCAGAAAAGGCTACAGCCAAGATTACTCTGCCCAGCAAGGATCTCATTCGGATTTGATGGAGAAATGAAAAGCTTTACAGACAAGCAAAAGCTAAGAGAATTCAGCACCACCAAACCAGCTTTACAACAAATGGTAAAGGAACTTCTCTAGGCAGGAAACACAAGACAAGGAAAAGGCCTACAATAACAAACCCAAAACAATTAAGAAAATGGTAATAGGAACATACATATCGATAATTACGTGAAATATAAATGTATTAAATGCTCCAACCAAAAGACACAGACTGGCTGAACGGATACAAAAACAAGACCCATATATATACTGTCTACAAGAGACCCACTTCAGACCTAGGGACACATACAGACTGAAAGTGAGGGGATGGAAAAAGATATTCCATGCAAATGGAAATCAAAAGAAAACTGGAGTAGCAATTCTCATATCAGACAAAATAGACTTTAGTCTATTAGTACAAAGACTATTACAAGAGACAAAGAAGGACACTATATAATGATCAAGGGATCAATCCAAGAAGAAGATATAACAATTGTAAATATTTATGTACCCAACATAGGAGCACCTCAATACATAAGGCAAATGCTAACATTCATAAAAGGGGAAATCAACAGTAACACAAACATAGTAGGGGACTTTAACACCCCGCTTTCTCCAATGGACAGATCATCCAAAATGAAACAAGTTTTAAATGATACATTAAACAAGATGGACTTAATTGATATTTATAGGACATTCCATCCAAATATAACAGAATACACTTTCTTCTCAAGTGCTCATGGAACAATCTCCAGGACATAGTGTATCTTGGGTGACAAATCAAGCCTTGGTAAATTCAAGAAAATTGAAATCGTATCAAGTATATTTTCTGACCAAAATGCTATGAGACTAGACATCAATTACAGGAAAAAATCTGTAAAAAATACAAACATATGGAGGCTAAACAATACACTACTTAATAACCAAGAGATTGCTAAGGAAATCAAAAAATACCTAGAAACAAATGACAATGAATACACGACGACCCAAAACCTATGGGATGCAGCAAAAGCAGTTCTAAGAGGGAAGTTTATAGCTATACAAGCCTATCTCAAGAAACAAGAAACAACTCAAATAAACAACCTAATCTTACAGCTAAAGCAATTAGAGAAAGAAGAACAAAAAGCCCCCAAAGGTAGCAGAAGGAAAGAAATCATAAAGATCAGATCAGAAATAAATAAAAAATAAATGAAGTAAATGATAGCTAAGATCAATAAAACTAAAAGCTGGTTCTTTGAGGAGATAAACAAAATTGATAAACTATTAGCCAGATACATCAAGAATAAAAGGGAGAAGACTGAAATCAATAGAATTAGAAATGAAAAAGGAGAATTAATAACTGACACTGCAGAAATACAAAGGATCATGAGAGATTACTACAAGCAACTCTATGCGAATAAAATGGACAACCTGGAAGAGGTGGACAAATTCTTAGAAATACACAACATTCTGAGAGTAAACCAGGAAGAAATAGAAAATAAGAACAGACCAATCACAAGTACTGAAATTGAAACTGTGATTAAAAATCTTCCAACAAACAAAAGCCCAGGACCAGGTGGCTTCACAGGCAAATTCTATCAAACATTTAGAGAAGAGCAGACACCTATCCTTCTCAAACTCTTCCAAAATATAGCAGAAGGAGGAACACTCCCAAACTCATTCTATGAGGTCACAATCACCCTGATACTAAAACCAGACAAAGATGTCACAAAGAAAGAAAACTATAGGCCAATATCACTGATGAAGATAAATGCAAACATCCTCAACAAAATACTAGCAAATAGAATCCAACAACACACTAAAATCATACACCATGATCAAGTGGGTTTTATCCCAGGAATGCAAGGATTCTTCAATATACACAAATCAATCAACGTGATACACCATATTAACAAATTGAAGGGGAAAATCCATATGATCATCTCAACATATGCAGAGAAAGCTTTCGAAAAAATTCAACACCCATTTATGATAAGAACCCTCCAGAAGGTAGGCATAGAGGGAACTTTCCTCAACATAATAAAAGCCATATACGATAAACCCACAGCCAACATCGTCCTCAGTGGTGAAAACTGAAACCATTTCCACTAAGATCAGGAACAAGACAAGGTTTCCCACTCTTACCACTATTATTCAACATAGTCTTGGAAATTTTAGCCACAGCAAACAGAGAAGAAAAAAAAATAAAAGGAATCCAAATCGGAAAAGAAGTAAAGCTGTCACTGTTTGAAGATGACATGATACTATCCACAGAGAATCCTAAAGATGCTACCAGAAAACTCTGAGAGCTAATCAATGAATTTGGCAAAGTAGCAGGATACAAAATTAATGCACAGAAATCTCTTGCATTCCTATACATTAATGATGAAAAATCTGAAAGTGAAATTAATAAAACACTCCTATTTACCACTGCAACACAAAGAATAAAGTATCTAGGAATAAACCTACCTAAGGACAGAAAAGACCTGTATGCAGAAAATTATAAGACACTGATGAAAGAAATTAAAGATGATACAAATAGATGGAGAGATATACCGTGTTGTTGGATTGGAAGAATCAACATTTTGAAAATGACTCTATTACCCAAAGCAATCTACAGATTCAATGTAATCCCTATCAAACTACCACGGGCATTTTTCACAGAACTAGAACAAAAAATTTCATAATTTGAATGGAAACACAAAAGAACCCAAATAGCCAAAGCAATCTTGAGAAAGAAAAACGGAGCTGGAGGAATCAGGCTCCCTGACTTCAGACTATACTACAAAGCTACAGTAATCAAGACAGTATGGTACTGGCACAAAAACAGAAATATAGATCAATGGAACAGGATAGAAAGCGCAGAGATAAACCCACACACATATGGTCACCTTATCTTTGATCAAGCAGGCAAGGATATACAGTGGAGAAAAAACAGCTTCTTCAATAAGCGATGCTGGGAAAACTGGACAGGTAGATGTATAAGAAGGAAATTATAACACTCCCTAACACCATACACCAAAATTAACTCAAAATGGATTAAAGACCTAAATGTAAGGCCAGACACTATAAAACTCTTAGAGGAAAACATAGGCAGAACACTCTATGACATAACTCACAGCAAGATCCGTTTTGACCCACCTCCTAGAGAAATGGAAATAAAAACAAAAATAAACAAATGGGACCTAATGAAACTTAAAAGCTTTTGCACAGCAAAGAAACCATAATCAAGACGAAAAGACAACCCTGAGAATGGGAGAAAATATTTGCAAATGAGGCAGCTGACAAAGGATTAATCTCCAAAATTTACATGCAGCTCAATATCAAATAAACAAACAACCCAATCCAAAAATGGGCAGAAGACCTAAATAGACATTTCTCCAAGAAGATATACATATTGCCAACAAACACATGAAAGGATGCTCAACATCACTAATCATTAGAGAAATGCAAATCAAAACTACAATGAGGTATCACCTCATACCAGTCAGAACGACCATCATCAAAAAATCTACAAACAACAAATGCTGGAGAGGGTGTGGAAAAAAGGGAACCCTCTTTCATTGTTGGTGGGAATGTAAACTGATACAGCCACTATGGAGAACAGTATGGAGGTTCCTTAAAAAAGTAAAAATACAACTAACATACGACCCAGTAATCCCACTACTGGGCATATACCCTGAGAAAACCATAATTCAAAAAGAGTCATGTACCAAAATGTTCATTGCAGCTCTATTTACAATAGCCAGGGCATGGAAGCAACCTAAGTGTCCATCAACAGATGAATGGATAAAGAAGATGTGACACATATATAGAATGGAATATTACTCAGCCATAAAAAAGAAACGAAATTGTGTTGTTTGTAGTGAGGTGGATGGACCTAGAATCTGTCATACAAAGTGAAGTAAGTCAGAAAGAGAAAAACAAGTACCGTATGCTAACACATATATATGGAATATAAAAACAAACAAACAAACAAACAAAAAAAAACGTGGTACCTAGGAGCAAGATGGGAATAAAGACACAGACCTACTAGAGAATGGACTTGAGGATATGGGGAGGGGGAAGGGTAAGCTGGGGTAACGTGAGCGAGTGGCATGGACATATATACACTACCAAACGTAAAATAGATAGCTAGTGGGAAGCAGCCGCATAGCACAGGGAGATCAGCTCGGTGCTTTGTGACCACCTAGAGGGGTGGGATAGGGAGGGTGGGGGGGAGGGAGACGCAAGAGGGAGGAGATATGGGGATATATGTATAGCTGATTCACTTTATTATAAAGCAGAAACTAACACACCATTGTAAAGCAATTATACTCCAATAAAGATGTTAAAAATAAAAATGAGAATTCACATCTGCTCTGCACAATGCCTGGCACGCTGTAGATGATCAGTAAATCCCAGCGCTAGTTACATCGCTCATATCTACCTATTGAAATTCAGCCTATGATTCAAGTCCCAACAAAGGACAGGTTTTCTTTAGGACTTTTCTCATTCTCCCCCTTTCCCTCTAGGTGTGAGCTAATCAGTTCAATTTATATCAGTCAGGAGTGCTGTATTTATATCTCTGTCATAGCAGTGACTCCCAAACCTTGTTTATTCTCATAATGACGAGGGAATTGTGTTGTAAAATACAAATTTTAATTCTTACGCACGTATGTTTTGATACAGCAGGTCCAAGCTGGTATTGAAGAATACACATTTTTAAAACTCAACAGCTGTTTCTGATAACTGGTCAAATTTGTAAGCCCCTGAAAAGATAACCTTCGATATCCTATTCAATCCTAAATCATATAAAATTAATTTTCTGGTGTTTTAAATGCCTCTTTTTGTTCCCAGTTTACTGTTGTATATGGGGGGGGGCGGCGGGAGGGAGCAGGAGAGTGAATAGATGGAGCGAGTAGGAGTTTCAGTTTGAGGGATTTTTTGTTTGTTTGTGGGGACAAGGAGTGAGTTTTTCTTTGCACACAAAATTATCTTTATTTAAAATCGCCTAAATCAGTTGGTTATCAACCGAAACTTACAGACAGATTGCAGTTCATCTTTGAAAAAGAAAGTCCATAATTTTCATTGTTTGGCCTATAAACAATCCTTAATTAATGTCAAAAGATATAACCTTACTAAGAGAGATTTATTTGAACTGAAAGTTTGAAACTGAAACTGAAAGTTGAAACTGAAAGTTTCAACAAAAGTATTTTTGAAAATATATTTTCAAAACTTCTTCATTCCCCTTACACAGTGAATAAAGGTAGGAAGAGGAGGAAAATAGATGGAACAAAAAGAACAGAAGGAAATACGTATTTTTCAGAATGCCTGACAACATAATTTGTTAAATTTTTAGATGAATTTTTCGATTAGGTAAATATTTTCAATCTCATTATACCCTTCTCTCTGGGAATTTACTTAGAGCATGAGATTCTTCAATGACTACTGATGCTTTGATAGCAAGACCATTTGCAAATTCAAAATACCACATATAAACAATTCAGAGAGAATCATTTCACAAGTGATGTTAAATTTAATAAAACAAGGCAAAAAGGAGTCAGCAGCATTTATGTCATGTGGCATATATTAGTTATTTTTCCAGATGCTCTTTTTGAGTCATTTAGATACCCTGAGTAAATGAAGTTAGATGCAACTGTAGGAAACAAAAATGAAATTTTAAAGTGCAATGTAAAGCCAAATGTTCTCTACATGCTTTTACTTAATCTCACTTCCTATTATCCAGCAAGTTTAGCCCTTAGGGTAAATTTTAAATGATGTGAATTTTGAAAAATGTAGAAATTTTACTTAAAAGAAAAGCATTCCACATGGACCTAAGAGATACATGGCATATGGCCATATTTATGTCTGTTCAAAAAAAGAAAAACTTATCTGGCCTTTTTTTGCCCCCAGCATCTCTTAAAGATCTTCATACAAAGATCAAGTGGACAAAAATAAGCTAAAGTTATTTAATGATAAATTTTACCTGGAGCATTTACTAGAAATTAAGATGCTAGGACTTTTCTCTTGCTCTTGAAAATTATCTTAAAATTAAATATGGACTTAAAACACAAATATAACAAATTTCCTCCTAGAGAAGGCCAAAAGGTAATTTTCAATTCTGATCCTCTTCCTTGCTCATTTTTATTTCGATGACCGATGCTCTAAGCTTATTTTTGATTATGCTGCCTTCTATATCATATTTCAAAAGTTTCTTTTTATGACCTCCTGAAATACTGCAGGGCAGATTCAAACATGTCCCAAGCAGGCACTAAAATTTTAATGCATTTTTATGGGAACTGGTCTCAGCCCCTTCAACACAACATTTATTTGTCCAGAAGGATGTTGCTCTGTAAGCAAATTGTTCCCATACTCCAAGCATGTAGAATTATTTGCATTTTTCAATTTAATTCATTAGTTTATCAATGTTATATAAGTACTGTGAAATGCATGTTATGCATCTGCATAAGTCCATCATATTAACTAACCTAACAACACAATGATGTCCAAGTGGACCCTTGTAATTAGTGTCTTTTCTGAAGTTCAAAATAATGCTGTTATTGCCACTTCCATTAAAGTCTATCTTGACACAGCTCAAATAAAAATTTCTGCCACCATTGTTGTTTATCATTCTAATCCCACTGCTTAGAATAGCACACAGCACAAAGCAGACATAAATACATGTTGAATCAGTATTTTGCAATTTTTTTTCTTTTTTTTAAAGGCTAGTTGCAATGAAGCTCTGATACTATTCATTTTTTAGGTATACAGGCAAATGAAGTAATTAATTTTTAATATGTACAAAGTGAAATGGGGGAGTAATGGTAAAAACTCCACGGCCCAGTTTCTCCAGATCGATGCCATAAAGTGAGATTTACATGAGCAAACCAAATAATTAACTTAGCCACCTGACTTTATATAGGTAGGTAATTTTAGAGTTAGGGCCATGTGTATTGATTCTTGCTTCACTTGATAGAGGACGTAATTGTTCTTGTCATTTCTTAATTACAAAAAACTCACTCATACGATTGGGTGTTTCATCCTATTTTGCTTCTTTTCAATGCAATTTCCATTTATTTCAGATACTTGATGTTTAATATTCTAAATTCAAATACTTGAGATTGTTCCCTAGAGTTAAATAGAGGAGTGAAACTGTTGTAGAGGTTCTAATTAGGAGGATTCCATTCTATATTTAATCAAACTCTCATTTGATTTCATCGTGTAGAATAGGGGTCAGCAACTACTGCCCATGGCCAAATCTGGCTGCGGCTGTTTTTTGTATGGCCCACAAACTAAGACTGTTTTTTACATTTTAAAATGGTTGAAAAAAAATCAAAGGACATGACGAGTGAAAATCATGGAAGATTCAGATTTTGTGTCCATAAATAAAGTTTGACAGGAACACAGCCTCACTCATTTGTTCATGTGCTGTCTGGAGCTGTCTTCGCACTACAATGACAAGAGGTGAGCAGTTGCTACAGAGACCACATGGCCTACAAAGCCCAAACTATTTACTATTTAGCTCTTCACAGAAAAGATTTACCCACTCCTGGCTCAGAGCATTTGTCCCTACTTTCTCTCTGACAGCTTTATATATTATCGATGGCTCTTTAGTATTTGCTTTTTTCCAAACTGATGTATTTTGGGGTGTGGTCAGCAAGATGAGAATTTCGGTTGTACTGCTGTGATTACAATGACTCTCCTATGTTTGCATCTCAGCATTTAAAAAAAAATTTCTGAACAATTTTCTCAGCAAACATTACTTTGTGTGTGTGTGTGTGTGTGTGTGTGTGTGGCCAATTTCAATACCACCAAATATGGGGCCTATTTCTAGCTGAATGATCTTCCCAGTAGCAGTCTGTCAAGTGTTTAAGGACATTATGTCATAATTGATTTAAATATTTTTGACAAGTACAATGATAGGTAATCAAGAGCCTATCACTGAAATATCATCCACAAAAGCAATTACTATTCTCATAAACCATATATATGTAACTTAGGAATTTTCGGTGGACTGGGTAGGTGAACTACATTGTTCCAAATTGTAAAAGAGAGCATAAGTCCAGTATGGGAAACATCATGGTTGAAAAGAGGAAAATCCTGAACCAATATTTATTTTTCTGACTGAACACCATGTGATGCTTTTTACTTTCTCCCTCAAATGTCAGTAAAAGGTAAAACAACTCATGGAATAGTTGAGCCAGTCTTGTACAACCTCATTCCATTTCTAAATTTTTCATAAACTGTGTTTGAAAATATTTTAACTTTTTTTCAAAAAATACTTTTGTTAGTTTTCTACTTCAAGAAAATAATAAGGCAGCTTAACTGGTGTTAGAAGACAGAATATATGAAAAGAAAATGAATAAGAGACTGAAAAACACAAAGACTTAGAGAGAAGCAGAAAGAAAAAATTTCCAGTTGTCTCTTGCTACTGCTAGTGGTATTATTTTGCCTTTTCCTTCTTTTTCAGATTCCTTGTGGGCATGAAAGGTACTTCCTGGGTAGAAATTAATCAACTCAAAGAGAGAGTTCACTGGCCTATGTGTCTTTCAGCTACAGGGCTTCTTACTTTCAGCAAAAACTTGGAATTAAAGTTAAGAGGCCTCACCCTTCTCCCAGAATCTTCTAAGCTCTGAATCTGGTAGAGACCCCTAATATAGTTAATGGTTTTATTTAAAGATGACATTCACTAGATTGAACCATATAAAACTGCCATTTTTAAGGATAAATCTATTTTTGACTATTAAGAATTTCATATGGTTGATTCTAATACACTCATGTGGGAGGCTGGTCAAAATTTCTCTAGGGGTGTATGAAAATAAGAGCCTCAGATATAATGAACACGATCTCATTTATTCCATGTTTTATATATTTTAAGGAAAAGCTTAAGATTTATGAATAGTGACTCTATCCACACTCTGTTTAAAAATAAGATATTGGAAAAGTCTAAAAGCCCAACAATAATATAATGGTTAGATAAATGATGGAATATCTTTATAGTAGAAGTCTATGTAGCCTATTAAATCAGCAAAAGAAAATTTGATGATACCAGAACACTGGGAGGTACTAGGAGGACATTAAGAGATATCTTTGTTTTTCTATTCCTCAATAATCCGACCTCCACTTTCTCTCTTTCTAGTTACCCCTGCTCTAACACCATCTTGCTCCGCCTTGTGGGATGCTATTTCATATCGCTTCTATTTGTCCAGAGGTAAGAAAAGAATGGAAGCTGGTAATAGCAAGGTTGTCAACTCCAACTGGTTCACACAGATCAGGCAGCGGGGCAACTTCATCACTGAAGAGCTGAAGAGGAAAGGAGACACTATGATGTGAAGAGTGTCTGGTGATGGTTGGACTTACAATCTTGGATAGAGGAAAAGTAGTCAGAAAGGACCACAGGTAATTGGTGCCTGTTAGAGTTTGACCCCTACCCTCCCACAAAGAGTGGGAGACAGGCACACTTTCTTTCTTGATTACAGTTCATGGGGATGGCCTCCAGGTCCTTGAGAAAACATTCCTGGGTTTTAGAAGATAGACATCTCAAAGGAGCAGAGAAAGAATTTATAAATTGCAATAAATTTTCTAAAGGAAATGCTCTAAGAAAAGGTAGGTCAAGAGCCTATAGTCAGGAAGAAATCTGTCTAAAATTAGTAGAGCTAAAGTGAATGTTCAGGTGTTCTTGGTTAGCTAGTTGCCTTATGTGATCTACCATCAATCAATCAATCAATCAATGCTCAGCATGTTAATTCACTGAGATAGAGAAATTATCCAGTAGAAGACAGGCAACCTAGCCTAGAGGTGACATACACTGGCACAGTACACTGATGCATAACTTATTCTGAAGGCTTCTCTACATTTTCTAAGAAGAAAAATCAGGGGTCAAATTGAACCTCAGTCTATACAAAAAACCAATAATGGATGACGACACTGTTTAGTGTTCAGAGGCAGGAAATCAAGACTGTGTGATGCCTCTAGTCTCACGCTCACCATCAGTACACATTTTGTTTTGTTTTTCTAACTCACTGGCTCAAAGCAGGGACATTAGAAGCCAAGTTATTATTCTTTTTAGTTTTTCTGATTCACCATAGAGAACCCTTAAAACAATTTTACTTATTTGAATTTTGACTTCCAATGCTTTTAATGACTTTAATAAACAGTCATGGGTCTTCCCTGGTGGCGCAGCAGTTGAGAGGCTGCCTGCCGATGCAGGGGATACGGGTTCGTGCCCCGGTCCAGGAAGATCCCACATGCCGCGGAGCGGCTGGGTCTGTGAGCCATGGCCATTGAGCCTGTGCGTCCGGAGCCTGTGCTCCACAATGGGAGAGGCCACAACAGTGAGAGGCCCGCGTATCGCAAAAAAAAAAAAAAAAAAAAAAGTCATGAAATATTTTCTGCACTCAATATAAACTGCTAATAAGAACTTCATCCACGTGTTCATCAAAGGTCCCACTTAATAAATGTATGAGTACTTATCACCAAGAAAAATTGTCCCCTGAGGAATTAGTTGATTTTCTGTCTTCTGATAAGGAGAATTTTTCATATAGAGACAACTTGTTTAAATAGTCAATCCTGTAGTAGCTGGAGCTGGATTCATGAGTCAGAATTCCAGTGTCAACACATAGCTGTGTATCCTAGAGCAAGTTACTTCACCATTCTGTTTCCTCCTATTTAAAATAAGGTTACTAATAGAACTCACCCAGCAGGGCTATTGGGACAATACATGTGTTACTGCATGTGAATCTTGGTACATGGTAAGCTGGTACGTGGTAGGCTGTAAGAAATGATAGCATCATTTTGTTCTCTTTCATTCTCCCTCTTTTTCTCTCTCTCCCTTGTTTCACCCTTCCCCCTCCCTCTTTCCTTCTCTCTTCCTTTTTTTTTAAAATTAATTAATTAATTAATTTTTGGCTGTGTTGGGTCTTCGTTGCTGCGTGGGCTTTTTCTAGTTGTGGCGAGGGGGGGCTACTCTTCATTGTGGTGCGCAGGCCTCTCATTGCAGTGGCCTCTCCTGTTGCAGAGCATGGGCTCTAGGCATGTGGGCTTCAGCAGTTGTGGCACGTGGGCTCAGTAGTTGTGGCTCACGGGCTCCAGAGCACAGGCTCTGCAGTTGTGGCACATGGGCCTAGTTGCTCCGTGGCATGTGGGATCCTCTCGGACAAGGGATCGAACTCATGTCCCCTGCGTTGGCAGGCAGATTCTCAATCACTGTGTCACCAGCGAAGTCCCTCTCTTCCTTTTTAATTTGGCTATAAGAAAATCCTGTGCTTAACACAGCAACTATGAAAGTCTCTTACATAAACAACTTAGAACAGTAAACGCTAAGTGAGTGTTGTTGTCAACATTATTTTTTTCATTCCTAGAACTCATGTTTCCTTTCTGGACTTGAGTTTTATTGCTCCTATTTGATGTGTCCTTTATTGTGGGTTGTTCAAGCATTTTATGAGTTCAAAGTAAAATAAATGTAAAATAAACTATAACAAAGAAAATAATCTTCCATGGGTTAGAAGCCACAAATATCTATACAAGGTACTATAAGAGGACATAAAACTCAGAGGCCTTGCTCTTTTGAAGTTCATACATTAAGAAGATAACTTGATAAAAATTAACACAGTGCCATGCCCCAAACATACACATGCTGAGGTTCTCGAATATTTTGAAGAAATAAATTTCAGTAGTAAAATAATTTGCAAAGAGTTTATTGTGACTCTTTTATGGTAGAATATATGTCCACATGCTCAATTTTCTATAACTTATTTTGAATAAAATAAATGGATGAGAGTAGTAAGAAAGCATGAAAAAATTATGATAGAACAATGGTATAAGTATACTAAAAAAAAAACAGAGAAGACACAGATTCTAGTTATAGCCCTCCCGATAAATAATTTGTTATGAATTCTCAGGCAAGACAATTTTTCTCTTTGTATCTTATTTTTGTGATAACAACACCTGTTCTGCTTACCCATAGGGATCTTGTGAAGATCAAGTGTGGCAATGAATTTGAAAACTTTGCTAAAAATTCCTACAAACATATGCAGTATACTAACATAACTAGTAGTATAATTAAAAGATTGCATTTTCAAAATGTTAGAAATCAGTTGCGGTTTCTCAAAAGTCTACAACTTTAAAGCAAACAGATGGATAAGAATAGCTCTTAAATGCCAAATTTATCGTGCCGTGTTTTCTTGTAGGTATACCTGAAAGTTATATCTAAAAAGCAATTGCAGAAATAAAGTATCAAGCACTCAAATAGTAAATGTATACCAAAAGGCTGGTTTATTGTCAAACAAAAAAAGAAGAAAGAAAGAAAGAAGGAAGTAAAGAGAGGAGGGAGGAAGGGAAAGAAAGATAAAGGAAGCAAGAAAATTCATGAAATTAATTATTAATTTATGGGTTACTACAACTATAAGCAGTTCAAAGATAGCATTTACTACAGGGTTAAAAAAATCTTTGGGTCTACTGCTTGATATTATCAATGCAATTAACCTTAACCATTTCTGTCTTCTACATACTGATCCTTAATCACTTCCATAAATGTGTTTCTTCCTTATTGCTGTAATGGCCTTTCCATTTTTAGTTGATGAGAAAACTAAGTGATTTGGCTTCTACTCTCAGATGGAAAGATCTCTTACCTAATCGGCTGTTTTTTGAGTAGCTCTTAATTAGAACTGTTTCTGGCATGTAATATCCATTCCACGTTTCCCTTTTCTCAAATGCTCCCTATTTATGTTCTATAGACTTTATTAACTTACAATCATTTGTATGAGACTGAATTCTTATTATTTTTTCATGATGTTTTTAGAATTGGAGGCACTGGATCTTCTGGGTGATGAACTACTAGTATTATGAACATCACTGAAATTTTAAATAGTATGAAATTGTTATAAAAATTATTGCTACAACACAAAAAATGCCAGTAAATTGTAAGGTGTATGTGGCATAATTCTAAAGTCAAGAGGAACATGAAAAGGGTGTCTGCTCACCCTGTATATTTAAGCATCAGAAAGGAGCATGGCCAACAAAAAGCAGAGACTTGCCATTTTACAAAAATTATAAAATCAGTTTTTATAAATATTTAAGTATTGGGGGAATTATGGGTGGAAGAAAAGATGGAACCAAGACAATAGGGAACATTTTTGAAATATAAAGGGTGCTGAGCAGACCAGGTTAGAGAAAACTGCTAGAGTTTTGTATGTTCTAACACAGGATAAGCAAATGTTATAACCCATGTACTAAACGAGAAGTCCCAGAAAAGACTGATGGCATAGGTGGAACTTTTCAATCTATGGTTAAACAGAAATAAAGATGTTAATAAACATTATGAATTTTTTCATCAGTCACAGTCATGTTGCCTCCTGTCTCTGTGCCATGAGTTCGTTATGAGATCAAAGTTAACACATATAAGTAAAAATTATACAAGCCGTGTACTGCAAATTTGGCCAAGACGACATGACAGCAAGAAATAAGCCAAAATCAGAATTTTTTTCTGACAAATCAGGTGCGTGATGCATGCACCCAGGGCGATGAGGATACAAGCAATGTGGGCAGTAAGACTTGAAAGATGACTAGTTGCTCCACTTCCTTTCAAACTAACCCTGCCCTGAGACCCCTTCCTTACACAGAAAATATAAATGAAGGTGACAATTATTTCATAAAACTTAAGTAAGATTTTGCTCACACATTTTCCCCATTAGAAAAACTTCAAAAAAAGATTGGGAGAAGGGGGCAACGCATAGTTAGTGAGAGAGTAAAGAATTCAGGTTGACTTTGTAACCTGTACGTACCATGTGGGTAATGACAATGGAGGAACTGATGAAATAGCTGTTACTCATGAGTAGAAGCTGGGCGCTTACTATATGCAGGGCCCTTGCAAGATGTGCTATTCTACCAGCTTTATGGAAGTGTTGAGTACAACATGCAGCATATATTTTAAGTTAGGCCAGCCTAACACCTCCGATTTGGGTGAAATCCATTTGAATATATATGTTTGATGCAATGATAGGCAAATGGACAGAACTGTCATTTTATTCATATTCATAGTTTTAAAAAACAGCTAAAGTTAAGTTCTAAAAAATACTAAATAAATGCTTATTGCTTCTCTATCATTTTAACTTTCAGTAAGCCAGGAACTTAGTTGTAACTCCACAAGTGAGGTATATTATCTCTCTTAGGTCACATGGGGCCCATTTTTTTGCATTCCAATCTAATGGACTTTTAGTGGACTCCCTAAACATCTAACTAAAGAAAAAATGAATTAGGCAATAGAGAAAACCCGGCTCATTAGGATCCAATGTGCTGTACTCAGAATTAAATTAAAGAGTCTCACCTCGTCAAACACAGGAATCCGCCATAACACAGACACTGACGGACAAAGCCCATTGTTTCACAACAGAAGATGGATCTATCTTTTGGATTCTGAATGTGCACAATAGAACATCTTATTTCAATGTTTCTAGTCAATTCACAAGGTCGTCAGTGTTTTCCAAAGGTTACATTCCAGAGTTTCACATGGGTGTCCTGGGATTGGGCTGGTCGATGTATTTAAACTTATTTATTACCACATTTCATCCAAATGTTTCTCCCAGTGTATCTCTGTGCTCAGACTGTAGAACACAAGCAAAACAGGGCCTAAGGAAACTGTAGAAGTGAATTAGGGCATAGATGTTAAATTAGAGTTTGCCTGATGCTCCATTTATTTATGAAATAAATTGATTCCATTAAAATTCTAGAAGATGCTTTTTAATTTTTATTTTGTAGCCATTAGCACAAAAGTGATAATTAAGGCCACTGAATATAATCAACGTACTTAAGAAGAAAAATAACTAGCTGAAGTTTTCCAATCGTTTGTTAAAACAAAATGCTCTCGAACCATAGCAAGAGAGAATTCAAGAAGTAGAACAAATTTCATAAGAAATAAAAATGACCTGGAAGAAACCAAAGACACTCTGCATGGAGTACTTTTTGAATGAGGGATTAAGTTTACTTTTTTAGATGTCGCAAGCAAAGCTAGAACAATTTGCAAACAATTACAGCATCATTTCCCAAATATTTAGCCATTGGATTTTTTTGTTTTTTGTTTTTAGCAGACAATCTATTCTAATGGGATAATGTTCTACAGAAAATGCTTTTAGAAACATTGTTTTTGAAAGATACTTGTGGCTTGTTCATTTAAGCACCAAAATAGCCTTTTATTTTAACCTCTGTAAGTGTTACAATATTTCCTGTTTTGAAATTACTATTTTCATTGTTTGCTGAACCACATCAACACTTTGCTGGTGTCTCAGGTTCAGTGGGAGGCATACGAATAAAAACCCCATGTTGTGTGGATGGACCTGGAGATTATGATATTAAGTGAAGTAAGTCAGACAGAGAAAGACACATACCATATGATATCACTTATACGTGGAATCTAAAATATGACACAAATGAACTTATCTACAAAACAGAAACAGGCTCACAGACATTGAGAACAGACTTGCAGTTGCCAAGGGAGATAGTGGGGGACGGATGGATTGGGAATTTGGAATTAGCAGATGCAAACTAGTATATATAGACTGAATAAACAACAAGGTCCTACTGTATAGCACAGGGAACTATATTCAATGTCCTGTAATAATCCACAGTGGAAAAGAATATTAAAAAGAATGTATATATATATAACTGAATCACTTTGCTGTACAGCAGAAATTAACACAACATTGTAAATCAACTATACTTCAATTAAAAAAAAAAAGTGTTATTTGCAATGGTACTTTCAGAACACTTCCAGGTATGTCAACATGCTTGCCCCTATACTCAAAGTCTATAAACTACATGTTTTGATTTATGTGTTGTTGGTTTTTTAAATTAATTTCAGGGTCTGCTTTTTTTCCTGCATTTCAATTTAGTACTTGTTCTATATCATCTATAGTGAGCAAACCAAGTACAAAACTTGTTAGAACACGATAACCTGAGGAACTCTTCTATCAGTAAAATAAACATGTAAGCTTGAGAATGCCTTGAACTCACACTTTGTAGTTAACACAGGCGTAAACATATATAGCAGACTGTGAAGTCTATGTAGGGTAATTCTGACAGAAATTTCCAATTTATAATTTAAGACTGGTGAAAACCTGAGCCAAATATATTGTCTGTGATTCTGATTTTATCTTGTTTTTGTTTTGTCCTGATTATATTTCTCTATGTGTTTTATGCTAAGTTTTTCTTTGCTAGAATAATGATTATTTACATCTGGGTCCTTTCTTTTATTATTATTTGAGAAAATATTAAATCTTGGCTCATGAATCTGAATGAAGTGTATTTTAAATACATTTTGTTAATCAACTGCATTCAAGAGAAGAAACTTTTTATATCTTTTCTATGCTAGAAGCCACTGGTTACCTATTACCAGGAAATTGATTCTCTTTGTAGTTTGGTGGCCTATGGCTTTCTTTTTCCTTTTTACTCCATATCCTATATGTTCTCTGACCAGTTGCCTCAGTGTTCTAATCACTTTGTGCCAATGGGAGGCGTACTTTTTTTTTACTTTTTAGAGGGGTTAAAAAAAAACATTATGAAATTGTATTAATGCTAAAAGTACTAGGTAGAAAAATGGATGCTACACTATACACTGTCCACAATAGTGCAAATATTTTACTCCTTAACTATTCACAACCAATATTTACTTGGGTTGCAAATGGACTTTGGAGTCCATTTGTAGTCGCTGAAGGTCTTTTAAAATTATTTCCTGGTGTTCAGGTTTACTTCAGTAGGGCATCTTTTAAAATATCTGAGTTTATACTAGGGAGACATTGCTATGCCAATAATGTAGTTCTTATAACTTAGGAGAAAATGAAAGAAAATGATGTAGCAACAAAAGATTGGGAATAAAAGAAAATTAATTTCTGTAGGTAAATTTTTAGTATAGCTTGTTAATTAGGAGAGACAAGGTCACCAAGGAGATGTGGTGAATGCTTGATACTTTTCAATTCAATCACATTTATTAAGCATCTACTATGTGTCAGGGACCATAGTTAGGTACTGTGCATAGGATGCAAAATACCACTGTTCTTAGGGGTGATACAAGAGGTGAGAGATGGATAGAGAGGATAATCATTCTATAATTACAATGATAAACGTACACATAAGAAGTCAGTTCTCGACAGAGAAGAGACAATGATATTGAGGGTGTCACCAGAACTGTGTGTTCAAGGATGAACAGGAGTTTTCTGAGTACATAAAGGTAAAGATAGACAATCCAGGGAGAGAGACAAGCATGTATTGTATAAAGGGTTAGAGGTGTCAAAAAGTAAGGTCTGTCCTGGTAATTTCTAGTATCCTTCAATGGCTTGACTTTATCACCTGTGATTAGAGGTGAGGGTCAAAAAGAGATAGAAACCAAATCGTAAAGTACCATGAGACAAAAAGGGCCATAGGATGGAAAGGATAGTCATCTGACTCTTATCTGATACGAGATGGGATTCTGCTGAAGGCTTTACAGATTGTCAGATTGGGAAAGTAAAAGGTAAGGAGAGAAAGTAGGTTGGAAGTTGGAAAAGCCATAACAAATAGGATGGTGAAGCACATGTATGGCGAGAAAGTACTCTCACCTTCTCTGTCACTGGAAGGTTAACTGAGTTGTCTGTCAAAATCCGAGACATAACAATGAACTAAACTTTGATTAGCCAGTATCTCCTCTTTTCGTGTTACAGCGATTGTCAGATCATTCTGATATTCTGCACTGACTGTTGTTTTCCATAACTGGAAAATGAATAGAAGGTTTAAAGACTCTAGGTGTAAATCCTGGTACATACCTACTAGACTGTGATTTTGTTAAAAACTTTCAACAGAAAGTAGCATACTTTGACAAAAGAGAATCTCTTTGAAGTTTTAACAAGAACAAACAGGCTCACATGCTACTGATGTCTTTCCAGACACCAGTATGCTGGTATTCCGGAATTATCTAGGTCATCCATCTTTTTATGACCAGACCAAGCATCTCATTCCAAGCAAAGACTGTTCCCAACAAACACGCTTTATGTTGGCCATGGGAATGAAAGCTTAGATAGAACTCCAAGAAAATGACAATTTTTTTCTTCATTTCTCCTTTATTGAACACCACAAAGATACTGTAAGTAGTCACTAAGATCTAGGCTGTTACAGCACTTCCACTACAAAAACAAAATAGTTCTCAATACTGTCCTCTTCAGAGTAAACAAACACACCTTATTCTGATTGCTGAGGTTTGACCCATAGCTTGTCACTTCTGTGTCGAAAAAATACCCCTTTTATAGCACGATATAATCGAGAGCTAAACAGACACTATATTATGTTTTCCATTGTGTAGAATAATCCAGAGAGAGTTATGCAGTAAATCAAATGTTTTACTACTGTGTTGCACACAGTGACCAATGAATTTTTTTTCTTTTTTTCTTCTTGTTCAGCAATATATCCCAATTGAAATGAATTCTTTTCTGACATAGCTCCAAAATCATACACTAAGGTTTCATTTATGCAATAGCAAAATCTGAGTAAATGGCAAATTTTCAGTTGTAGGCAAAAAATGAAGTTAAAATGCAGTTAAATTTTAATTCTCTTTGTGATAATAAAGATACGCCTCATGGAATAATATGAAATTAATGAAGTCAATTCGCTGTTTTACTTTTAAGCTATTTCAGGAAATGTTTCAATTTTTAGAAAAGAAAAAGTGTTTTCCATGTACAGGTAGAAATGAAAATAGACTATGTTTACTTATTACAGGCTAGGTGATAAGAACATTTTTTTCCTGTATTGCTATTTTCAATTCTGAAAATCTACCACAGCTAAAGGAAAGAGGAAATTTATTTCTTTAATTGAGATTCTTAGCTTTACTCTGGAGAACTAGTTAATAGATACTTCCTCAGCAGTCTCCTGAGGCACTGCATACTTAATCTCTTAATACAGAGCAATTTTAGAGTCTTGTGGATATTTCTATGTGTGTGTGCATTTCTTAGCATTGTGCACCTTTCTAAGCTACTATTAAGTCATCTTTTCAACATATTTTTACCAAACATTTACTGTATGTAATCCATTCTGGTTGCTCATATAAAGTCAGTGCTACACACAGAATATCTAGCAAAGATTGTCTGTATTAGGAAACAACACGAACAAAACTAGCACATGGAACAGTTTCATTCTCACATTGTCTAGGTCCTAAGTATTTCTGGTACTGAATTATGTAATGTTTCTTTAGAGCTTCATAGCAATCACGATTATACAGAAAACAAGTTACTATTGTTATCCAACAAATTCTAACCGCATTAAAGTAGTTCAGTAGGGAGGGTTATTTCCCTTCTATCTAAACAGTGTTAGATGCCATGGGGGATGAAAAAGTGAACTCACAGGAACTCTGCTCTTAACAGCATGCAGTGTTGTTGGAATGCAAGCCCAAAAGAATAAGCAATTGCAAAATGTTGTGTTATTTTTTTCATTTACAAGCAATAGATTACAGAAACACAGAGGGGCAGGTCTTCTCTTGAAAAAAGATGGTTGACAAGAAAGTTCTATGTAAGTGGGCCTTGAAACATGGATATCACCTGAAAAAGCCAGAGGGGAAGACCATTTTAGACAGAATGAATGAAGTTAGTAAAGGCATGGCGATAAGACAACAGAGACTGTAAAGTATAATCATAATAATACTAGATGCTGTGCCGAAGTGGAGAAAGCCACAAGAGTTATTCAGAATTCCACTGAATATAATTTAAAATATGTAATAGCTATATGGTGCCATGAGGCAGAAAGTAAAAAACAAAATGCAGAATTCTTTAATTAGGGAGACATTGATATAGCAACTGTATACAGGACTCAATATATCCCATCAGCACTGAATACAACAATTCAATCCCAAAGCAGCTAAAACTTTTGGTCATTTAGTAAACCACCGAGAAGGCAAACTCAAAAATTTGGCATGAAGAGTAGATTAGTTATCTATTGCTGCATAAAAAATTACTCCAAAATTTTGCATTTTGTTATTTCCCCCAGGTTGTTAGGGGCAGGAAACTGGGAATCACTTAGCTGGCTGGCTGTGGTTAAGAGTCTTCCATGAGGTGCAGCCAAAGCTGTTGGCTAGGACTCAGTCATCTGGAGGCCTACCTGGTGCTGGAAAACCAGCTTTCATGCTCACTCATTTGGTTGCTGGCAGAACTCACTTCCTTGTTGGCTCCTGGCTGGAGGTCCCAGTCCCCCACCATATGGACCTCTCCACACAGGGCTAAATTTCCTTTTCACAGAAGAGCCAGCTTCCCCAGAGTGACCCAAGGAGGGGGAAAAAGATCAAGGTGGAGCCTGCTGTATCTTTTATAACCTAATCATGAAGGTGACACATCATCACTTCTTCTATCACTTCTTCTGTAATCTGTTGATCACAAAGATCAACCTTGGTACAATGTAGAAGAAGATTATAAATCTTAGAGACAAATTTATGACAGAAAGTCCCCTCAAAAACTGTTCCTGAAGACATGTATTATTTTCTTTGTAGGTACTCATTTTTAATCTAGAAAGATTAGGAATTAAGTGCAGAATTACTAAAATAATCAAACCATAGTATTTATAATTTTGTGTTTTGTGTAGATTTTAACTTTTATTATCGTTTAGGTGATTTTAGCTAAGTAATGTAAGTTATCCTTGTAGTTCTAATTAAAATACAAAATTAAAAAAATAAAATGTGTAATTGACTAATTGCTGCAGAGTTGTGATTTTATGTAGAAATTGCAACAAGTGTATATGATATACTGGATCATTTAAAAATAAATATATGAATAAATTTTATTAAACTAATGAAGAATGTTTCATTCTTAATCAATATTTTTAAAAAGAGATTACCTATGACAATTTGTAAATACAGTTTAAAATATTTGAAGTTGTGATTTGTAAATAGGACTAAGTATTGCTCAAAGTCCACTAAAAGTGGTTGCTAAAATTTATTAGAGTTATAAATAGAATATTTAAAGTTTTAACCTGAATTTAGAAGCTTACAGCAAAGTAATTTGCCCACAGTTGAGAACTTAGATTTTTAATGTGTAAAGAACTCCCATGGACTCTTTATGCAGATTCCACAAGTTTTGACATGTTCCATATTTACCTTATGCCAACATCATTCTGTTTCTCCCTCCCTCTTTCTCTTGCTCTCCCCCTCTTTCTCTCCCTCTCATTTTTGTCAGTATAGACTCAGATATTCCTATTTTACACAATAAGTTATAATACATTATTACCAAATTTTTCCAGATTTAGCCAGTAGAAGCCTCTTTAATCTTGTATTGTTTGGACATGTCCCCATTATTCTCTGAGTGCTTCCCAACTTTTTGGTGTCAAGGAGGGAGAACAAGTTCCTCTATCATTCTAGGTTCTTCTGGCTGGTGTAAGAATTACGTTGACATGAGTCAGATTAACAGGAGAAAGTCAAATTTAATTTTGTATGTATGGTTCCCATTAAACTGAATATATCAAATTATTTGCTCAGTACTCAGTATATAATCAATAATCTAACCAGGCTGGCCAATGCCTCTGTCCTAAACTTTCTGCAGAATTTGTCTGTGCTGAAAAGTCCCCTCTGATAAACCCCTGCCTGATCCTGTCATCTCAATGAGGTTTTTCAGGCCATCTAAGTCCTGCCCCCACTACAAATGATATATTGATAGCTATTATTATATAATAGCTTGAAGACCTCATGAATTAAAATTTTCAAATGCATTCTTTTATCCAAATAAGAAGTGCTCAGTATATAAACATTATACATGCCTCATCCAAGAAACTGGTCAACATAATTACTTTCTGCTATGAAACATGCCTTAGACCCAGAATGGAATTAAAATTCCCTGACCACAACATTTAATTACATAGAAAACTATAATTAATTAGGAAATAGATCAAATACTTACTCTAGTAGTAAGTTTTTGCTTACTCTATACTTACAAGAGACATTAGTCTCTTGGGCTCAGCTTAGTCTGAATCTGTAAATTGGGGAAGGTTATTTTGAAACTGATTCCTGAATCCCAGGAGTTTGTGCAGCAGGGAATAAGGGCTTCCCATGGTGAAGTAGAAGGAGAAGTACACATCAAGTTATTCTGAAGTCCACTAACCCTACTTCAACTAAAGCAGCACTCACCAGTGTCTTTTTATATATTAGACTTTATTTCACTAGAGTGTCCCTCTCCTAGAGTTAAATGTTTGAAAATGACCTGCCTGGTGTTACATTCTTTGCATATTAGACAGTTTTGCTTAAAGCCTTCCCTTCATTCATTAAATCTTCTCTACAGTACCTAACAATGAGGTTTAGCTCTGGAAAGAGCATGGATTAACCTGGGACTGTTACATATAGAAGAATACCTACTCTACAGCATAATCGTGAGGACTTAAATAAGATGATGTATGTTGCATCCAGCACAAGGGGGCTTAAAGTAGGCAATCAATAAATGTAATTATTTCCTTCTTTTTCTAGCACACCAGCCAGCAGCTGGTTTTCTTAATGGGTATTTGTTAAGATTAATTACAGCTCAGCATTTTACCATTTAATACTAACCTGTCTTGATTTTAGACAGCTTTTGTTGAAGGTTTACAACCAATTCATTTTGACCAATATTTCCAAACAAGTTAGTTGGTTTTCAATTTGCTTCTCACAGGTGGTTCTTTGTGGTAGCAGGAGTAGGGAAGGAGGAAAAGTTATTCAGAAAATTTGAAGTTAAAGTTATCCATTGAAAATTTGATTAAATTAGGGGAAGTGAACATGTAATAAATGAGATTCATCATCTGTAAAAAAAAAAATCCACCTTAAATGGTATTAGTAGCTAAGATGTATTGAATACTTTCTCTGGGCCAGGTATTTTGCCAAGCTCTTTATAAACAATACTGTGAAGTGGATACAAGTATTAGTCTTATTTTATAGATGAGAAAAGTGAGGCTTAGGACAGTGAAGTAATTTTCCCAAGGTCGAATAACTAGAAATAACTGGATTCAAACCTTGGTAATCTGATTTCAATCTGCACAGTTAACTAATTGATCTACAATACCATAATCTGTGAATGGAAGTTTGATTGCTTTTTTTAAAAGAGAATAATTTTTAAAGGGCATTAAATATTAGCTAATTTGGTGTGCCAGGTACTGTGATAAGTGCTAGGGATAAAGTAGTGGATTATACATGTTTCTTCTTCTCTACTAGGATAAGACTGGACACATACATACAAATAATAAAATTCTTATGATGAACATGAGGATATTGACATATTTAATTGGCAGACTCATCAGTTACACAATACTCAGTCTGAATAAAGATCTTAATAAAAGCAGAGTGATATGTAAGAAAACTAAAAAAGACACTTAGGAGTAATACTTTCCATTGGTCATAATCCTTGTCTAGGGGAGGGGATGACATAAGCAACCAGGTGTCCTGGGCAACCATCTCTGAAATGGAAATGGATGGCATAGTCTATCAGACCTCAATGATACTAACCATCAAGAGTACATAGAATAGGGCTTCCCTGGTGGCACAATGGTTGAGGGTCCGCCTGCCGATGCAGGGGATGCGGGTTCGTGCCCCAGTCTGGGAAGATCCCACATGCCGCGGAGTGGCTGGGCCCGTGAGCCATGACCGCTGAGCCTGCGCGTCCGGAGCCTATGCTCCACAATGGGAGAGGCCACAACAGTGAGAGGCCCGCGTGCCGCCAAAAAAAAAAAAAAAAAGAAAAGAAAAAGAAGAGTACATAGAATAGGCCTGCTGTAATTTCATGCTGTTCCTCTTAAGTTACATTTTCTAGCTGTAAATGATTAGATGAGCACAGTAATTCATGTATTATGTAGACTATTAAGAGTTTGCAGGTTGATTGAACAAATCCCACATAGCTTAGTCAATTGTCAGTGAATTAAACAACAAATAAGCTTTTTTATTATGCAAAGACAGAAAACAGACTCTGAAATAAGGTAAACCCACAGTGTCTACCACGCTCAGGCCCTTTCTGGGTAACTGGTAGCTTCTGGAGATGCCTGTTTTCTCTTAGTGTAGTGTTTCTCTTCTGCTTTATTACTTTCCCTTCTTTAAATTGTTAGGGGCATCTTTCTCTTGGGTAGCAGCAATAGAAGAAGTCATTCCAGCTGTTCTTACTAATTCCTGGTACTTTAACTTTTCATCAGCACTTTTATTAAGTACTTCACAAACACACGTGCTTACGCACTCATGCACACACACCTCTGCTTGACTCTTGCTTTCCTATTAATGATACCACCCATTAGGCAATCTTGGGTTGTAGTCTAGACTCCTAACCAAATTCACTTTTATGATAAATTAATTAGGCAACTTATATTAGAGTTTTATCACAAATATCCTTGCTTTTAGAAAGGAGGAAAAACCCAACTTTGCAAAATCCACTCTGTAACCTTTTCTCTTTGGCTAATACCTTCAAGGCATTCAATAAGACCAGCACTGTTCACTCAGAACTACTCATGCCTTGCTACTGGGCTAAGCTTTTTATTTTTTCAAACCATGGATAGAACATACTAATAGCATTAGACAGACCCACTGATTTGCCTTGGGAGAATATAATCCAATTTAATATCAACAAAATAAATGCCACTGTTGCAACAGTGCTTGAACTTAATATTTACTCTGAGTATATAACCCAGCATTCTCTCTTATAAAATATGGTTACTCTCTACAAATTTTTGAAATGTTAAGTTCTGGCCCAATTCTATTTATACTAATTTCCATATTGTTGTATATTTAATCTCTTCAGAGCACTGTACTCAACTTTGTAAAGAAATGCCCTTATAACCTGTCCAATTTTCATTAATGGATTATCCAGGTAAGAAAACTGCTCAGGGAACACAGGGATGGTTTTTGTGTTACCCCTTGGGAAGCAACTTTATACTAAAGAAAACAGAGAGGAAGAAAGTTGTGTAATCTCCTATATATAATTTACTTATTATTGGAGTCTCAGTAATAATATATTTAACAAACAGTTTTTCTGTGCTTGCTTCATAGACTACATATGCGTACTTCTAATTCAAAGAAGGGGGTGATGTGAGTGTTCAAATGAATTAATACCCTTATTAACAAGCTTCCACACAGGTTCTTAAGGAGAAAATATACTTTCAATCAGATTAAATTTTATTCTTTAAGTATTAATAAATATTAATCAAAGTGTATAAAATATAATTAACCCTTCTCACCCTAGTATTGGCACTCATACCCATTTGGATGAGAATTGGCGTTACTCCATACACAAAAATAAACTCAAAATGGATGAAAGGCCTAAATATAAGACCGAATACTATAATACTTTTAGAGGAAAACATAGGCAGAACACTCTCTGATGTAAATTGCAGCAAAATCTTGCTTTTTGATCCACCTCCTAGAGTAATGAAAATAAAAAAAATGGGACCTAATTAAACTTAAAAGCTTTTGCACAGCAAAGGAAACCATAAACAAAACGAAAAGACAACTCACAGAATGGGAGAAAGTATTTGCAAATGAAGCAACTGACAAGGGATTAATCTCCAAAATCTACAAATAGCTCATGCAGCTCAATATCAAAATAACAAACAACCCAATCAAAAAATGGGTAGAAGATCTAAGTAGACATTTCTCCAAGGAAGACATACAGATGGCCAAAAAGCACATGAAAAGATGCTCAACATCACTAATTACTAGAGCAATGTAAATCAAAACTACAATGAGGTATCACTTCACACTGGTTAGAATGGCCATCATCAAAAAATCTACAAAAAATAAATGCTGGAGAGGGGTGGAGAAAAGGTAACCCTCCTACACTGTTGGTGGGAATGTAAATTGGTATAGCCACTACGGAGAACAGTATGGGGGTTCCTTAAAAAACTGAAAATAGAGCAACCATATGATCCAGCAATCCCACTCCTGGGCATATATCCGGAGAAAACCATCATTCGAAAAGATGCATGTACCCCAATGTTTATTGCAGCACTATTTACAATAGTCAGGACATGGAAGCAACCTAAGTGTCCACTGATGGAGGAATGGATAAAGAAGATGTGGTACATATATACAATGGAATATTATTCAACCATAAAAAAGAATGCAATAATGCCATTTGCAGCAACATGGATGGACCTGGAGATTGTCATACTGAGTGAAGTAAGTCAGACGGAGAAAGACAAATATCATACAATAGCTCTTATATGTGAAATCTAAAAAAATGGTATAAATGAGCCTATTTACAAAACAGAATAGAGTCTCAGATGTAGAAAACAAACTTATGGTTACTAAGGGGGAAAGGGGGGGAGGGATAAATTAGGAGATTGGGATTGACATATACACACTACTATAGATAAAATAGATAACTAAGAAGAACCTACTGTATAGTACATGGAACTCTACGTAATACTCTGTAATGACCTATATGGGAATAGAATCTAAAAAAGAGTGGATATATGTATATGTACAACTGATTCACTTTGCTGTACAGCAGAAACTAACACAACATTGTAAATCAACTATACTCCAATAAAAATTAATTTAAAAAAAGAATTGGTGGGCTTCCCTGGTGGTGCAGTGGTTGAGAGTCCGCCTGCCGATGCAGGGGACACGGGTTCGTGCCCCGGTCCGGGAAGATCCCACATGCCATGGAGCGGCTGGGCCCGTGGGCCATGGCCGCTGAGCCTGCGTGTCCGGAGCCTGCGCTCGGCAACGGGAGAGGCCACAACAGTGAGAGGCCCACGTATCGCAAAAAAAAAAAAGAATTGGTGTTACTACTGATAGTCAGAGATAATTAACTGATTTTCCTGAAGTTAAAGCAGCAATGTAATTCAGTCGTGGACAGAATCATGTATTATATGACACCTGGCCCATGGTATCAAAAAGTGAAAAGAAACGTGGCATGGAAAACAAACCTTCCAAAAAATAAAAACCACCATAACTACAAGGGTGCTGATATACTTATTTTTTCAGATGAAAAAAAATTGCCTTAAGAAAAAAAATGTTCTCATTTTAACACTTCTGAAAATAGAACTGTTGTTCTTGATGCAAAGCTAATTTTGAATTGTCCAGAGTAATCACTAAAGTGAATTAAAAAACAATATCTCTGCGGTTATAACTAATTTTGTTGTTTGATAGAGGCTCCCAAATGTAGGTTGGTAACCAGACACATCTGTTGAAAACACAAATTCCTGAGCCCCATCTCTTAAAACAGACCCCACAGTACTTTTTAAAAAGTTTCACAGGTAATTGTTATGCTCACCTAATTTTGAGCACCATTGAGCAAATTTACTCAAGAGAAGAATCATTAATAATTTTTTCAGAGACAATAGAAATAAATCAAGAGAGATTAAAAATAATGTTAATGATCATAATTGCAATGCTGAACAAAAGCCCAGCTCCCTACGTCCACTTTGGCATGGGCATTGCAGGTGGGCAGGATGTCAGAAAGACCTGGTAAACATGGGATTAGTCTTACTGTGGGTCTAGGAAAGAGATTTCATTTTAAAAAGCATACATGTCTCCTGGTTACTGCCAGTGGAAATGAGAGCTGAAGAAAGGAGCCAGCAGGAAACACGTGGAAGATTTTGAGAGGAAAGAGACATGAAGGAAAAAAGCTGTTTCCTTCCAATAGAGAAATGCTAATGCAGTATTCTTTTTCTCTGAAAGAAGCTATTAAAACATGGAATCACAAGTATTAGGGAGCAAGGGTGTGCAAATTTGCATAATGAATCCAAAAGACAGTTGTGAACTCAAGATTATCATAAGAGGAATGATGAGAAAAAATATTCTTCCCAGAGGCAGTATGGGAGTCCAAGGCATTTAACTGAAGCAGTCAGAAACAGGGGTCACCATATTTCATAAACCGAGCTAGGGAATGGAACACAGTGTTTAAATTAGTTCCCTTTCCAATTAACGTGGATTTCTGTATTCCACATTGTCGTATTAACTCCAACCAAGCTCTACACTATACACTGTGTCAGCGAAAATACCAGCCCTTCTCTTGGATTAGGTTGATAGTTTGTCATCACACTCTGAGGCTTCCTGCGCGTGAAGTTCCCTTTGATGTCAGCCAACACATTGAGTCTTCTAATTAATATGCTCCAATATTAAGAGACTCAGAAAAATTGAGGGGAAGGGACACAACAACATTATTGCTCCTCTAGAAATGCCCTTAAGAGTAGATGCCGAAGGAAATACTGCCCTTTTTCTACATCGCCCCAGAAAGTACAGAGAATGTAGCTTTAGGGAAGAGTCATAGGTGAGAGCGGGAAAAAATAAGAATGTCTTCTCTCTGCTCTTTTTGCAGAAAATAATTTCTAGCACACAGAAGGAAAATCCTAGCCCATCAATTTGTAGCGGGTGAAAGCTTCCATTAAATGATGAATTCTTTGAAAAGCACCAGATTTTGCTTCCTTTATAAATCAGCAATAGTGTCCTTGTGTCTGTACTTTTTCTCCCATTGCTAGCTAATATGCTGCCATTTGATAACTCATGCTGGAGATGCACTCCTTGTAAGCATCCACTTTTCATGAGAAATCATTAGAGCTGCAATGTAAAAATCTACCTTGATTACAAGCAGGCACGTTCCTTGCTGCTAATATAAAGTAAATGTCATACATTTTACCAGTTTTTCTTGCCCAAAGAGTTGATATTAAGGAGGCATTAGGAAAACCAAAATCATGGGTCATTATTCATTCAACAGTCAAAACAAAGTACCTACGTGTTAGATACTATTATCACATGCTCAATGCCAGTTATAAGGATCCCATTAAATCAGATATGATGAATAGTTCATGAAGTCTCACTTTATGTTATTTCTGAAACTTCTGTTTATATATATTCTTTCTGGAAATAATGGTCCAAGGCCTGATCTGCCTGAGGGCTTTGCTGCTTTTTTCCACACGGTTTCTTTGATTCTTGCTCCAGGGAGATATAGTTTTCTATTCAGGCACTGAAGACAGAAAAGGTCATCTCACAAACACATTTAAGAGGCCATTGTTTCTTTGCCTTCTTAAAGCAGAGGTTGAAAATGAACAAGAAATCTTTTTGAGACAGAAAAGAGCTGACCTAAAAGCCTTTCAGGGTCCCTTCCATACCTCATTCATTATGTTCGCTGTTCTGGCAGCAAACATTTCTTGTTCTATTCTCGTTGTAATCACTGCATCTCCAGTACTTTGTGTGGAGGATGCAGCCACTGTGGAGTATCAAAAGGAGTCAACTGAGATGACTTTTTAAAGCTACTTCATGAAGCAGGAGCTCTTTGTTTAGTGCTGTCAGCCCAATAACAAATGAAGATTAAATAGTGGCTCATCTGGGCAGGGTGCTGGTGAAACCTAGAACTCTTTAGTTAAGGCACAGGCTTTCCACGGGGCCAGCTTGTCAAGGATTGCTGCAAAGGACAACAGAACCCCGGAAGCCCTAATAAAGAGAAACTATGCTTCTGGACAAAAGGAGAAAAGTTGATACATTTCAAACACGCTAATGGGGGGGGCGCTGGTCAAGAGAGTATTTGCCATTACTTTGATGTGTGTACTGAGGGACTCCTAAAAAAAGTGAATGAAGCTAAAGAAGCTATAGTGCTTGGAAAGAAACTGAAACCCTAATCAAAAGGAAGTAAAGACACCAGTGTGAATTTCCAAGGAACCGTGCATATAAGAAATGTGCAAGCAGTCTTTTGGTAGGTAACAAACTAATGCGGGATGGAAAGACTCCAGGAGAAAAGAAAAACGGGAAACAGGAAATACTGTAAGGAAAGATAAAATAGGTGTAAAACAAAGAATGTTGCTCACCAACTGGTTCTGCAAGGATTAAGTCATTAGCCACTGCAGTCAGTGACCTACAGCGCAGCTGAGAGGAATTCAGGATGAAAAACAGGATGAGGCACTCTGCGCTTTGGAAAAACAGGCCCCTTAGACAGTTAGATGTACATCTCAGGAAGAATTTTATGAATCCAGATTCCTGCATCTTCCCATACCTGGAAAAGCACTAAAATCATTAACTTCAGATATCTGTTCTTTGTGACTAGCAGTGATCTTTTACCAAGATGTGCACATACTATCTCTCCAAAAAGCATAGATATACTGGATTCTCCCCTACCCTTTCAGAAGAGTTTTCTCAGAGCTACTGAGAGGCAGTCTCTTGGGCTACAGTCCTCAGTGAGAACCCTGAATAAAACTTAAGCTCACAACTCTTATGTTGTGTGTTTTAAGTCAACATAGGCAATAAAGAATATTTGGGAGAAGATTTAATCATAAGCAAGTTTCAAAATGCAAAACTACCCCTCCTATATTTGCTGTCTGGTGCACACACAGAGAAACATCACCTGTATAATCCTTGATATAAATTAGGGAATAAAATTGTTAGTACACGAAGGTAGTATGTATTGATACAAGAGTAATAATGAATCAATACATTTCATATAATGTATTAATGAATGAAATGAGAGAAGTTAATTGAGTCAAGCTTTCCTACTCCATGAAGAAAATCAGGATGAGAAAATCATAGACTCTGGGCTAAAAGGAAATTCTGAGTCAGAAGACAAAAGTCAAGACAAAAAAGTCAAGATGACAAAAGTCATCTTGTTCAGCTCCCTAGGCTTAAACTGCAGGTGTCACAATCACCAATTGCTGACAAGACGCTTACGAATGAAAGAATTCTTGTAATAGCTTTGCCCAAAATTGTGATTAGAAAGTTGACTTTTGTTAGTTAGATTAAAGTCCCTCAGATATGCAATCCCTACCCAACCCCTGAGGGGGAAATATAATTAAAAATAAGAACTTCTCCCAGCCCAGAAATCCTCTCCACAAAGGCAGTTGAGAGAGAAAACACTTTTATTATTGAATAAGCATTAAACCAGAATGTGATGTGCATCACAGGCAATTTGCTAAGAGACTGAAAAGATGGAAAGAAATCTTGACCTTCTATATAGCCAAGCAGATGCAACTTGAAGGGGAGCAGAATGTGCCCCCAAAATATGTCTCTTTGGCATAAAGATTATTTTAGGCTGATTATTTTTAAGAAACAGCAGATGCAGGAAAAGCTCTGAAAGCCAAGTAGAAGTCACCCTTTTCTCAGAGACATTTACATTTATAAGGGAAATCTTCATTTGTAATGGTGTCTCCCTCTCTGTCCCAGGAATAGAAGGATGTGTAAACCCCTAGAAACTCTTGTCAATGGAGAAGGCATGGACTTAAATCTGCATTAAAAACCATACCCTTAATCAACTGTACTTCAATAAATTAAAAAAAATGCTTACCCTTTGTTACTATATTCTACCTGGTAACACCTCAGAAGTGGCCTCCCCTTTCCCCCAACATTTTCATTTCTCTTTCGCTAGAGATGGTATTTAAGATTGTGGCTTTGGCCATTTTGGGGGGTTTCTCAATTTTTCTGGGTATCTCCCATGTATACAGGACATAGGCATGTTAATAAACTTCTGTTTGTTATTTTCCCTGTTAATCTGTCTTTGATTAGAGGGGGGTGTCTCGGCCAATCTAGAAAGGTAGAGGGAAATTTATCTTTCCTCCCCTACAAACCCATTGTATACAAGTTTTCAAGATAGACAATCACTAGCCTCAAGTAAGTTGTACTTTACAACACCATTTGTCATGCACAATCTTTCCTAAGTTTACCTGGCAGTTGTGGTGACCATCTGTGTTAGCTAACTAGCATTCTCCAGAGGAAAAACAAACTTCTCATACCTTTATAAAAGGAGATAATTTTGCAAGGTAAGCAAAGTGCCCCCCTCCCACAGAAACTGGGAGATTTGGGGGGCTTCTCCTTGATGTTCACATTTCAAAGACATGGTTCCCACCTCGCAGAGAAAGACATTCCTGATGAAAAGACATTCCAGACTTCCTGGCAAAAGGCCCATCAGGTCTTCAAAAGGATTTATATACATTTCAAAGAGAGGAGAAAGTACTTACGAGTTTTCTAAAGGAAATGCTCTGAGAAAAAGGAAGGGAGGGAAATCTCTCCTTATTTTCAACAGGGAGAATTAAGCTTCTTCTTTTTAATTTGTATCTGCCCTTACGCCCTCTGGTCACCTTACTTTTCGTATGCTACCACCCTGAATTAGCCCAGCCGTCCACCTGCTGATCTCCTCTCTCTAGTCCTTGAATGGCTTCAGAGGACCCATGAACCCCATGAAATTGTTTTTGAATGTGCTTTTTTAATGGGTAAAAGAGTCATAGCTTTCAGTATTTCCATATTTTGCGTTGTCAAGAAATTCTTCTTCATGTTTAGCCAACTGCTAGAACTCTGTCCATTTCCTAACATATTTCTGATAATATCACTTTCCTAAGCCTTCTACAGGGAAGAGCCTCATTTTCCTACACTCCATGTATCTAGTCCAACATTCTCCTGGATCCGTTGCCACTCCAGCCCATTCTTCTGCAAATCTCCTTTAATCATTTATCTTTTGGTCTGTGAAATCCAGTTGTCTATGCTACCCTTTTTCAACTATTTTGCTCACAATCCACTGAGACCCAGTCATACATGCCATAACAGTAGGTAACAAAAAATAGGTTCAGTGATGAGCTCTTCCCCAGCTGGACTCAATAATTCCTTAACTTATTCTGCATCAGGGGCTTTCAATTCCATTCATTCCTGTAGCTGTTCAGATGGCCACAATCTGGATCTTCCTTTTACCTCTACATAATTTAACATTTATATTTCACTCTCTTATCATATCCTTTTATATGACATCCTTGTTATCCTTCTGTGCTCTTGAGTTCACTCTCTAGAATGTTCTCCCAAATACTGACTGAGCTTTGTACCTTTAGTTTTCTACTCTACTGGCTGCTGCTGCTTCTTAACCCAAACAAGCTCAAGTGTTACCTGTCACCCCCTTACAACAAGAAACCAAACGAACAAAATTTTCCTTTAATCTTATTTCTGTCTATTCTCCTGTTCAGAATAACTTTGCTGAGTCCCCATTTTATGCAAGATAAATTTAAAGTTGTTTAAAAACATGACCTTTTGCATTTGAGCTCTGATTACCTTTTCTAACTTCATTTCTACCCACTTCCCCGTACTCTATTTATAAAATAATCAGAATCCTTATCTGAATATACCAATCACTTTGATTCTCCCATGCCATTATTTATTATATTGTTTTGTGAACATAACATCCCTTTCTCTTTTAAACCTGTTTTACATGTTTGTTTTTTTGTTTTTTTTTCTATTTTTAAAATTCCCTCTGCCATTGGCCTGGTCACGTCAGTGGCACTTAATGTGTATCTGGATTATCACATTTTCCATCTGTTTTCTTCTTCTCTATTTTCTTCCCATTCCAAACTAATCTTCCAAATACCTACTTGGAATACATTAAACATTGTTTAAAATTTATTTTCTTCATTTTATGAATAATATAATCCTCTACAATCTAATGCCAACCTATTTTTCCAACAATATCCATTTTACTTATATAAAATTTTCAAATTAGTTTATTCTCTGTTCCAAATGTAACCCTCCACTCCTACTTTGTTCATAATTCCTTACTCTATATGCTTCATATTTCTAAATTCAGAAGTAATTCAGGGACTTCCCTGGTGGCTCAGTGGTTAAGAATCCACCTGCCAATGCAGGGGCAAGGGTTCAATCCCTGGTCCAGGAAGATCCCACATGTGGCGGAGCAGCTAAGCCTGTGAACCACAACTACTGAGCCTGCGCTCTAGAACCAGCGAGCCACAACTACTGAAGCCCACACACCTAGAGCCCGTGCTCCGCAACAAGAGAAGCCACCACAATGAGAAGCCTGCGCGCCGCAACGAAGAGTAGTCCCCGCTCACCACAACTAGAGAAAGTCCACGTGCAGCAATGAAGACCCAACACAGCCATAAATAAATAAATAAATAAATAAATAAATAAATAAATAAGAGTGTGTGTGAGACGGAGAAAAAAGACCAAAAAGAAACAACCCAAAATGTTAGATCAGTTTAATTTAAAAAAAAAAAAAGTAATCCAAAGGTCAATTCATCTCACATCCCCCTTTTAACCTTCCCTGACCACCATAACTTAATGTGACTTATCCTTTCTGTGATTTACAATTCAGTAAGTCTTACCTCCCATACTTCGTTCTTGTGCTATTCTGTATATGTAATTACCATTTAGTAATGAATAAAACTCACATTTTTTGAAAAGTATAGTTCATTATAGGTGTTTAAATTGGTCATTATTTGTCTACTTAATCTACTGTTATATAGTTAACTAAGAGAAGTAAAGATGTGCATGGCTCATATGGAGAGACACTTTAGAAAACACTTCCATCTGGTAAGCTTCAGAACTGACAGGCTGTAAGCAAAGAGCTTCTGAAAGAAGCTGCAGAGAAATGACAGTTTTAACTAGTGCTCTGAAAACAATGTGTTACTCTGCAAAGTAGAACTAAATTTGACCTGAACATACCAGTTTTAATTTATAGGTAACATAACACAACTTTACTTATGGAATATTCATTGAGTAAATAGGGCCTATTGGACCTTAATCATTGCTTTAGAAAGTCATGGAACTTGATGGTTGATATCACTATATAATCGTGCTATTTTTTCTCATCTGGTTTTCTGATTTTTCTCAGAAATTCATATGCTCAGGTCATTACTCCAGAATCATTTTACATTTTTAGATTCATCTCCAAAGCACCCCAGTTTCTTGATTTACACCCACATGACTCCCTCTGTCTGACTTCCCTCCTGTCTTAAAGGAAGAATAGTTCCTCTCCTTCCCTAAATTAGCTTGTACTTTGATTCCAATTCTTATCGGTCTCTTCCCAAACCCGGAGTCATCAGCAGATGAAACTACTCTCATTTACCATCATGTTCTCCTACTTCTATATTAGGTCAAACATGCAAACCAACAAAATTATTTAAGTACTACTCTCTCAATTTCTCAATCCTTCTCACCAAAACTCTAAGAAAAAAGTTGACACTATACCTATTACTTGAAACAGGGTATGTACCTCAGCACAGCTGCTGACTGTCTGTCTGTGTGACTTTTCTTTTTCCTTTCTCTCTTTTTTTTTTTTTGGCTGCAACTTGGCTTGTGGGATCTTAGTTCCCCAACCAGGGATTGAACCTGGGGCTTCGGCAGTGAAAGCGTGGAGTCCTGACCACTGGACCACCAGGGAATTCCCAATGTGTGACTTTGAACAGGCCATGTAACCTACCCAAGTTTCAGTTTCTTCATTTAAAAAAGAAAGTATTCTGGCTTCCCTGGTGGCACAGTGGTTGAGAGTCCGCCTGCCGATGCAGGGGACAAGGGTTCATGCCCCGGTCTGGGAAGATCCCACATGCCGCGGAGCGGCTGGGCCCGTGAGCCATGGCCGCTGAGCCTGCGCGTCCGGAGCCTGTGCTCCGCAACGGGAGAGGCCACAACAGTGAGAGGCCCGTGTACCGCAAAAAAAAAAAAAAAAGAAAGTATTCTTACCTCACAGAATATTGCAAACTAGAAAGAAAGAATACCCGATTCAACATTTATCTCTTTGCAAATGAATCTAAAATATTTCTAGGCAAAATCTCTTTAATCTCGTCTTGCATGTTCAACAATCTGCTTGTCAAACTGCAGAATTTCCTGCTTCCCCTATTTCATTCAGAGGTCCACTCTTCTTAAGACCATTTCAGCATCATGTTTTCTTTTCCCTACTCTCTGTTATGCAATTAGTCACTAGGTCTAAATGAATCCCCCTTTCTCTTTTCAGACCTGGTTTGACTCTTGCCAAAATGATAACAATAGTTTCTAAAAGCTTTTTTGTCACTCTTCTAATCAGCTCCTCTTCCAGTTCATCTCTATTTCTGAGCCGTCTTTTTGTGAACTGCATAAATTCTTTTCTCACAATCTTTCAATTCATTCCCAGTAACAACAAAAGTAAACTAAAATTGATCATTCTTTCAATATGATCTGACATTCAGGCTCATACTGTTCTATTAATTTTTTTTAGTCCAGTCAAATTGAGCTATTTACCCCTCCTTTGGATATAGCCCTTGCCTTTTAGCCACTGGGTCTTTGCTCCAGCCTTACCTCCCTCTGGAATTTTTCCTTGTCCATCCAACTGTGGAAACACAACTCCATCCTGATTTTAACTTCCTCTTCTCTGTAGCCAGAAACAAACTACTTCTTTTCTGAATGCGTTGATATTGCATTTTATCTTTTTGGTGGCCTACCTTCTCAGACAATGAGTAAAATATGAGATATCCACCCCTCCACCTACAACCCACATACCCATGAAAGGATTAGAGGAAGGGATAATTCTATTCATTTAGTATCTTTTGGTGTAGAGAGTAAATACTTTCCAATGGATAAATGTTGAAAATAAGCACAAAATCTACTGCTCAGTGGTAGTAGTTATAGATATAGATATAAATATAGATATACAGATATTGTAAAACAAAGAATGTTTTCCACCATCCGATTCTATAAGGATCCAGTCATTAGCCACTGCATTCATTGACCTACAGCACACCCTGAAAAGAATTCAGGATGAAGAACAGGATGAGACACTCTGTGCTTTGGGAAAACAGGCAAAACAGTCTTTTAGATAGTTAGATATATTTCACGAAAAATTTTTATATACCCAGATTTTTGCATCTTCCCATACATAGAAAAGCGCTAAAATCATTAACTGAGATATCTATTCCTCGTGACTAGCAATAATCTTCTATCTGGATGTATGCTTGACTGCACATATTTCTTAGTCAAAATCGTATATACACTGGCCAGTTTGAAACAGCTCCCGAGAGCTACTGAGAGGCTGCCTCCCGGGCTCTAGTGCTCAGTAAGGTCTCCGAATAAAACTGAAACTCACAGCTCTCATGTTGCGCGTTTTTCCTTCTGTCGACAATGTAGACATAGACCCAAAGGCGGATATAAATTTGCCAGTTAACTAATATTAATCTATATAGACACATTCTCTTAAATGCAAGTCCTTACGATGATCTGCCTGAGAGCCCAGTTGTCAGAGATGTCCTGGTCAGGGTGTATATTATAAATTATTTAAGTGGAAAGATATGTTACAAATGATATTATCCAATTCATTCATTTTATAGATGAAGAAACAGATGCCCAGAAGTATTAAGGATTTCTGAGTCTGTTTCTATATATTTCTGCTCAGTTAAGCAGTTCTATTTATTCTGTGCCTAAACGTTTTTTTTTGGATAGGACCTGTTAATTAGGTAATTAGGGCTTATTCCTCAACTTAGAATGTTCTTCTCTAATCTGTCAGAGAAACAGAAAATTGTTTCCTCTTTACTTTTTAGCTATCACTAAACAAATATTTTCCCCCTGCTTCTCTTCCTGCTTTTCTCATAGCCAATCAGGAAACTTTGAGTTAATCAAATAAATAGGACAAATCACAAAGTCCTCCCTTCCCTTCAGCTATCAGTAAGTTAGTTCAGGAATATTATAGCTTTTTTTTCTTGAAATGATTCCTTGATCTACACATTAACTTTTTAACTGATAATAAATATGTAATTCCCTAGAAATGTCCATAACTGGCTCACTCTTATCTAAGGGAAAAGAATTATGTGGAAGCAGACTAGAATTTTTGTGATATAGGGGAACAAAACTTGCCACCCCCAAATCTCTTTGGCATGCAAACTATTTCGTGGTGAAAACAATCAAGGCCCAAAAGATTCAGGAAAAACCTTAGACCTCCCCACTAACTGCCTAAAAGAAATTACACAGAGAGCCTGTTCGCAGAATAGAGATATCACCAGAGATACCTGCAAAGATTAAGGGCCAGGTATGGCGAGGGAAGCTCTAGGCAGGTCCTAAAGATCAGGGTCCACTCTGCATCCCATTGTCTCTGCATGGCCCAGCAAACATTTGTTTACCAAACATGTGCTTTTCCATCTCTATGTCAATTGCCTTCCTTCCCTAAAGTCCCAAAGCACTATCCCCAACATCCTCTTCTGTTTTTAGATGAAAATGGTATTTAAGGTGAGGGCTTCAGCCATTTTGGTGAGTTACTCAATTTACCTGGGTCTCCCCTGTGTATATTTGTTATTAAACTTTTGTGTGATTTTCTCCTATTAATATGTCTCATGTCAGTTTAGTTCTTCATCCAGCCAAAAGAACCTAGGAGGGTAGAGGAAAATTTCTTCCCCCCAACAGTGGGGAAATATAAGGCAAAATGTAGAGTTGGCCCACAGTGATAGGGACAAAGTAGGTGATTAAATAGTTAATCCCAATAGAGCATTGTAAGTAAAAAAAAAAAAGTATGGGAGACCCCTGTAAATTAATGATCACTCAAGAAAGCAGGTTTACTTAACCACAAAACCAAGCAGGCTTGCTTAGCAACAAAACCACACAAAAGAAGCATGAGACGTGTCCCAAAACAATAAGACAATGGTGGCATGAGACCCATATCCTGCCCAATGAGTTAAGTAAGTTAATGACCCCTAGGACATGCTCTCTGCACACATAAAAAACAATACTTTGTGGAAAGGTGACATTTCAAAGTAAAAGATACTCATTGTACTGAGACCTGAAATAATTTTTCCATCGTGCCGTAACAGTCCCACCTTGACCATGTAGGGATAAGAAAACTCCCCTGCCCAACATGGAGGAGGAACTGATGAAGGAAGCGTGACATCTACTCAAGAATGAGGAAGAAGGTGGTCTTTTCCCCCTCGGCACTTTTCCTTTGCTTATAAAACTGTAGCCCACTAAGTTCTTGGGATGCAGCACCCTCTCGCCCGCCTGCTTGTAAGTCTCACAAGCTTCCTATCCTAATAAATCACTTCTTATCTATCACTTTGCCTCTTGCTGAATTCTTTCTGTGCTGAGACATAAAGGACCAGAACTCCTGGGAGCCCCCTGAAAACGCCACCTGGCGGTTTCAACAAGACTGTCTTCTAGGTGGCAACAGTACTCAACATAAAGGTTTCCCAAATATTTAGGAAGGGAAGAATCTTTCAAGATGAGGTAAAGGGTTTGAGAAGCTCCTTAATTGAATGGAACAGATAGGAACAAGAAGAAAGTCAGAACTCAAGTGGACCAAAGCTGGGAAGAGGAGGTGGGGTTCTTCATGCACCACAGGAAACTGGCTTCAATATCCATGTTATAAGAACCTGGTGGGGTTTGGTAAAGTCATCGACCAGAAACTGCAGGATGAGAATATTAAATATTAGTCACTCAATAAATATTTTTGATTAATTAAATTCTAAATTTTGTCTTATTTTATTAGAATATTTGGCTTACTTGGGGCTTGGGGATCAGAAAGACATAAGTTTGAGTCCCAGATGCACTACTTACCATCTATTTGGCACTGGAGATATTAGCTAATTTTTCTAAGACTCTTTTCTCCTCTGCAAATGAAATTTACTGACTTACATCATTCGATTGTTTTGAGGATTTAATAATATAAAATATGTCATTGTTAACTTACTCTCTGACATGGAACTTCTGAACACTGAGGTGAAGAGGTTAAATGAAGAAAACAGAGAGGTATATTTCATCATCCAAAGCAACAGCTTCTAAAAACATTTACTAAACATGTATTAGATTGTGATGCTGTATAGTGCAGTAGCACTGAGAAAACCTTGACTGCTTTTTACTTTTTGGGTGGTAATTTTCTTTAAAACCTTTTCTGAGTTCAAAAACAAATGGGCTTTTCTGACCAGTCACCCTCATCAAGGGAAAAGATTGAATGTCTCATCAGGCAGTGTACCCCTGACTGTTTTAAGTACAAGTCCTCCTGGAAAACTCTTAGTTTTGCTCACTGAACCATAAAATTAAAGTACCATAGAAGAAATCCAGAATTGCTACAATGCCAAAATATGTATCACACAATACTGAAAGGCTTCAAAATTACTGTATTTACAAAAGGGTTTAACAGATTAAATAAATGCAAGTTTTATGGTCTAAGAAAGGAAACGCAATTTTAGTTAACTAGCACTTTTCTACTGTTCTAAACCTTTTAATGGGTGCAGAGGGAATTTGCACTTACTGAAGTAGATCAGTGAAATGATAATTTGTCTTTGAATAGAGTACTTTTATTACATTAATTTCTGCCATTATGGTGGGAGATAAGATGTAAGCCAGAGTAACTGAAAATTAAAGTCCAAAAAAGAGGAAAAGAAACAAAAGAATAGCTATGTCACATTACAAAATATGTATGACAAATGAATTTTATATAGCCATTTATTATAATCATTCAATGCCAATTATATGCACTTACTCGTGCTTGACTTGTCTTTACAGTTATTACAAACCATTCCCTTTAAAAGGTACATTTTATTTTTTATTGTTAAAGAACAGAAGAAGTGATCCAGAGCAGATACAATAGAGAAGAAACAAATAGGTTAAAAGACTAAAAGAATAAGGTAACTTTAAGATCTTGAACTGGTTTTTTATTTCTTAAAATTATAACATTTTCTCTCATACATTTTCTAGATTTGGTGTTAACAAAATCGATGCCCTTTGAAAGTCAATGATAACAAGGAGAAAATACTGAGAATACTAATTTGGGTAAATGACATTTTAAAATTCAAAAAATATCTGCTGAAGGTAAATTAGTAACGAGTGACTTACTAGTCAGGGAGATTGTTAGGTAAATTTTTTAAATGTTATTATAAAACATTCAGATATATAAAAAGAATATATTTTTATATATATCAGATATATAAAAAGACTAATACAAGTTCATACATATGCACTACTCATCTTAAAGGAAACATAACCAGTACGGTGAAACTGTGTATACCTTGCCAAAATATCTTTCGTCTCTTCTACACACAGGTAACCAACACCATTAATTTGGTATTTATCATTCTCATGAATCTTTTTATAATTTATACACACACATGCACACACATAGTCCTTCTCACTTTGCCTCATTCTGTCTTCTTTTCTAAGTTCAAAATGTAGATGCTTGGCTCATTAATTTTCAGCCTTTATTCTTTCCTTATAAATATTTTTTAAAGCAATACATTCTTCTCTAGTTACTATTTTAGATGGACCTCTGAAGTTGCATTATCTAATTCCTTTTTGGTCATTCAATCCCAAATATGTTCCCTTTCCCATTCTGATTTATTTGATCAGTATGTTATTTAGAAGACATTTTTTTAAGTTATCTTTTAAAATTGATTCCTAACTTTGTTAACCCTAACACTATGCCTGTATGAAACCGAATCTTTGAAATTTTGTTGCGACTTCATTTATGGCCTAGTACATGGTCAATTTTTGTAAATGTCCCATGAATGCATGTGGAAAATGCAGCCACTGACATTTTAACATTATAACAGGTGTGTAGGGTATTTCACTGTGGATTTAATTTGCATTACCTCGATAATGAACTGGAATTTATAGCCCCTGCGCCCCCCCAGGAGCCCCGTAAAAGCCATCAAATCCCTGAAAAATGTCAAATGCTGTGTTCAGGAGAGAGTGTTTATACCATCAGATATATAGTAAGTCCCTAAGTAAGGAAAAGTTAAGAAGCACCAACTTGGGAGGGCTAGTTCTATTAAATGGCTTTCTGTGTGAGTGGCTGAGTCATTTAGGGATATCTCAAGGATATTTCATGTCTTCTTTTCATTGTGCTCATTATCTAACGTAAATGGCAGCATAATATTGCATAGTATTGTTGTCTCATAATTTTCCTAACACCTTCATTACCATTAAGTATCTTTTGTTATTTCTGTATTGCAAATACTTTTTATTATATGTATTTCATGTCTGTATTTTGGTACAATCCCCCAAAGTTGATTAACTCTAAATGAACATTTTCTGCAGCTCAGTGATAATTAAATTGCTTTTAAACAAAATCTTTACTGTGATAAAAGGAGAACTATCTTACACAGGGTACATGTCTGACCCTCCTTCCAGAATCCATTCTGGTGAAACAGCTTTGCTGATGACCTATCTAGACATCATTCCGGCTGTTCCCCCTGGGCTTCAGGCACACTGCCAAGTGAGGAACTTACCTGACTTTAGAGGGCCAGCTTGGCCAATTTAACTCTATTTTAGGAAAAGCAGACATTAAAGTCCACGATCAATGGAAGGGAGTGCTGGGAGTCCATTGTACTCCTGGGAAAGGATGGCAGCAGCTGCCTGGAGAGAAGACAGGATATTGCCTTCATTACCCCTGCTTCTGCTGGGCAAAAGGAAGTTTCAGTCGAGGACTTGGTGAGACTGAGAGAAGTCAGGATCAAACTCTGACTTGTGTACCTGAAGCAAGGCTTCCAATGACCCTATAGATATGAAAAGTCATAGCAGGTACAGATCAAGATCATGTGACCAATCAGGACCCAATACATAGGGAAATATGATAACACACAGCAAGTGCTAAGTGCTCTGCAATATACCTGAGCTATACATATGAGCAAAACGTGACTTCTGTGTACTAGAGGTACATCATTTAGTGGAAAAGAAAGGAAAGTAAAAAACACCATAGGAAGACTGCTCTCATCTCAAGTGCACTAGATGAAGAACTTTACACAAATTTACAAAAAGTCCAAATGTAAATAAATTTTAAATAGTATAAAATTATTCGATATCATTATAATAGAGTTTGAATTTATTGGTTGCTGGGCAGCAGGAATAGTCTGACCTTCTCCCTAACAGGAACCTCAGTTACACAGCACCACCAGAAATGGCATCAGGACATGGATACTGAAAGCGACACTTTGCAACCATCCAAACACATAGTGTACCAATTGTGTATGCCAACTTTTCTCTCTTCTTCACTTTCCTTTGGGGTATCTAGGAACATAAAGTAGATCCTTCTTGGTAGAAATCTAAGGATCCCTGTTAGACTAAACATACTAAGATGTCTATTCTTACTAGATCCTGTTCCTTGGAGCAGAATCGTTGTATATTACATCACCCACTCTAGTAACTGATGTTACTGTCCAGTGAATAGTTTATGAATGAATGAGTGCATACATGCCTTTATTTCTTCCCCAGAGTAATAATGTTGCAGAGAGCAGCCAGATGTTTAATTAAATTGTGTAACAGGGTGGTTTCCGTGTGTGTGCCTGCATGTGTATATAGCATGGGTATATTTTATTGTATTGACAGAACTTAGGGCTAAACTATACATGAGAGTTGATTTCACCTAAAAGTTTCATGCAAGATCTTACAAGTGTGTGCCGCCAGAAGTTCTCCTGCTCTGTTAAAACCTCCATATAAATAAAACAGTTCACTAAATGATAGTGATTTCTGTTTACTTGGAATTTAAACAATGGGAATACTCTTAAGAACTTAAACCATATCATAAACACAACGACAAATATATGAAAATAAGTGAACTTGGATGTTACTTTTTTAGTACAAAAATGTTCCAGTCTTAGGCGAAAAGAGCTGGGTAGAGATTTGGACAGCTGCTTGGCACTTAGGCTATACCACAATTTGCTATGTTCAAGATTCAAACTGGAAAATATCCATAGGGTATTAATCAAAATAAGTTACTCTGTTACTATAGTTAACGTTCTCCCTTGGATAATGTCATGTTTTGCGTTTCAATGTAGCAAACTTAATTTTTACGAAAATAAGCAAATATTTGGAAATTACATTTTGTTGGAGAGTCTAAATATATTGTTAAGCAATATGTGTTTCAACTTATATATCACTGTTATTAAGCAAGACGGTATTCTTAAATTTGAGGATCATGTTAACTATTAGCCTAGAGCAAAATTTATTTTAATGGAAATTTTGATAGATACTTAACCAAAGAAGTGATATTATACCTCTAACTTAATGCTTATTAAAAGGGCATATAAATTATAGTGAACAATAGGGAGGTGAAATGATCATTCTTAGAGAGTTGACTGAGAATCAGCTTGTCTTCTCAATGCTTTAGTATTCAAGTATCCGTTTGTTCTAGGAAACATGGGGTTTAGACCTCTGATGCATTTAAAATAGTACTAAGATGTGCCACATTTTATTGCATTAATTTCTTCAGTAATTTGATTTTCAAAAAAGGGGAAGGAAAGTAGGCTGCTGCCTATCTGTATGGTTGAGCTTGTGTTTTAACAAACTCTTCTTTGCTGCGTTCGACTCCATGAATACACAGTACAAAGACATGATATTGTTTCAAACAATGCAGAGATTCATGACCTCTTTTATAAAAAGGGTCATTTGATTTCTGAAATTAAGCCATTACCTGGTTCCCTCTAGCAGTGACTTTTCTGGAGCAACTCTCTCTCTTCACCTCACCTCCTTACCACCTGCAATGGCCAGTGGGTAGCCTACATTTCCTGTTCCTACTTTGGGAGAAAAATTGGGAGATTTAGTGCTGTGTTATCCTCAGAATCTCTGAATGGTTGCCTGCCTGCATACTGGGAATCGAATCCCTCACTCTGTAGAACTGGTCAATTCTTATAGATGAGTATTTTGTTAACTTCCTTGCTTAATTTTCCACATTTCTTTCCTGGTTTTCAGACATCTGGTGTTTCTCCACTAAAAAAATGTTCTAAAATGTGACATGCGACTGTTACAATACAAAAGAAGGGTTTTTTTCTCCCAAATGTGATGTGAAAGTAAAACCCTAGGATACCAAATAATTTTCAGTAAATGCTTCACTGTAGTGTATGTTAACAGTTGGATATCACATCCATATGCTGCCAGCTTCTAGATGCTGAGGTAGAACAAGGAAGGAGGTACTGAGGTTTTAGGAGAACGCTCATCAGTGGGTTCAGCATCCTGCTAAGCTAGCCACTGGGTCAAGTGCTCATGGGTACAGCTGGTGGCAAGTCCCTGCAATCAGAAGTCATCACTAGCAGGAAGACTCTACAGTCATTTTAATCATTCTTTGGCAAAGCTCACAGTAAATGTACTAACTGGATATATTTTCCTGGAAACTGTCACTGTGGCTTTAGTATCCTGCTTGAATTGAGGCAGTGTGACATAATGCAGAATCACTGATGATAAAATCAAATATTCTACTGGTCCTGAGCCTATAGAACCTGAGCCTATAGAACTTTATTCTATAAAGTTACTCTAAGTCTTTTTTTTTTTTTTTTTTTTGCAGTACGCAGGCCTCTCATTGTTGTGGCCTCTCCCGTTGCGGAGCACAGACTCCGGACGCGCAGGCTCAGCGGCCGTGGCTCACGGGCCCAGCCGCTCCGCGGCACGTGGGATCTTCCCGGACCGGGGCACGAACCCGTGTCCTCTGCATCGGCAGGCGGACTCTCAACCACTGCGCCACCAGGGAAGCCCTATAAAGTTACTCTAAGTCTTGATCTAGGGAACAGCATTATTGTTTACAAGGCAGAAGGTGTGTACAGTATGTCTAAGATATTATTTAAGTGGACCCTAGAATATTTACACAATGGTGAAGAGTTGAGAAATATGGAATTTTATGTTTAATCAAAATGTGCAGGGCTTCCTCCATCCACCTTTTTTTTTTAATTGCTCCTCCATCCACCTTTATTTTTAATTAAAAAAATTTTTTTTTTTATTTTTGGCTGCTTTAAGTCTTTGTTGCTGCACGAGGGCTTTTCTCTGGTTGCAGAGAGCGGGGGCTACTCTCCGCTGCAGTGTGTGGGCTTCTCATTGCGGTGGCTTCTCTTGTTGTGGAGTACTGGCTCTAAGCATGTGGGCCTCAGTAGTTGCAGCACACGGGCTCAGAAGTTGTGGCATGTGAGCCCCAGAACAAATGGGCTTCTGTAGTTGTGGTGCGTGGGCTCAGTAGTTGTGGCTTGTGGGTTCTAGTAGAGTGCAGGCTCAGCAGTTGTGGCGCATGGGCCCAGCTGCTCTGTAGCATGTGGGATCTTCCTGGACCAGGGATTGAACCCATGTCCCCTTCACTGGTAGGTGGATTACTTAATCACTGTGCCACCAGGGAAGTTCCTCCTCCATCCACCTTTAAATGAGATTATGTTGTAGTTAAAGCAGTGTTCAGTGTTTACATTATTATTACTATTTAAACATTACTCACAAATGAGTCATGAAGTTTTCTAGAAGTACATCTCCTATCTTGTATGTTGTCCTGTTCCCCTGGAGTTCATAAATGCCTCCATTTCTCCATTGTCTGATTTTTTCCATCTAAGTATCACTAATTTCCCTCCAAAAATGCAAATCTTCTCTCAATTCATTTTTAAAAGAAGCAAAGTAATCTCCCAGATTTTTCAATTTGGGAATTTATTTCCTGCTCTTGTAGAAAATTTATGAAACATACAAAAATAAATAAAAGGAATAATTCTATGAGTACTAAAGTACTCACTGCTCAGTTTAATAAAGGTTTACGTGAAATATAAAAGTCCTCATCTACCTTCCCCTGATATATCCCTAGTGACTCATGTAATCTCTGTTCCAAATTTAATGTTGATGACTCATTCACAGTTCTATACTTTTTCCATGTATATATACATAACAAAGCAAATGTATTATATTTCAGGATACTGTAAAATATTTTAGAAATGCTACCATACTGTTGTTAAAATATAATACAAAAGAGAGACCAAACTTGTAAATTCCCTGGGCAGACAAAACTATTTAAACCATGTGAGAAGAACTAAGTCTAGCTTATTTCATGAACAAAACAAAATGGTTATTTCTTGTAAATGTCTCTGATAATTATAAAAGAAATTTAAGTCATCTTCTGAAGATGGTATAAGATGATCACTTTTAGCTAACTCCTTGCTGTCCAGAAATCCCATTGTATTAACCAATCATTGTAAAGTTTAAAGAACTTCCTCATTTTCACTTTATAATCCATCCTGTAACATCATGCCTCTGAGCTTCATACCAGTTTGGGGTTTGAAAGCTCCCCAGTTTGATAACTGTTCATTCCTGTTGATACACATAATTCTGATTCACTGACTTGCACTGCTCTGTGGCTTAACCATTATATTGAACATGCATAAGCAGTGGAAGTAAGCACAAAGCTACTCTATTTTTGTCTTTCCATGTCACTTTAAATCCTCTGAGTGATTCTACTACTTGCAAAGACAGAAAATGAAAAATTCTGTTAGATCCCATGACTTAATGGAAACTGTGAGAGCTGTAAGTCACAAAACAGTCTCAATTCACTGTGTAAAAGGTCCAGTCATGTGTTACTACCAAAGTCAAAATTTGATTTAAAGTTTCAGCATCTCCTCTGGCTCAGCTTGTCTCTGTATAAGAAAGAAGCTTGCAGTTAGCCAGAAAGAAGGACCTGGCATTTTCTTAACCTTTGACTCCTCCTCTCTCAACTCCCTGGAGTTGGGGATGCTATCTTTCACACATAAGGAAAGTCAAGGAGAATTGCAAAGATGCTCACCCCAACAGGTTTGAACAACTGAGCTAAAGCGAACAATTGCAACTTCTAGATTTTTAATATGATTTTAATAACCTGGTTTGTTTCAGCCACATTTGTGTCATTTAATGTTACTTGCAGCCAAGTTCCTTTCAAAACAATATGCTCTTTCAATGGTATTAGAGTGAATTATCTGTGACTTCTGTGATAATGTGGTTTTTTTTTCTTTTTTCCACTTTAATCTGTTACTATGGTGAAGAACAAAGGTTTTTTAATGATAAAAGACTTTTGCATGTCTGATATAAACCCAATTTTTGTGTTTATAGATATAGATACTACAGATAGATATTCTGTATTCTTACACGATTTTTCCTCCTTCTAAAACTCTAAATAGTTGTGTATTGAATGTTCTCATTTCATCTTCTTATATTTCATAATTTCTACCTCTCTTTCACTCTGTGATTTAAATTATTAAATATTTTGTATATAATATTTTTATGTCTACTAGTTTACTAATTCTCTTTCTACCCATGTTATGTACTATTAATCTAGCATATTGAATTTCTAGTAAATTCTCAAAATTCTCTTTGGTTCTTTTAAAAATATACCTTTTCAATTTTTACAGCATCTTGTTTTTAGTTATTAATATACTCCTTCATTTCTTTAAATATATTAAACATTTTTCTATATTCTATATTCCCTGACTAAAATTTCAGGATCTTCAGATGTTGCTGAGATATTTCTTAAGTGACTCTTATCTTGTCATCTTTTTCTTTATGTGATAAGTGATTTTTGATAATGAGTTTATATTCCTTAGAACTTGACCATAAGTAATTATTTAAAGTTTGTTTTTCCAGAGATGTGATCCCTGAACCTTGAACTAATCTGTGTCCAACAACCAATGTCCAACAACAAATTGGGGTTTGAATAGTAGATCTTATTTTCAGATTTAACATTTCAAGGATAAAACTTCTCATTTTCATGTTATGTTCTCTAGATTGAAATTTACATCATCATTACTATTATTTTTTTGTATCCTCATTTCTCATATGGTTGTTATTCCTGATAACTCAAAGTTTTAAAACCTCAAAGTAGTAGGAAATGATTTTGCTATGAAAGAATCATCTGATTCTACATTTCAAGCTGTGTCAGGAAGATAACTGATACACTTTCTAATAGCTTTCATGTATTGATATTGAAAGTAATTATATCTAACAGCTCTGTAATTTTGAAAACTTCCTGTTTCTTTGGTATCTTACAGAATTTTGTCTTAATTTCCTGCATCTATTGTTTTTGTGAAAGTTTCAACTCAAATGTGGAAGAACTAAGCTGTATTTATGGGTGTCAAAGAAGGAGCTGAATAATCAACATATGTCATATTAAAACACTAATTAAAAATCAAATTCTAAAAGTGATGACAGTAATGGGTAATGCTGATGAAAAACAGAGATTGGCCAGAGATGAAAACAATTTGAAAAATAGTATCTGTCATTTTTTTCTATTTCCATGTGGCTACAATTGCACAGTTTTGTGCTGCTTCACGAATCAAATACAAAACCTGTTTTTTCATTTAAAACCCTTTTCCTAATGCACACAAGAAAGTTTATGTGGAACACAACTTAACCCAGTTGTAAATTTTGTTAAATCATCTAGAGCAACCCACCAATGTTGTCCTCCTCATGTTAGAAGTGCTACAGCTGTCAGCTCATTCCATTTGCTACAGAGAATGTACCCTTTTTCAAAGGGCATTCCCATTTAATACCTCGTTTTATTCTTATAACTTCCCTACGTGGTTATATCACAAATGAGAATACTAACGCACCAAGTGGCTGAGAGATTTGACTAAAATCACAAGGCCCCAGGGTGCAGATGTGTAGAGGGAAAAAGAGAACCAGGAGACCTGGACTCTGCTCGTGACTCCGCCTCTCATGAGCTTGCCTTTGTGTGTACAAAACTGCCTGCTCTGCCTAAAAGCCTCACAGTATCATTCTGAGAAACAAGGGCAATATTATGTGAAATGTGAAAGTACGTTCAAACCCACACAGTGATAGACCAATACAAGATGATATTATGTGACATGAAAATCATGTTATGAAGAGCAGGCTGAATCTAGCTCTAGCTTCTGTGTAAAAGAAGAAAGATGATATTTCTATACCACTCAGAAAGACATGTGCCAGAACAATCTATTATGACAGAAACATTGTTTTAAATTTCCTAAGGAAAGGGAAGTGTTGTTATTTCCTACTGGGAGAGAAAAGAAGTCTTAGAAGAAAATGTGGCAAGAGTCACGAACTTTAAATCAGGATATTTGGCTTTAGATCCTGGTCTTTTTCGGCTCTGACACACTCTATTGCTATAATTCTGCTTTCTAAGTGGAGGGCCTCTGTGAAATTGCTAAATATTGATACAGTAATACCTCAATGCTCTTAATAATGGAATTCTTCAGTTAATTGGGTGTTACCTCAGTTTCTTATCTTTTCATATTCCTTCTCTCACTACTGTTTTTACTAACTCTCCCTCACAGATTTTTCTCACACAATAGTCTCTGATATCCCCTTCCCCTAGCCCTCCCTCATTTTTTTAAGTTCCACACTACCCTCCTGCATCTCTGGCTATAGAGTGTAAGGACTATCCTTGTTTTGCAATCCAAACAATCCCAACACCTTCAGGGCTCCACATTTTTAGAGCAAAAGATAAACAATATCACAACTTTACTGGAGAGTCTGTGATAAGCAGAATAATGGCGCCACCAAAGACATCCACATCCTAATGTGGACATGTTGTTACCCTACATGGGAAGAGGGATTTTCCAGATGTGATTAGACTAATGGTTTTGGGCTAGGGAGATTATCCTGGTTATTCAGGTGGATCCAACATAATCACAGGGGTCCTTACGAGGAAAAGAAGGGAGCAGGAGAGTCAGAGTCAGAAAGAGAGATATGACTATAGAAGCAGACGTCAGAAAAGAAGTTTGCAGATGCTACGCAGTTGGCTCTGAAGTTGGTACCAGGGGTCACAAGGCTAGAAACGCAGGAAGCTTCTAGAAGCTGGAAAAGGCAAAGAAATGGATTCACCCTAGAGTCTCCAGAAAGAACTCATACCTGCTGAGCTCAGTCATACCCATTTCAAACTTCTGACCTCCAGAACTTTAAGATAAATTCCTGGGTTTTTAAAGCCTCCACGTGTGTGGTGATTTGTTGCCAACAGGAAACCAATAGAAAGCTGTCTGCTCTTCTCAGCAGTTTGACTCATCTCTAAGCTGGACTTTGGCATAACTGTAAAAGTTATGTTCCATTTAGTTCCTGGAAGACCTTAAGAAGCTATGTATATTTTGAAATTTTCCAGAAATGCTCCAATCCCCAAGTTAGTCACATAAAAATAATTTTGAGAATATTTTTCATCGTAATGCAATTTGCATTCCATTTATATTCTCCTTAACCTAATGCTGGCATAATTGATGTTCTCAGGTAATCACAATGAGCTAGCTTACAAGAGGTTTCTAGATAATGTTTAAAGTTGTTTGCAACCCTGAGCTTATGTGATTATATTGTAAAAAAACAAATTAGAAATCACCCAAACCTATCAACTCCTTTCCTGAAGTGTACTCTGTGTGACTCTGATTACAGCATATATCATCTTAAATTTCATTATCTAATATATGTCTAAGTTTCTCTGAATTACTAATTATTGATATCTGGATATTTCTATGGGTGGGGCTATCTACTTTTAAAATCCTTTCTGCCTTAGCTAGTCATGCAGAATTCGGGGAGCAGCCCTCTCACCATCCAAACATACTCTACGGAATAATACTCCTATTCCACTGTGGAAACACACTGTTTCTGAATTTCTTTATTGTGTAAGAATGGGAAGTTACACAATGGGAAAGTAATAGTTATTCACTGATGACCATGGAAGGATACATGGAGGGAAACTTAATTCAGTAGATTTCCTTGAAGATGGAATAAGACACAGAAGAAAAGAATTAGCCAGTCTGGGAAACAGGGAGGGGAAAAAATACTAACTTCAAAAACAGGAAGTATACACAAAGAAAAATCCCAAGATGTTTTTGTAGTATCATGGTATATTGAAGATATTATGCACAGCTAAATATTTCAGAGGCATGGGATTTAGGTCACATGGACTTAGGAGATGAGGCTGGAGAAGTAAAGGGGGACAAATCAAAAAGGCTCTGCTCAATAAATGCTAAGGAATTTGATCTTTAACCTATAGGACACAAGAAGCCAAGTGAGCACTTTAAATAGAGAGATAACATAGCTAGTGTTGTATTTTAAACATCTGGGACCCTGTATGGATGATAGATTTGAGGGAGATGGTTATATGGGCAAGAATCCAAGTTCAGAGGCTGTTGTAACACTTTGATCGCAAACGATAAGAGTCAATGGTGACAGGTATGGAGGGGGGAACCATTTATTAATTGGCGTGCAAGCAAAGGGATAATGATTGTCCTTCCCCACTGCCACTATCACCAACACCAAGTTTCACAATTTAGTAGTCAGGAGAACCACCAAATAAGAGGGATAAAGGATGATAAATTTCATTTTATATATATGTCTCTGAAAAACAAAGAATAAGAGGAGAGGCCAAATAGGTGGTTGACAAAGCTTGGTTGAATATGTATTTGGAGTATTATCAGTACACAGATGGATAAGAGCATTTGCCTTTTGAAGACTTGACTCCCCAGTTTCACTAAAGACCTGGAACTAGAAACACTACTTAGTCTCCATGAGCCCCATTTTTCTCATCTGTAAAATGTATATTATAATCCCAAAACTCATAAAGTTTTGTATAGTTCTTATACATATAAAGCCCTTAGCATAATACTTATCCACAGAAAAGGCTTAATAAAACATAGTGAGTTTAGATGAAGTCATGATAGTAACTGCTACAATGATACTATATAGGATGACATAAGAGGATGAAAAGAACAAAGCCATGGGGTCACATTCATACTTAAATTGTGGGCAAAGAAAAAAATCAATGAGAATATTAAAATGAAAGTGGGAGAGAGAGATAGAGGTAAGAGAATCAGTAGACTATCATGCTATGGAAATTGTAGAGAATATTGTTTATAGCTTTGCTGTTCACCATGGCCCAGTGAAGGATAAGATCTGTGACATAGGATAGACCAATTGGATTTCCTCTCCCAAGTCTTTGACTCTTAGCACTATGATTCAAAAACAGGAAAAATTATATCACCCTTATTCAATCTGTAAGTGGTGACCTGACATAACTGTTTGGTAGCCCCAATATCTGTCCATTTCTGAGTTTACTTCCCAACTCTCCCAATTCATTTCGTAATATCTTTCCCTTAGAGTTAGTATGTGTTGCTTGCAAGTGAAAAACTCTAATTTATACTGAACGAAGAGAATAGTTACCCTCATTTAGGCATAAAATAAGAACTAGTACATCTCCATTGGATTTGCCAGTCAGAAGCTGAAACCTGTTTGCAGTGGATTATGAACAGTGGGAGAGGGAAAGTAGTGGAGATAGTGAGTTTGGGATTCTCTTTGGGGATGAAACATGTGAGAAGAATATGACAAAAAAATCACGTGAGGCTACAAAATGATTGTCCTCACTTTGTTTGGACTGTTTGGATAGTTTCTTTCCTTAGATGTGAGAAACATAAGCATGTTTATAGTACAGGAGAAGCCAACAAAGAGGGAGATTTTTTAAGATACAGGAGGGAGAGGGCTGATGAAAGGAACAAGACAGAGAAAAGGCAAATGAAAAGGAAATAAAATGTCTATGTGGATGGGGTTACTATTGGACAGGCAGAAATACACCATATCTCAGAGACTGGATACACTTGAAGATGGTGTGACTAGGGATGCTAAGAAAAATCATCTGTTGACCTCAGTTTTCTCCTTAAAATAGGCACCAATATCATCAACTGAGAATGAATATACCTGGGTTAAAAGGTGGTTTCAAACTCTTAGAGAGAAAGTCTGGAATAACTTTTAAGGAATATAAGAGATAAACATGAAAAAGGACAAATGAAAGAATTAACAGAATGGACTGAAACTGACAGTAAAATTGAGACCACGAATATTGGTGATTTTTCAGCTGCCCAGATGAAGAAGCAAAAATATGCAGATATTTGACCTAGAAGCTGGGACTTGTGATTAGACTGTTGTGGTCAAAAGAAGGTACAAAAAAGAATCTCTGAATTGAGGCCGGTGGAGCTTCAAGGTCAGAGAGAAGGAAAGGAGGGAAAGAAGTGTAATAGGGAAAGATTGGGTAGGGTGGCTGCTGCTAGTTATCTGAGAGAAAATCAAGGGTGGGCAACATTCATTAACATGAGAGTTAGCTTTGAGGTTGAATAGCATATAAAGTGGAATGAGAACCGGAGTAATCTGGAAACAAAAATGGCTACAGAAGAGGGGACTGTGATTTGGAGTCAAAATTGGAGAGGTTCCTGATGGGGATTAGATTCTCACTGAGACACTGGGAATAGCAGAGACAAAGGACATTGGATTTAAGTAGAGCCAAGAAGGTGAAGGCTAAACTGTTGATGGATTGCAATCTCTTAAGATTATAGGAGCAGGTTTAGAGAAGGGGAAGGGACAACAAATTCCATCAATGGGAGAGTGGGAATAAATAATTGAGAGGTTGGTTGACAGAAGAGGCAAACATTAGTACAGCTAGATGAGAGGAACCAGAGGAGAAAACATATTTTTCGTAAGAATGGATTAATAAAGGGGTAGAAAGCAGCAAAGAAAGCTAAGAGAATATAGACTCACCCCCCTGAATCTATTGAGAATAAGGGGATAAAGTCAAAGAAATAAAGAAAAAATAGACATATTTCTACATTTGATTAGATGAAAATTAGATGCAAATTAAGTAGGTTACATCATCACACAACCCAATATAGCTGTTAGTCATCTGTGATATTTTGGCTTTGGTTTTTTTTTTTTTTTGGTGTGTGTGATTATTCAAGATATAAAAATGATCATTCTTAGCAAAGTTCCTCATTCTTCCCAAGATTTCTCTCATGGGCAAGAATTTAGCAGGAATCTTATAATATTGATGCCTCTGGCTTCAGAGGCGGTCAATTTTCTTATATATTGCCTGTCTTTATCAGATAAGAATGATCAGAGTGTCTTGGACCTTAGCATTCTTTTTTGGTTACTACATTTTGGTTGGTGAATAGCAGCTGGTTTTAAGATTTGTTTATGCCTGAATCTTTTACTCTCAAAATACAACTACTGTACAAAATATACCAAAAAATTACACAATATTTGGAGCTACAGCTTAAGACAAATAATTAATTGCTTAATAACTATGACTCATGTATGATGATTAAAACATATAATCTAATGAAAATAACAGTAAAAAATTCAGGTTTTTAAAAATGTGGCAAACATATACAATTTTTGGTAAAAACGTGAGATATTACTTTCAAAAGTTATTTTTAATTCTTATATAAAGTGTTGGCTCAAAATTGGGACAGAATTAGTTAAAACAGAAGCAGTTTTACACAATAAACCCACCCAACTGTTCCAAGAAGATGTGAACTTATTTTTAAAAAATGATATAGAAAAAGAAACACTAACTCTGTTATTTGAAATTCAAGAAAATTATACATATTGCCAAAAGATGTTTAGCTGCTCAGAGTACCAATATAAAACACTCCATATTACAACGTTGTTTAAAAATAATGTTGTTCTTAATAAACAACTATTCCAAAAAAAAGTGTTACAAATCATATTCTAATCTCCGAACAGCATTTACTGAGTATTAAATTCAACCAGACCCCAAAGGATTCAGTTTATTCAGCGAAGTGAGCTATTTTGTCCAATGTTTCCTTTTGGCAAAATTTCAGAAAAATTACTGCTCAGGAAATTAAATACCACTTTACGACAAATAAAATGGAGCAAAGCTAACTCTTTGCTTCTTACAGACATGTTTAAACATCTTGACTCTCTTCTTTGAGCCATATTTTTATGGTTCTGTTTACATGTAGCCCTAATATTAGTCCTACCAGTGCTTTTAACAACTTTATAGTGGCCTCTTAACTCATCTCTCAGCATCATTTCTGGCCATAACCATAGCTCTGCAGGCTTTATCCCTCCCTTTTTCTCTGATTTTACCTCAAGTCACTCTGCCTATCTCTCCATTATAATATTTCCTCCACCCACAGGGATTTTACATAAGATATTCCTTCTTCATGAATTACCCTGTGTCCTCTCCCTCACTCACTACCTTGTTTACCTATTTAACCATTTCTATTTATCATTTAGGACTCAGCTCTCAGCTGATTGCCTTAGGGAAGTTTGGTCTGACATCCCATGCTCCATCAAACTTACCTCTTCTAATGCTGTGCTTTGCTAGTACTTAGAACAGCTTCATTAAAGACTGGCTCCCCTCAAGACTGTGAGCTCCCTGAAACCAGGGACCATGTTTATACTGCCCATATCGACCCATTTTTCAAATTCCTTTCAGCATTCCTGACTGCCCATATATATCTATTCTTCAGTTGCTCCTTCAAACCAGATGTGACATTTTATAGTTTCTCTAATTAATTAGTGAATTAAATATCTTTGACATGTGTATATATATTTGTATGGTAGCCACTATTTTACCATTTTGAAAATTATCTTTGAACAGCTGTTTTATGATATTTAAATACAAGTACAGGGACTTCTCTGGTGGCACAGTGGCTAAGAATCTGCCTGCCAATGCAGGGGACACTGGTTTGAGCCCTGGTCCGGGAAGATCCCACATGCCACGGAACAACTAAGCCTGTGCACCACAGCTACTGAGCCTGTGCTCTAGAGCCCATGAGCCACAACTACTGAGCCCTCGTACCACAACTACTGAAGCCCGTGCGCGTAGAGCCCATGCTCTGCAACAAAAGAAGCCACCGCAATGAGAAGCCCACGCACCGCAACAGAGTAGCCCCCACTCGCCGCAACTAGAGAAAGCTCATATGCAGCAACAAAGACTCAGCGCAGCCAAAAATAAATAACTAAATAAATAAATTTAAAAAAATACAATTACAAAATTGTAATTGTAAAATACAAGTACAGAAAAATACAATTTTTGGTCCCTCAAAATATTAAAAATAGAACTACCATATAATTTAGCAATTCCACTTCTGAATATTTTTCCAAAGAAAACAAAATCACTAATTAGAAAATATAAATGCATTCCTATGTTCACTGCAGCATTAGTCACAATAGCCAAGATGTGGAAGAAACCTACGTGTCCACTGATAGATGAATGGATAAAGAAGTGATACATATATACAATGGAATATAATTCAACCATAAGAAAGGATGAAACCCTGCCATTTGCAACAACATGGATGGACCTGGAGAATATTATGCTGAGTGAAATAAGTCAAACATAGAAAGACAAACACCGCATGATTTCACTTGTATGTGGAATCTAAAAAACAAAAGAACAAGCATAATAAAACAGAAACAAAGTCATAGATACAGAGAACAAACAGGTGGTTTCCAGTGGGGTGAGGAGTAGGGAGATGAGTGAAATAGGTGAGGGAGACTAAGAGGTACAAACTTCCAGTCACAAAATAAATGAGTCACAGGAATGAAATGTACAGACAGCATGGGGAAGACAGTCAATAACAATGTAATACCTTTGTATGGTGACAGATGGTAACTAGACTTAATATGGTGATCATTTTGTAGTGTATAGAAATATCTAATCATTGTGTTCTGCACCAGGGACTAACATAGTGTTGTAGGTCAATTATACTTCACACAAATAAACTCATAGAAAAAGAGATCAGATTTGTGGTTACGAGAAGCAGGGATGAAGACAGTCAAAAGGTACAAACTTCCAGTTAAAAAATAAATAAGTACTAGGGGTGTAGTGTACAATATGATCAATATAATTAACACTGCTGTATATTATATATGAAAGTCGTTAAGAGAGTACATTCTAAGAGTTCTTATCACAAGGAGAAAATTTTTTTCTTTTTCTTTTACTCTGTATCTATACGAGATGATAGATGTTCAATAAACTTACTGTGGTAATCACTTCATTATGTATGTAAGTCAAATCATGCTGTACACCTTAAATGTATACAGTGCTACATGTATACAGTGCTACATGTATACAGTGCTACATGTCAATTATATAGAACCAGAACTGTAATAAAAATATAAATAAATAAATAAAATATATCATTGTCACTAATGTCAAGCCTTACCCTAACTGTGTATTGGTCAATAATATACTCAGCAAGATATTTAGTAGAAATATTATTTGCATCTTTATTTTATCTTTTAAAGACATCTTTTGTGTGTTTTGTGTGTTTCATAATATTGATATTATTAGAACAACAACAGAAATGCATATACCAAAACCAATCTTCTCACTGATATACATTCATTGAAGTATATTAATAACTGCATATTGATTGATTGCTTTGTTGGAAGCAAATTTAACATACCAACGTGAAGGCCACTTTACTATATATATATACACATATACATACCCCATACATACCACATGTGTATATACACACCACTGTACATACACATACTTGCATGTGTATCTATACTACTCTACATGTACATACATACATATATGTGCACACATACACATGTGTACATGCTACCGTGTGTTCATGTGTATGCATATATGTTCTGTAATTGGGCTGTGAACTCAAACTATTCCTCAGAAGAAAAGAGGAGCTTAGAAGAAATTGCCATGGAAGTAGAAGAGTTTTTAAAAGCAACAAAACCATTTTTAATCAGAAACATCCATAAACAGAGCATAAACTAGTTGGAATAACTAAGAAGATGGTGCCCAACCTAGGATCAGCGTGCCTCTATAGTAAGCACAATAATGACCTCTCAGAAACGCCCATGCCCTGATCCCCAGAACCTGTGAATATTTCACATTATATGGCAAATGGGACTTTGCAGAAGGAATTAAATTTCTGAATCTTCAAATAAGGAGAGTATCCTGGATTATTCAGGTGAGCTCAATCTAATCACATGAGCCCTTAAAAGCAGAGAACTTTAGCTGGAGGCAGAGGAGATATGGGAGAAGGAGAAATTAAAGAGATTCAAAGCATGAGAAGGACTTGGAATGTTCTTGATGGGTTGAAGATGAAGAGGCAACATGACAAGAAACCCAGGTGGCCTTAAGAAACTGAGAGAGACTCGGGCTGACAGCCAGATAAGAAAAAAGAACCTTGGCTCCGCAACCTCAAGAAACTGAATTTTGCCAACAACCTGAATGAACTTGTAAGCAGGTCCATCTTCACTGTCTCCAGGGAGGAATATAGCCTATGGACACTTTGACTTCAACTTGTGAAACTAAGCAGAGGACCCAACTGAGCAAGGCTGTACCAAGACTTCTGACTCACAGAACTGTGAGATAATACATTTGCCTTGTTTTAAGCTGCTAAGTTTGTAGTAATTTGTTACAGCAGTAATAGGAAGTTAGTACAGTCCTTAAAGTAGCAGAAATCCAAATTTAGTCTAGAACAATCAAGACAAGCTTACTTGTTTCTGATGAGGCCAAATATTAATCACAGATCGATTAATGAGCTAAATGTAAAGAACAAAAATATCACAGAATGAGAATTCAATAAAAAGAAATGATTTATATACATATGCCAGAAGGTATCTTTTTAACAGTAGACAAAATGTAAAAGCCCTAATTGAAACATTGAAAAATGTGATTATAGTAAGATGTAAAGGCGTTTGCATATCAAAATTGCCATAAAGAAAGTTAAAAGACAAGCCACAGACTGGACTTATCTTTTACCTGCAAAACATGTAAAAATAATCTTTCAAATTAAAAGGAAAAACATAAACCTACTAATAAAAAAATAGAACAAAGGCAATACAGAAGAAAAATGTCACTGAATTATGAATATTAAAACAATGTGATACAATTTTTCATCCACAAGACGGGCAAGTATTGTTGGAATTTGAAGAAACACATACTCTATTGACTGCTGAGAGGAGCTGGCAATTAATTAAACCTTTTCAAGTGCAATACGGCAGTGTATCTTAATTTTATACATGCCACTTCTTTGATCAGGAAATTCCACCCTAGAAATATAGAGAAGATGCTAATTTTCTTAATGATTATAACAGATTAATATTGATAACCATATGTTGATCTTAGAAAGAAATGAGTATATGAATAATAGTACATCTAAACCAAAAATTCTATGCATCAATAAAAAAGAATGCATCAAGTCAATATACAAGGACATTGAAAGATCTCCCAGATACTTAAGTGCAAAAAAAGTTTGGGAATGATATAGGTGGTATATGATTTCACTAACTTAAAAAGCCCACAAAAAATGAGTTTACAATTGTAGATGTCCATGTACACATACACATATGTAGATACATAGGAAATATTCTGGACAGTGTTCATCAACTAATGATAGTTGTGTTTGAGAAAGAACTCAGGCTAGAGCAGCAGGCATGTGGCACTCAAGAATAATCAAATAATCGGTATTATTTGAGTAAAAAAAACTGACATTGAATTTATATAGAACTTATAGATTTAAAAGTTTTTCAAAACAGAAATAAAAAAGAAACTAAGATAGACAAATTACACTGAAGGAATAAACTAGTCTTATAGTGACTAGTTTCAGCACCAGCGAGTGGGGGCAGCTCTAGGAACTGACACTGGCACTGGAACCAAAGAAGGGATTCTTGGGTCAGATAAGAAAATGTTCTTTATTAAGAAAAAACTAGGAAGGTATTTTACACAAACACTCACCACCACCCCTCTTCCAAATGTGAATAAGGATGCCACAGATAGACTGAAAATGCAGTGCGTCTCTTCCAAATCTCCCTTGAGCAAGAATCTGAGCTTTAAGAGGTACTTCTAGAACCACCTCTAAGGAGTGGCATCTCAATACCTCCTAACACATAAGAAAGAAACTGGGAAATGGAGAAAACCAGCCAGTCTTAAGGGAGCCATATTTACCAAGATATTGAGTTGCTAAGATTAGCTTCATAAAGGAAAGGCAAGCAAGATACCTAGGGTTCACTGGTAGGTACAGTGGGAGAATACTGATTCCCCAAAGATGCCACATTCTAATCCCCAGAAACTGAATATATTACCTTATGTGGCAAAGGTAAGACTAAAGATCTTAAAATTGTAAAAAATTATCCCGGATTATCCAGGTGGGTCCAATGTTATTATGACAGTCTTCCTAAGAGCGAAGCAGGCTGTCAGAGAGAGAGAGAGGAGGTTTGAAGATGTTATACTCCTGGCTTAGAAGATGGAGGACGGTGCCAGGAGCTGGAGCATCACATAGCCCCTACTGACACCTGAATTTTTAGCCCTGTGAGGCCCATCTTGACATCCAGAACTGTAAGATTAATTTGTGCTATTTTAAGCCACTAATTTTTTCGGCAATTTGTTGCAACATCAATAGGAAACTGATACAACTGGGAAATGACTTTGAGGCCTAAACCACTGAAAAGATGTGTCCTATTCAAATATATATACACAAGATGTATATGGTTCTTCCCAAGGAAGAACTGTTAGAAAACACCTTCAAAATGCTTTGAATAAAAGTCCCTGACTGAATACCTATTCGTTACTTTTAACGCCCTATTGGTACTAAGGAGCTTTAGAAAAAATTCTTGCCAAACCCCTTCATATCATAGATAAGAAAACTGAGACCTAAAGAGGTGAGGTGATCTGACACTCATCTATTAGTGCAAGAATTAGAACTAAGATGTCCTAATATCTCCAAATAGTATAAAATATGGAGGAGAAAAAGAAAGTGTGGCATCTTCCATTTTTCTCCAGCTACATAGAGCTGGAAAAATTTTTAATTAAATAATATTGGGTACAGGTTAAGATCAGTCTACTCTCTATGCATGACAAAAGGAATATATTAATGAAAGCTGGAGACCGTTCAATACAGAGTCAAATTGTCAAGAGAAGATGTTTGCAGAGCCAGATTTAAAAAAAAAAAAAAAAAGAGAGAGACATTTATTTTCTAGTTTCTTCTAATTTTCTTGGAGTTACTTTAAAAAGGTGCATTAATGAAAGATAAGAGCACAAAGATAGGTTCCTTTGCATGCTAATGGAACTAACCAAAGACTAATAAAGATTCAGTGATCATGCTGATTCGATTATTGTGGATTGCTTTTCTCTCTGCAGGCAGTACCCACACCCAACTTCTGTTACAAATTATGCAGCTAAATGTAGCTTTGGAAATTGTATTTGCATCTATCACAGAGTGCCTATTTGTTGTAATGGTGCTGAAGGATAATACCTTGGAAGTTCTAAGGATCAAGATAATCACCTGAGACCTTTTATATAAGCTTTTCTTTGTATCGACAACACACAAAAAGGATAAGAGAACAAAAATCATTACATGAATTAATTTAGTAAAAGTTAAGATATTCTCAATTACAAAGCTTTTGAAATGACCAGCACTTAATATCAACTTGCTTGGAAATACTCTAAGCCAATACACTACGATACTTTTATTTCCACCATTAAATCCTGACAATTGGACAACACGGAAAAAATATGTATTATGCCAAATAGGGCTATAAAATAAAAATATTGAAAGTCTGTAATGATTTGGATCCTTTTTAAGTATACTGGAATATCTTCAAATTAATGTTTCTTAATCTATAAGTGGATAGCTCCCAGCTGGTGTGTTTCCCACCTAATTGAAGATTGAGTCAACACAACAAGCTTATTTGTAATTAAATTTTGGATTTAGGTTAAATCCACTTGAATCATAAAAGCTCATGGACAAATCTCTTCTCAGCAATAATGCAAATATTCACATATTATGAAATGCTAATTTTTGGACACTAGCAACAAATAATACACACAGAAAAATACTTAAGACTGTTATCATGAAAAACACTCTTCCAAACCGACATTTACTTTGAGATGAGTTAGTTCTGCAATTTCTCACCCTAAAACATCATTTGTATCATCTAATATAATTCAAAATCCTTCACCAGCCTGTAAGGCTGGGAATAAATTCACATCCTCATTACTTCTTAGGCATTTTTTGAGTATTTTTATCTTTTCTAATGTAGCTTTACAGGTGAACTTAAACGTAATGTGGATATTTACAATAAGCAGAGAATAAAAAAGAAAGAATGTATCATTTAGTTAGAACTGATACTTTGGGAGCTTCCTAAAAAGCTGAAATTAAAATGTAAAGCTTTTCATAGCTGTACATGGGCCTTGATGCCCCAGCCATGAACTGGGAGGGGTTATTGTGAAGGTTTAGCCTTAGGTTTTAATATCAATTGTAAAGGGACCATCAGGGAAAACAGACTATCCTGAGAGGACTTTCAATAAGATTGTTCAGCCATAACATTTTTTAAGAGCTCCCAGCATCTTTCAGACAACCTCTCTGAGGGCAAAAAAAGGAAAAAAAACCAAAAAACTGATCACACATGTTTCAAGTAGAAAAAGTCTGAAATGCACAATTGTCTGTTTGCCTTTTTTTTTTAACCCTTAAACTAAATAAGTAGCTGCAAATCAGTTCAATTTCCTCCCGCTTCCTTATTTTAAAATAACATTTTTTTCTTAACTGGTAAGTTACAATCAATTATAACAGCATATTGTATGCTTATCTGATGCAGGTTTGTTTCTTCCTAACCAGGTACACATCAGGTAATTAATCATTCAAGTACTGCTGCCTACGCTTGGTTTGGTGGCTTTATAGTGGCAATCACCCAGGATCCTTCTAATTTACAGCTCTTTCCCAGACTGCTGCCTATCACACTACACCCCCAGCATGGCTCCAAATTGCTCTCCACCATATCTGCACTCCTAATCATTAAGAAAATAACCCAGGAGTCATAAGCATCAATTCTCTTTATATTCCAGTAAACAAAGTTTAGTCACATGGCCACACATAAATACATTGTAAACTGGAAATTAGAGTCCTTATTCTAGTTGTCTTAAACCCAGCTAAGTATCAAGAGTGTGGTTACTTTAGAAGAAGAGAGAAAATAGATATTGAGGGAAAAAATAGCCAGTATTGGCCATATCATCCTAGTCAAATTTTGAATAAATCAAAATTATTTTAATGGTTTTTCTTTTTCATTTAATCCTTTGACCTCAGTTCTGCTTCTAGAAATTGTTTCTTCAGGCAGTGACTCAGGCTCTCATCCTTGTATCTGTCCTCTGCCCTGCTGTCTGCTAGCCAATCAGCGGTTTCTTTTTCTGAATCAAGATAGAATTATTTTAGATTTTTAACAAAATGGACACAAAATATAAAATAAATATACAGGATTCCATAATTATATAAAAATGATTAAATAAATAAATAGGGAGAATAGACAGATCTTCCACGCAGAAGGATTCCAAATAACTTACATACATTCTTTGCCCTCAGTGAGGCGGAGAGTAACTCCACACTCTTTTAAGGATGGGTTGTGCATTGTGACATCATCCCAAAGAGCAGAGATAAAAAGGAGACAAAAAAGAATTACCCGACAGTAGAGAATCCTGACAAATGCTACCTCAGTCAGGTGACTAACAGTTATAAGTCATATTGATAGCATGTACCCTTGAGATGATGTGATGAGAAACGGCACTTTACCTCTGCTGTCTTTCTCCCAAAGACCCAGAAGGCCAGACTAATCATGAGAAAAACATCAAACAAATCCCAGTTGAGGGAAATTCTACAAATTACCTCACCAGCACTCTTAATAACTTTCAATATCATCAAAAATAAGGGAAGTCTGAGAAACTCACAGCTAAGAAGAGTCTGAGGAGACACTACAACCGTCTTGGTCTGTTCAGGCAGCTATAACAAAATACCTCAGACTGGGTGGCTTATAAAAAGTAGAAATTTATTTCTCATAGTTCTGGAAGCTAGCATTCTGAGATCAGGGTGCCAGTATGGCTGGGTGAGGGCCCTCTTCTGGGTCTCAGACATCTTGTATCCTCACACGTGGAAGAGGCCAGAGGTCTCTCTGGGATGTCTTTTATGAGGGCGCCAATCTCACTCATGAGGGCTCCACTCTTATGAACTAAGCACCTCCCAAAGGCTACATATCTATGGCATTGGGTATTAGGATTTCAACACATGAATTGTGTGGGGTCCACACAAACTTTCAGACCATAGCAACACCAAAATGTAATATGGTGTTCTAGGTGGGATCCTGGAACAGAAACAGGAACTCTGTTTCTCTAGTTTCTCCTTAGAAAAACTAAGGAACTCTGAATAAAGTATGAATATTAGTTCATAATAATGTATCAGGATTGTTTTATTATTTGTGACAAATGTATAATACTAATGTAACTGTACATTTCATGTAATGTAAGATGTTAATAATTAGGGACACTGTGTTGGGAGATTTGGAAACTCTATACAATCCTTGCATTATCTATAAATCTAAAACTGCTCCAAAATTTTTTTATTGTGAAAATGGGAGGTTCCAAACAAAAATGCCACATCACTGCCTAAAACTTGCAAAATATAGCTAAACTAGGAAAAATGAGGAGATGATTTCCTGTGCGTTGTAAAAAACTTGGGAATTTTCTTAGGAAAACCCTAAGCAAGTTTCATTATTATAGGATTATTCACTGTTATAAGATGATTAGTTCAAAATCTCTTCTAGGGATTTTCCAAGAACTATATCAGAAAAGGCAATATTTTTTAAAAAAGAAATTAAAATTTTGTTTATTTACAATTATTGTTTTGAAAGAAATTCACATATTATTGGAATAAAAATGAGAATCTAAAGAAATGATAACTCAAACATTTATATTGGGGCAATTAGTTAATCACTCTGGGGAAAAAAAAGAGTTAGATCCAAATTTTATTTATTATATTAAGATAAATTTCAGCTGGATTAAACACTTAAATAACAACAATAAATATATCTGAGATTTAAATAGCAACACTAACACCATTCTGTAAAAACATGTAAGAAGTTTTGTAAATTATCTTGGATTGGGAAAAGTTTTCTAAGCATAAGAAAAACTGAGAATCATAACACAAAATTAGATAAATCTGAATACCTAAAACTTTAATACTTCTACTTGATTAAAGAAACAGCATAAACAGAAGCAACTTAAAAACTGCAAAATAATTTCAGCATTTATGGAACATTTGAAGTTAATTTTCTTAATAGATAAATCTTTCACAAATGGTGTCAGAAAAGAACACCAAAATAGAAAAACTGTGCATATGCATATGTGTGTATGTGTAAATGATATGTATTTATCTGTAATTGTCATATTTCTAGAAATTTTTATATATAATTGCTTATGTAGTAATAATTTCTGGAAGGTTAAACAAGGAGCTCTTAAAAGACTTTTGCCTCTGGAAAACAGTTTAGACTTTTACAATAGAAAAATTTAGCATTGTAGTCCCATTTTATGCCATTATTTGAAGCTCTTACATGTACGTATTTTTCTTTTAAGTTTAAAATACTTGGTTTAAGATTAAAACCTCACATAAGTATAGTTCCTTTACTCTCTGAGTCCTTAAAGGAGCTTCAGAAACATTGAAAATGGTCACTATAAGGGAAAAGTAAAAAAAAAAGGAAAATCCAGGAATTTTTATGGAAAAGTCATTTTGTGGAAAGTCACTATCTCTAATAACAGCCACTGATGTTTGGTTTCCATATGGGTTTTTAAAAAATTTAATCTTGAATTTGTCTTCAAGTCTCATTCTCATCCATTTTTCTCCAAATTGAAATACAGACTTTCATAAAGATCCCAAGCTTGGATATTAAAAATATTTAAACGTATTTTGCACTCTTATATAAGCAGTTTTTCTTCCCATTCAAATATTTTAAATAGTTTCTTTTAACTTTCAAAAAAGAAAATGATTCTCTGGTTTCAGAAAAGCAAAGTATATTTATCCAAGGCTCAATTATCTTAGGAAGTTTTAAGTGTATGAAAGTGAGGGTATACTCTCAAAGTACTTTATCAACTATAAAAAAGATTATTATCACCTCCTACAATGCCTTAGTATTACTTGTTTGAAAAACAAGATATGCCATTAGTATAATTGCTGCAAAGTAGTCTTTGGTGAAATAATTTAAGTAGGCAGTAAGGTGTGATTTCATATGCTCTTACGCATCATAAAGTATAGGGGGAAAAATTTTTTAACAGGGATCCTTCAGTGTCGGTAATTTATTCTCTTTCCTAAATTCCTATTACCTAATCAAATACTATAAATTGTCCAACCCATAATAAAAGCTTCAAACAGGGAATCTTTTGAAAGATGAAAGAATGAGACATCATCTGAATATTTCCTGAAATAGGAATAATCTCGATTTTGTGATGTAGCAGGAATACTTATGTAGTAATTCATTTAATTCTAGAACAAAAAGTATGTAGTGGGACATCTACTGGACAGGAGTAGAACCTTTATGGCACCTCTGATTTATTGCATGATTCAAAGAAAAATAGCCTTACTTTTCTCACTTATAAATAAAAGGCCTAAGTAGAGACCAAATGGTGAGCACTTCTGAATTTGAGTCAGAGAATATGAGTCTGAGCCTCTCTACTGCTGTTTCTCAATTTTGTGTAGTAACTATTTACCACCAATCCACAGAGCAATGAGACAGGTAACAGCTTCCATCAGTCTTGCCTATTCTACGCTGGAAGACACTATACTAGCTCTTTCAGAAAGACTTAGATTTTGTGAATCACCATTCCCTAAAATCTCACATGTGTAGGCCTGTGCAGGGATCCTTGTCTCTACATTCCCTCTAACCTTTGAACCTGGAGCCATGTCATCCCTTCCTGTGTATTTAGACCCCTCTGAGATACAGACATATGATGTCCTTAAATACATTATAATAGTAAAGTGCTCCTCAAATTCACCTGCCCTAGTTGCTAAAACAGATATTCAAGGCTTGAGCCATGCTAACTCAGTCTAGCGTATTTGAAGCCCCAAATTAGTAGGAGCCAGAATATAAAATTCCTTTGCTGCCTCCAGCCTTGAATGGGTCTAGTAAGGCCTTGGACACACCTGTCCAGTGAGTGGTATCTCTTATCTACTCCTCTCATTCTATTTGTACTAATTTAGTATAATTGCACTCTTACCCCATTTCCCTGACCACAGCCTAGTTTGATTGGGACCATGAAACTCAGCCCAAACATCTTTAGTCTCACCTCTGAAGGAGTTAAACATTATAGTTACACTGCCAACCACTACTTGGGGTTTCACTTCAATCCAGGTGTCAATCTCCTTGAAAAAACCAAACTCTGCATAAGAATAAAACAATTGCCCAAGGTCTCTGCTGCCTACACACTATCCCTCTTGCTTATGCCAATGGGCTAAAATAAGCATAGGTATATTAGGCCTCCTTGGACATTGTGATTTGGCTTCCTGGCCACCATCCTTGGGGATTACCACTAAACTTACCAGTCCAAATTAAGCTCAAAACATTCCCAGTGCTACCATTAACCATTTGTGAAGATTCAGGATGCTTTACACTTAAATCTACATAAATTATGATACTTAAATCTGATATTGATACCCTCTTTTATATTTAATTGGGTTCCTGCCATCTTCTAGAATTAGATATTGACCTTATATATTGAAAAGGCCTTTCTCTGTGTACAAATCTTAGTCTTTATGACATGGCTAGATAAAATAGTGGGGGAAAAAACTTAATTTATTCCAAAGCCATTCAATATTCTAAATAAGTTATGTTACTTTAGATATTCTCCTTCTTACCTAAATTTTTACAATTTAAATTTGACTATTATTCATATGGTCCAGATAATGGGGCTTGTGTGTACTTACAAAGAACACATATTTAGAACAACAAAGGCTATTTCTGAATTTTCACATTTTCTAGGTAATGCAATACCTCTAAAGAAAAATGAAAAGTGAATTGTTTTTCAGCAATTAATATACATATTTCGTAAAACTGATACAAAAATATATATTTAATAGAATATCATTATCTATGCATTAACTGTTATTTTTTCAAAAACAAATTTTCCCTGCTAAGGCAATTCATTTATGTTTAACAATGGATATATTATATACTTTTCAATATTAATTTTGTTCACCTTATATTTTCTTTTATTGTACTTACTAATAGTTTAACAATCATATTAAAATCATTGGAAGTGTAATATATTTCATGACTAAAATCACACTAATTCTGTTATTTCCAAAATTAATCTCCTTGATTTTATTCCAGCTACCTTCTCAGAAAATTCTTAATCAAAATAATGAATATCTTCATAAAGGTAATATCTTCATAACAGTAAACTATAATTAAGTATATAAAAAATATAAATCTGGGGAGTGATCATGGCAGCATGATTCTTTTTTCTCTCCCTATTCATTTACAACTAATCAGACATCCATAAATGACAATAAAGAAGTGCCTCTGCACAGCATACCAGCACACTTGGGAGGTCCATTCATCTGTGCACCCAAAAGTGGGTGGATTGGACTGCAAAGGAGGTGATGAAGCAAGGGAAGTGACAGCAGCAGAGGTGGTAATGGCAGAGAAGGCAGCAGCCAGCATGACCTTTCTAGCAGAGGAGGTGAAGGGTGAAGGTGGGGAGTAGGGGTTGCCCACTTCAAAGCCATAGTAATGAAAGCAGTATGCTACTGGCCCCCCAAAAGACACACTGACCAATGGAACAGAACAGAGAGCCAAGAATTAAACCTCAGCACATACGGTTAATTAATACTCAACAAGGGAGCCAAGAATATCCAATGGTGAAAGGATAGTCTCTTCAACAAATGGTGCTGGGAAAACTGAAGGGACACATGCAGAACAAAGCAACTGGACTCCTATCTCACACCACTAACAAAAATTAACTTGAACTGGATCAAAGACTTAAACATAAGACCTGATACCATAAAACTCATAGAAAAACATAGGGAAGAAGCTCATCGATATCGGTCTTGGCAATAATTTGGGGGCATGATACCAAAAGCACAAACAATAAAAGAAAAAGTCAACAAATGTGACTCCATCAAACTCAAAACCTCTGCACAGCAAAAGAAACAATACGAAAAGACAATCTACAGAATGGGAGAAAATTTTTGCAAACAATATATTGAATACAGGCTAATATCCAAAATATATAAAGAACTCAGTCAACTCAATAACAAAACAGCAAACAATTCTATTTAAAATGGCAGAGGAACCGAATAGACATTTCTCCAAAGAGGACATCAAAATGGCCAACAGACACTTGAAGAGATGCTCAACATTACTAATCATCAGGGAAAAGAAATCAAAACCACAATGAGATATCACCTCACACCTGTCAGAATAGCTAGCACAAGGAAGACAAGAGACAACAGGTGATGATGAGACTGTGGTAAAAGGGAACACTTATACACTGCTGATGAGAATATAAATTGGTATGACCACTATGGAAAAAAATATGGAGGTTCCTCAAAAAATTAAAAATAGATCTACTATACGATCCGGCAATTCCACTTTGGGTATATATCCCCAAAAAACAAAATAAGGATTTTGATGATGTATTTGCACTCCCATGTCCATTGCAGCATTATTCATAATAGCCAAGATATGGAAAAAACCCAAATGCCCATCAATGGATGAATGGACAAGAAAGATGTGGTATATATACACAATGGAATATTATTCAACTCTGAGAAAGGAGGATATCCTTCTATCTGTGACAGCAGGGATGGACCTTGAGTGCATTATGCTAAGCAAGATAAGCCAGCCAGAGAAAGACCAGTACTGTATAAGATCACTAATATATGTAATCTAAAAAGTTAAACCTGCAAAAAAATGAAAGTAAAATGGAATCAATTCACAGTTCCAACGCACTCCTATCACTCCAGTCCAGGCACACAGTTTCTCATCTCACCAGGACACCTCATCTTTCTGCTTCTACTTTAATTCCTACCCCATTCTCATACCCCTATCCCCACTTGACACTCAGACACGTGGATTTATTGTAGAAAGTAATTCTCAGAGAAAGTAACCTTTTTAGTACATAAACTGGATTATGTCTATACAACCTCTTGCTGAAAAGCCTTTAGTAATTCCCCTTTTTATTTCAAATAAAATCCAAACTCTATCTGGAGGAGTTCTTACCATCCCAACCTCATTTCTTGTCACCCTCCCACTCCTGACTTTCCCTGTTCCTTTTATTTTCATTAATACTCCAAGTTCTTTACGATTTTGCAGCTGTTTCCTCTATCTGGGTAAGGTCTTTTCCAGAATTTCATGGGTTTAGCTCTTTCTCATCCATGAGGATTAGAAGTCACAGCTATTCCCAAAAAGAGCCTTCACTGACTGTCCTAAAGATCTCTCACAGAGCACTCTATTTTCTTTGTTGCACAAACCTCGGTTTTGTAAAGTTTTATTGAAGTAAAATCGACAATAAATGACAGGTATTTAAGTGATAAGTTTTGACCTATATATACACCCATAAGGCATCCACAAAGCTATTACCTGTCACCTCTAAAATTTTCCTCATGTCCCTTTGTAATCCGTCTGTCACATACCTCTCTGCCCACCCTCTCCTGTGTTTCCCCCCACCCCCATCCCTAGGTAACTATGATCTATTTTCTGTCACTATATTTTGCATTTTCTAGAATTTTATGTAAATGGATCCAATTCAAGCACTTTAAGCTGGAATTCCAAATATGTGCAAAACATGCTGTATGGAGGTAGAAATATTAAGAAAATATTTTTCTATAACCCTAAGAAGCTAAAAAGGGACAAATGAAAAAGTCACATATGTAATTATAATTAAAATGAAAAAATAGGTTGTAAGAGATATTAATACTTATATATAGGTTTAGGAGAGGCAAAGACCTCGTCTTACTGGTGTTATCAAGAAATGCTTTGTGAAAGAGATAACATTCTGAACTCTGCCTTGAACAGAGGATTTAATTTTTGATAGGCGGAATTGGAAAGAGCTATTCCAAGCTAGTTAGGAACTACATCAGTCAAAAGAATGAGACCAATGGGATGAAAGAGGAAAAATGTGACATTTGTGTGGGGACAACTGGATGATCTATTTTGAGCAGAAGATTCTGAGAGTGTCAGAAAGACTATGGAGACATATTAGGACTGGTGCTTGAAGGGCCTTTTAAGTGAGGGAAAGGAATTGGCCCTAATACAGTAGGTACCAGTTCCTTGGGGACCCGGTTCAAATAAGATTTGTTGTCAATTATCCCAAGAAGGAAGATGTTCTGAAGTATATTCTCTCCAACTCTTGTTCCGGAATCTTGGAGAACATGTTGACTGAAACCTTGGGAGGATGAATGACAAAGCTCAGCACTTACGTCTTTTTAATTGTTCTTTACAAGGAAATGCAATCCAGCAGCCCAGAGGTCTATTATTATTCCCCCAATCCTCAGGTTTATATTGTGCTTCTTGGCGATACTGGCTCACTTTTATAAAACTAACAAATGAGGAGAACAATCTTTGGAAAAGAAAAGAATTCTAGGCATGGTATATTTAAGTACTTAAAAGTCATACACATTTAAATACTTAAAACATATGAGTTTTAAGTATTTAAATATATGAGGAAAAAACGTTCCTTTGAGGAAAAAAAATCAATGATTCAACAATAGAACAGAGGAGTTGAGGAAGATGGAGGAAGAGTAGGACGCAGAGATCACCTTCCTCGCCACAGATACATCAGAAATACATCTACACGTAGAACTGCTCCTATAGAACGCCCACTGAACGCTGGCAGAAGACCTCATACCTCCCAAAAGGCAAGAAACTCCACACGTGCCTGGGTAGGGCAAAAGAAAAAAGAAAAAAAAAAGACAAAAGAATAGAGACGGGACCTGCACCAGTGGGAGGGAGCTGTGAAGGAGGAAACGTTTCCACACACTAGGAAGCCCCTTCGCGGGCGAAGACTGCGGGAGGCGGACGGGGGAGCTTCGAAGCGGCGGAGGAGTGCACAGCAACGGGTACGGAGGGCAAAGCGGGGAGATTCCTGCACAGAGGATCGGTGCCGACCGGCACTCACCAGCCCGAGAGGCTTGTCTGCTCACCCGCCGGGGGGAGGGGTGGGGGGTGGGGGCTGGGAGCTGAGGCTCCGGCTTCGGTCGGAGCTCAGGGAGAGGACTGGGCTTGGCGGCGTGAACACAGCCTGAAGGGGTTAGTGCGCCACGACTAGCCGGAGGGAGTCCGGGGAAAAGTCTGGACCTGCCGAAGAGGAAAGAGACTTTTTCTTCCCTCTGCTTCCTGGTGCTCGAGGAGAGGGGATTAAGAGCGCTGCTTAAAGGAGCTCCAGAGACTGGCGCGAGCCGCGGCTATCAGCGCGGACCCCAGAGACGGGCATGAGACGCTAAGGCTGCTGCTAACGACACCAAGAAGCCTGTGTGCGAGCACAGGTCACATCTACACCTCCCCTCCCGGGAGCCTGTGCAGCCCGCCACTGCCAGGGTCCCGTGAACCAGGGACAACTTCCTCGGGAGAACGCACGGCACGCCTCAGGCTGGTGCAACGTCACGCCGGCCTCTGCCGCCGCAGGCCCGCCCCGCACACAGTGCCCCCCCCCCCCCCCCCCCCGCCTGAGTGAGGCAAAGCCCCCGAATCAGCGGCTCCTTTAACCCCGTCCTGTCTGAGCGAAGAACAGACGCCCTCCAGTGACCTCTGCTGCCGCAGGCTCTCCCCGCACTCCGTGCCCCTCCCCCCCCCCCCCCCCCCCCCCGGGCCTGAGTGAGCCAGAGCCCCCGAAGCAGCTCTTCCTTTAACCCCGTCCTGTCTGAGCAAAAAAGAGACGCCCTCAGGTGACCTACAGGCAGAGGCGGGGCCAAATCCAAAGCTGAGCCCCTAGGATCTGTGAGAACAAAGAAGAGAAAGGGAAATCTCTCCCAGCAGCCTCAGGAGCAGCGGATTAAAGCTCCACAATCAACTTGATGTACCCTGCATCTGTAGAATACATGAATAGAAAAGGAATCAGGGCTTCCCTGGTGGCGCGGTGGTTGAGAGTCCGCCTGCCGATGCAGGGGACACGGGTTCGTGCCCCGGTCCGGGAGGATCCCACATGCCGCGGAGCGGCTGGTCCCGTGAGCCATGGCCGGTGGGCCTGCGCGTCCCCGCAACGGGAGAGGCCACAGCAGCGGGAGGCCCGCGTACCGCAAAAAAAAAAAAAAAAAAAAGAAAGAAAACGAATCATCCCAAATTGAGAAGGTGGACTTTGAGAGCAAGTTGGTTACTTTTTCTCCTTTTCCTCTTTTTGTGAGTGTGTATGTGTATGCTTTCCTGTGTGATTTTGTCTGTATAGCTTTGCTTTCACTATTTGTCCTAGGGTTCTGTCCGTCCGTTTTTTTTTTGTTGTTGTTGTTTTCTGTTTCTTTTTTTTTACTTAAAAATTTTTTTCTTAATAATTATATTTTATTTTAATAGCCTTATTTTATTTTATCTTACTTTATTTTATTTTATCCTCTTTCTTTCTTTCTACTTTTTTCCCCTTTTATTCTGAGCCGTGTGGATGAAAGGCTCTTGGTGCTGCAGCCACGAGTCAGTGCTGTGCCTCTGAGGTGGGAAAGCCAAGTTCAGGACACTGGTCCACAAGAGACCTCCCAGCTCCACGTAATATCAAACAGTGGAAATCTCCCAGAGATCTCCATCTCAACACCAGCACCCAGCTCCACTCAACGACCAGCAAGCTACAGTGCTGGACAACCTATGCCAAACAACTAGCAAAACAGGAACACAAACCCACACATTAGCAGAGAGGCTGCCTAAAATAATAAGGCCACAGACACCCCAAAACACACCACCAGACGTGGACCTGCCCACCAGAAAGACAAGATCCAGCCTCATCCACCAGAACACAGGCACTAGTCCCCTCCACCAGGAAGCCTACACAACTCACTGAACCAAATTTAGCCACTGGGGACAGACACCAAAAACAACGGGAACTACGAGCCTGCAGCCTGTGCAGAGGAGACCCCAAACACAGTAAGATAAGCAAAATGAGAAGACAGCAAAACACACAGCAGATGAAGGAGCAAGATAAAAACCCACCAGACCTTACAAAGGAAGAGGAAATAGGCAGTCTACCTGAAAAACAATTCAGAATAATGATAGTAAAGATGATCCAAAATCTTGGAAATAGAATAGAGAAAATGCAAGAAACATTTAACAAGGACCTAGAAGAACTAAAGAGGAAACAAGCAATGACGAACAACACAATAAATGAAATTAAAAATACTTTAGAAGGGATCACTAGCATAATAACTGAGGCAGAAGAACGGATAAGTGACCTGGAAGATAAAATAGTGGAAATAACTACTGCAGAGCAGAATGAAGAAAAAAGAATGAAAAGAACTGAGGACAGTCTCAGAGACCTCTGGGACAACATTAAATGCACCAACATTCAAATTATAGGGGTCCAAGAAGAAGAAGAGAAAAAGAAAGGGACTGAGAAAATATTTGAAGAGATTATAGTAGAAAACTTCCCTAATATGGGAAAGGAAATAGTTAATCAAGTCCAGGAAGCACAGAGAGTCCCATACAGGATAAATCCAAGGAGTAACACACTAAGACACATATTAATCAAACTATCAAAAATTAAATACAAAGAAAACATATTAAGGGCAGCAAGGGAAAAACAACAAATAACACACAAGGGAATCCCCATAAGGTTAACAGTTGAACTTTCAGCAGAAACTCTGCAAGCCAGAAGGGAGTGGGAGGACATATTTAAAGTGATGAAGGAGAAAAACCTACAACTCTGCCCAGCAAGGATCTCATTCAGATTTGATGGAGAAATTAAAACCTTTACAGACAAGCAAAAGCTGACAGAGTTCAGCACCACCACACCAGCTTTACAACAAATACCAAAGGAAGTTCCCTAGGCAAGAAACACAAGAGAAGGAAAAGACCTACAATAACGAACACAAAACAATTAAGAAAATGGTAATAGGAACATACATATCAATAATTACCTGAAATGTAAATGGATTAAATGCTCCCACCAAAAGACACAGACTGCCTGAATGGATACAAAAACAAGACCCATATATATGCTGTCTACAAGAAACCCACTTCAGACCTAGGGACACATACAGACTGAAAGTGAGGGGATGGAAAAAGATATTCCATGCAAATGGAAGTCAAAAGAAAGCTGGAGTAGCAATTCTCATATCAGACAAAATAGACTTTAAAATAAAGACTATTACAAGAGACAAAGAAGGACACTACATAATATTCAAGGGATCGATCCAAGAAGAAGATAAAACAATTGTAAATATTTATGCACCCAACATAGGAGCACCTCAATACATAAGGCAAATACTAACAGCCATAAAAGGTGAAATCGACAGTAACACAATCATAGTAGGGGATTTTAACACCCCACTTTCACCAGTGGACAGATCATCCAAAATGAAAATAAATAAGGAAACACAAGTTTTAAATGATACATTAAACAAGATGGACTTAATTGATATTTATAGGACATTCCATCCAAAAACAACAGAATACACATTTTTCTCAAGTGCTCATGGAACATTCTCCAGGATAGATCACATCTTGGGTCACAAATCAAGCCTTGGTACATTTAAGAAAACTGAAATTGTATCAAGTATCTTTTCCAACCACAACTAGATATCAATTACAGGAAAAGATCTGTTAAAAATACAAACACATGGAGACTATACAATACACTACTTAATAACGAAGTGATCACTGAAGAAATCAAAGAGGAAATCAAAAAATACCTAGAAACAAATGACAATGGAGACACGACGACCCAAAACCTATGGGATCCAGCAAAAGCAGTTCTAAGAGGGACGTTTATAGCAATAAAATCCTACCTTAAGAAACAGGAGACGTCTTGAATAAACAACCTAATCTTGCACCTAAAGCAATTAGAGAAAGAAGAACAAAAAAACTCCAAAGTTAGCAGAAGGAAAGAAATCATAAAGATCAGATCAGAAATAAATAAAAAATAAATGAAGTAAATGATAGCAAAGATCAATAAACTAAAAGCTGGCTCTTTGAGAAGATAAAGAAAATTGATAAACCATTAGCCAGACTCATCAAGAAAAACAGGGAGAAGACTCAGATCAATAGAATTAGAAATCAAAAGGAGAAGTAAAAACTGACACTGCAGAAATACAAAGGATCATGAGAGATTACTACAAGCAATTCTATGCCGATAAAATGGACAACCTGGAAGAAATGGACAAATTCTTAGAAATGCACAACCTGCTGAGACTGAACCAGGAAGAAATAGAAAATATGAACTGACCAGCCACAAGCACTGAAATTGAAACTGTGATTAAAAATCTTCCAACAAATAAAAGCCTAGGACCAGATGGCTTCACAGGCGAATTCTATCAAACATTTAGAGAAGAGCTAACACCTATCCTCTCAAACTCTTCCAAAATATAGCAGAAGGAGGAACACTCCCAAACTCATTCTACAAAGCCACCATCACCCTGATACCAAAACCAGACAAAGATGTCACAAAGGAAGAAAACTACAGGCCAATATCACTGATGAACATAGATGCAAAAATCCTCAACAAAATACTAGCAAACAGAATCCAACAGCACATTAAAATGATCATACACCATAATCAAGTGGGGTTTATTCCAGGAATGCAAGGATTCTTCAATATATGCAAATCAATCAATTTGATAAACCATATTAACAAACTGAAGGAGAAAAACCATATGACCATCTCAATAGATGCAGAGAAAGCTTTTGACAAAATTCAACACCAATTTATGATAAAAACCCTCCAGAAAGCAGGCAGAGAGGTAAATTTCCTCAACATAATAAAGGCCATATATGACAAACCCACAGCCAACATTGTCCTCAATGGTGAAAAACTGAAACCATTTCCACTAAGATCAGGAACAAGACAAGGTTGCCCACTCTCACCACTCTTATTCAACATAGTTTTGGAAGTTTTAGCCACAGCAATCTGAGAAGAAAAAGAAATAAAAGGAATCCAAATCCAAAAAGAAGTAAACATGTCACTGTTTGCAGATGACATGATAACTGTACATAGAGAATCCTAAAGATGCTATCAGAAAACTCCTAGAGCTAATCAATGAATTGGGTAAAGTAGCAGGATACAAAATTAATGCACAGAAATCTCTGGCATTCTTATACACTGATGATGAAAAATCTGAAAGTGAAATTAAGCAAACACTCCCATTTACCACTGCAACAAAAAGAATAAAATATCTAGTAAGAAACCTACCTAAGGAGACAAAAGACCTGTATGCAGAAAATTATAAGACACTGATGAAAGATACTAAAGATGATACAAATAGATGGAGAGATATACCATGTTCTTGGATTGGAAGAATCAACATTGTGAAATTGACTATATTATCCAAAGCAATCTACATATTCAATGCAATCCCTTTCAAACTACCACTGCATTTTTCACAGAATTACAACAACAAATTTCATAATTTGTATGGAAACAAAGAAGAACCTGAATAGACAAAGCAATCTTGAGGAAGAAAAATGGAGCTGGAGGATTCAGGCTCCTGGATTTCAGACTATACTACAAAGCTACAGTAATCAAGACAGTATGGTACTGGCACAAAAACAGAAATATAAACCAATGGAACAGGATAGAAATCCCAGAGATAAACCCACCACATATGGTCACCTTATCTTTGATAAAGGAGGCAAGAATATACAGTGGAGAAAAGATAGCCTCTTCAATAAGTGGTGCTGTGAAAACTGAACAGGTACATGTAAAAGTATGATATTAGAACACTCCCTGACACCATACAGGAAAATAAACTCAAAATGGATTAAAGACCTAAATGTAAGTCTAGACACTATCAAACTTTTAGAGGAAAACATAGGCAGAACGCTCTATGACATAAATCACAGCAAGATCCTTTTTGACCCACCTCCTAGAGAAATGGAAATAAAAATAAACAAATGGGACCTAATGAAACTTAAAAGCTTTTGCACAGCAAAGGAAACTGTAAACAAGACCAAAGGATAGCACTGAGAATGGGAGAAAATATTTGCAGATGAGGCAACTGACAAAGGATTAATCTCCAAAATTTACAAGGAGCTCATGCAGCTCAATAACAAAAAAACAAAAAACCCAATCCAAAAATGGGCAGAAGTCCTAAATAGACATTTCTCCAAAGAAGATATACAGATTGCCAAGAAACACATGAAAGAATGCTCAACATCATTAATCATTAGAGAAATGCAAATCAAAACTACAATGAGGTATCATTTCACACTGGTCAGAATGGCCATCATCAAAAAATCTAGAAACAATAAATGCTGTAGAGGGCGTGGAGAAGAGGGAACACTCTTGCACTGTTGGTGGGAATGTAAATTGATAGAGCCACTTTGGAGAACAGTAGGGTGGTTCCTTAAAAAACTAAAATTAGAACTACCATATGACCCAGGAATCCCACTACTGGGCATATACCCTGAGAAAACCATAATTCAAAAAGAGTCATGTACCACAGTATTCATTGCAGCTCTATTTACAATAGCCAGGACATGGAAGCTACCTAAGTGTCCATCGACAGATGAATGGATAAAGAAGATGTGGCACATATATACAATGAAATATTATTCAGCCATAAAAAGAAAAGAAATTGAGTTATTTGTAGTGATGTGGATGGATCTAGAGTGAAGTAAGTGAGAAAGAGAAAAACAAATACCATATGCTAACACATATATATGGAATCTAAGAAGAAGAAGAAAAAAAAAGGTCATGAAATACCTAGGGGTAAGACGGGAATAAATACACAGACCTACTAGAGAATGGACTTGAGGATATGGGGAGGGGGAAGGGTAAGCTGTGACAAAGTGAGAGAGTGGCATGGACATATATACACTACCAAACGTAAAATAGATAGCTAGTGGGAAGCAGCCGCATAGCACAGGGAGATCAGCTCGGTGCTTTGTGACCACCTAGAGGGGTGGGATAAGGAAGGTGGGAGGGAGGGAGATGCAAGAGGGAAGAGATATGGGAACATATATATATGTATAACTGATTCACTTTATTATAAAGCAGAAACTAACACACCATTGTAAAGCAATTATACTCCAATAAAGATGTTTAAAAAAATAGAATAATTTAAAATATCTGTATTTTAAAAACAAAACTGAAAGGAAACAGCAAGCTAGGGAAGATATCTACAACGTACGATGGAATGGCTTATTATGCAGTGTTACTTATGCAAGATAAGAGATAAGTTCTCACCAAAAATTTTTATGTGAGAAATAACAATTTAAATTGCTGGGTGAGAATCCACCTGTCATCTCCCTCAATGAGCAGAGAACTTATGCCTGTGAGTTCTGGAAAATGTCTAATATGACATTTGAAGAAAGGCAGGGTGACTTCCACTTGTGGTCATTTTGCTACCTTAAACTGAAATATGCAAAACACACCAATTTCCTGGAATCCACAAAATAAGTAAGTGCATCCTAGCCTATCATTTTAGTAAAAATTGGGAAAATATATTTTAACATTAAAATAAATTCTTCTCTATTCTGGAATATGAAACAAAATTGTTATAAATTTGAAAATCTAAAAGCTATGACGTTAAAGTTCATTGGCTGATTCCTATTTGACCCTTGGGCCTAGTACATTTGTATTATCCTTTGCTTTGAGGATATTTAGTTGTAAAATTTTAAGAATAGCTACATCGAAATATTTTTCTTTACTGACACACTTGGAGACTGCTTAGTTTCATAAAAGTCCATCTTCTTCTCCCTTGAATGAGTGTCATGGTTTGATATAGTATATTGCTAAAAATATGAAAGTGAAATATTGCATACTTCTTCAGTACCATGTTTACAAAAGGATGAGACAGTCTTAACTTCCTGGAATCTAAATGGAATGACAAATATATTTCCACTTCTTTTCCATTGAAGTTTGAAAGACTGGAGAAAATAGCAGTATCTTGGAAAACTAAATCTACAACTTCAAGTTTTTTATAAAATTTGGAGCTCTAGAAATAGTTTCCCATGTTATTGTGTGGCATATAACTTTGTATTCTATTAACTGATAGAGGGATAGTTTACTGTTGTCCCAAAAAAGTCAATGGATTTCTTGGCAAAATAGCTTAATTCTCCTTTCCTGGTCAAATTTATCTTCAGGTAACTATATTTTACCTGTCCTAAATCTGAGACACTATGCTTTCAGTTAGATTTGATGTTTCTCCTGGGTGATGAAATCTTTCTGGTGCCATGTCGTTCATTGTAGAGCAGATGCTACACTTCACTCTGGAGTATAACATAGTGGAAGGTGTAGTGATTACTATGTATCTACTTAACAACACTTATGCAATCATTTGAAATAAAAGATACCATTCAAACAAAGAATGTTTAGTCAAATGAAATAAATGGTACGTCAAAAAAAGTCAATGATAACAATGTGAAGTTTAATTAGTTCTTTTTTCATACCATCACCTTTAGTCATTTATTTACTTATTGAACACCTATTATGTGCAGCACATTGGCATTAAATTAAAAATAAAATTGTGCATAATCATCTTCCAAAATTTATAATCTAATAAGAAAAAGCAACATATTCAACATAATTATAAAGCAAAATAAGATATAAGGTAAGTAAATTTCTATTCTATAAGAGAATGTAAGCTTTTAAGTGAAGAGAAAAAAGGACAATCCACTTTCACACAGAACAGTATTACCTAACATTCTTTGACTGCTGTGTGAATTTCCTGATCTCTCCCTAGCGATTTTGTAGTCTCTAGTTTCAATTTTTTTGCATGTTATATGATAAAGTAGGGGTTTAAATAAATATTTAAAATTTGCATGTCAAAAATATTCACAATATAGAAAAAAATCCTTGTTAGGGGTTGAATTGTGTTCCCCCGAAATTCATATGCTAAAGTCCAGTACCTCAGAAATAGGGTCATTGAAGATGTAATGAGTTAAAATGAGGCCACACTGGAATAGGGTGGGGCCCTAATCAAATTACTGGGTTTTTTTTTTAATAAAAATTGGAAATTTGGAAACACACAAGCACACAGTAAACATGACATGTAAATATGAAGGCAGAGATCAAGGTGATGAACCTACCAGATAAGGAACACCAAAGACTGACAGCAAACCATCAGAAGCTGGGACAGAGGCGCAGAACAGATTCTCCTTTACAGCTTTCAGAAGGAACCAACCCTAGGGAAACATTGATCTCAGACTTCTAGCCGCCAGAACTGTGAGAACATAAATTTCTGTTATGCTACCCACCTTGTGTACTTTGTTAAGGCAGCCCTAAAAAACTTTTATAATTCCTAAAATATTTATGATATAAGAATACAAATTTTGATATGTTGCATTTATAAATGATGTAGTGAAACATTATTTTAATTATAAAACAAAAGAAATTATTTGCTGATATATAAATGTCAACATAGGATATTTTATATATATTTTATCATGTTTGTTATTAGAAGTTAAAATGTATATGAAGTGTATATTAAAATTTAGGTTGAGGGCTTCCCTGGTGGTACAATGGTTGAGAGTCCGCCTGCCGATGTAGGGGTCACGGGTTCGTGCCCCAGTCCGGGAAGATCCCACATGTAGCAGAGCGGCTAGGCCCGTGAGCCATGGCCGCTGCCGCTGAGCCTGTGTGTCCGGAGCCTGTGCTCCGCAACAGGAGAGGCCACAACAGTGAGAGGCCCGTGTACCGAAAAAAAAAAAAAAAAAGTATTTATATATATATATATATATATATATATATATATATATATATATAGTAATTAAGATTTTGTGGTATTGACATAGAATGGATAAATAGGTTGATGGGACAAAGTGAAAATTATTGTCTCAGATTTTTAATTTTACCAGACACCTATAAGACCCTTTCAATATATCGCTATAGGTCTTCTATTTATTTTTCTGGAAAGTTTTTTTTTTTGTATTATAGTATTAAATATTAATTGGGTTCCATTGCTTTATCTTTTTCAGACTCAGGTTGTTAGATATTTATTTTGTCTGTCTTCTTTTCAATTACTTTCTGTCTTATTTTAACTCATTCCCATTTGCTTAGTTATTTTCTTGCTTTTCTTCAATGCCCCTTACTAAATTATTATTTTAATCCATATCCCCTTTGAACATTTTGTAATTTAGTCTTTATTTTTGAAAAGGGTTTTATCTTTTTATTTCTGAATTCAATCAACTCTCTTTTTTTTTTCCTTTTGTCCATTTCCATTCTTATGGTTTTTATTTCTGATTAAATATTTTTCCATTCGTTTGTTTTATGTATCCCCAAATGTTGGTTTGAAGAGATTTGATTCAGTTTGGAGTGCTTGGTAGAGGTTTCTTTTTTCATATTTAATTTTATAGGAAATGAAAAGTTTTTATTTTCTGTTTTTTTCTTGGTAGAAACTTGGTATAGATAAATGTTGCCTGTGTCTATGCATTTCATGAATGGGATTAAAATTTGGGGATGAAAGAAAAGCATTCTAATTTGGGACCTCTTCTGTGAATGCAATTAAATGCAGTTTTTTTAATGAATAACTTTTCGGGAGTTTGCTAGGGAAATAACTTGGTTTCTTTTACTTTTCAAGATCTTAAATTTTTTTTCTCTTGCTTCCTTTTCCTTTTACCATTCAATCTCCAAATGCACTTCTGTCTTCCTTTTTACCATTTTTTTCTCCATGAAATGTTGCTTTACTTACATTGCTCCCCCAAGTCCCCTATTTTAAGTCCTTTCCAATAGTCAGCACTTTGATCTACAAAATTCTTTATCACCCCTTTCATACTTGTGGTGGACTTCTTCTTGAAGGGGGTGATTTTAGCTTAATCCTCCCTTGCCTTTCCTATGCAAAGGCTTCAGCAGCAGATCAAGAAAAAGCTTGGCTAGAAATTATTTATATTCATAGTTAAAGAGAATATTCTCTGTCTTCTACTCATGATGGAGGTATGGGAAGGTATGAATTTATTTTTTTCTTATTGATTTCTAGGGTTTAGAGGAAGATTAGTGAAAGATTCAGATTTAGTCAGCCACCATTCACTATTACCTTGACTACCAATGTTGATTTTTTACAAGTAAGCAATATTCCTAATTGGAGAATGCATCACTTATGAGTTGTATTTGGTTGCTAACAACAGAAACTAAGAATAATAGTCGCTTTAAGAAGATAGGAGTTTATTTTTGCGCTTAGGGAAGTCTGAAGACAAGCAGTTCACTCTGACTATTGTATAATGTCACTGTTATCCCCCAGCATCCTTCACTTTTTTCTGCATATCCATTGTTAGTGCATATGGCTTCTGTTCTCAAGGATGCTTCAATGTTGCAAGATACTGAAGACTCAGCTATCACTTCTGTGTTCCAAACAGAAACAAGGAGAAAGAATGAAAGGGAAAATGAGGGCATTCTCTCCCTTTAAATGGGTGCTCTCAAAATCTGCCCAGTTACTCCTGTTTATGTCTCATTAGTCACCCCTACCTGCAGGAGACATAAGAAAATGTAGTGCTTCATTAGGCACCCTTCTAACCCCAATAAAATCACTGTTCTCTCAAAAAGAAAAAGGGAAAATGGGTACCTGATAGGTGCTTAAAGTTGCTGCTACAGGAAACAAAGTCTTTGGATAATATGGGTGGCTTGGTTTTTCTCCATGGCTAATATATTTCTATTTCTAGGCATCCATTACCTTAAATGATTATATATTTGAAATGAATAATAGGATATATTTAGTTCAGCTCATTTTAAATCTGTACATGCATTAACCATATTTTATACTAATATGTGTTAGCTCAACTTTATAATCTAAATGTATTAATTTATAAAATGTGGCAAGTTAAAAAAAAACATAAATTTGAACAATTACTTTAGCCAGAGAAGTCAAATCATTGTAAATTTTTCTGTTATGCATGTATTTGGATACTCTTCTATATTAAATAACTATATTTTAAATCTAATTGCTCTATTAATAGTTTTAATATATGTTTTTCTACTTGAATCATTCAGTATTTTACCACTGACTAAAATTTCTGGTTAGCAGTATAACTGTCATTCAGTTGCTAGCTACAGAGTTAGAAATTTATTTATTTGATTAAAACTGAACTTTTACTACTCTGAAGAGCTTATGGCAGTGAATGGCTAATTCGAACCTTGAAATATTTAGTATTACAAAAGCAAAAAGTGGTGAGGCAATAAATAGAGTGTAGAAATGGGAGTAGAATGCAGACAGTGACAACCTCAAGTCCAGGTAACACTCTAGGCAGTGTTCTTTTTCTAAGAGTGATGTGTTAGGGAAAGAAAAATGTTTCCTCATTTTCCCCCTTAATGGCTGCATTAGTAATTTACCAGGGGTAAAATTACCTCTTCCTAGAGTTTATTTTTCAGATTCCCAAATTATTTCATATATCTTCCAAGCTTTCTCTCACCCTATCTCACAAAAACGCATATCTGTGCATTTATACAAAAGGAGCATATAATTTTAGATGGATCTTGAAGCTTATCCCAAAGTCCCAAAGTTGAGAACCAGTGACTTTAAAAAGTTGAGTTTGTCAACCAGATAGAAGGGGGAGGGAGAATACTATTCCAGGCAGATAAGCAATAGTTTCAAGTTGCCATAGCTTCAAGTTGCAGTATTTGGACACTGCCAATAATTCTATATTTATTTCAAAATAACAGGTCTTGTAGGAGGATTGTGAGGATAAAAGAGGGGATAAAAGATTGTTGACAGATGATGAACCCATGCTGCATTTTGAACTTCATATAGTTATTTATTTTAGCAATGGATAGAGTTGCTGATGAATTTCCAAAGCGCTGTACTATAATACACTTACTTTATTGTCCTACTATCAGCTAGTTTACCATCCTTTCTGTGCCTTACTTCTGCCTGTGATCAGGAAGTTCTTCTGTCTGGGATCTCTTTTCTATGAGTTAACTCTTTCGATACCCTTTATTCCTGGACATTCACACAATCTACATTTCTTATTGGCTACCCATGATGCAGATAGACACTGGAGGCAAGTACCAAACAACACAAGCCCAGTCCTGACCCTCATGCAGGCTACCTTCCCTTAAGGAGAGGAAGTCATAAAATGGCTGATTGAATAATTTATTATTTACAGTCATAATGAATGCCATAAAGAGAAAGGACAAGTCTGCATTAGTCCACTCAAGCAGCCATAACAAAACACCATAGATTAGATGGCTTAAACAACAGAAATTTATTTTCTCACAGTTCTGGAGGCTAGAAGTCCCAGATCAAGTTTTAACAGTGTGGGTTTCTGGTAAGAACTCTTCTTCTGGCTTGCAGATGGCCACCTTCTCACTATGGCCTCTCATGGCCTTTCCCCGGTACATTATTAAGGAAAGAGAGAGAGGGGGGTCAGCAGGGGAGAGAGAGAGGACATGTGAGCTCTCTCTTTGGTGTCTCTTCTTATATGGATTCATCCTATGGGATCAAGGCCCCATTCTATGACCTCAGTAAACCTTGAATTACTTCCTTAGAGGTTCCATCTCCAAATACAGCCACATTGTGGGGTAGGGTTTCAACATATGAATTTTGGGGAGACATAGACATTCAGTCCATAACAAGGTCTAATTAGAGCATTTAACTAGGCACCTGACTGAATCTGGATTATTAGGGATTGTTGCAAGAAAGTAACAGTTGAGCTCTGAAAATTAATTTATTAAAAAGTAAGAGAAGGGAAATCATATAGACAAAGAGATCAGCAGATATGAAAGGCCCTGGAGAGGGAAGTAGCATGCCATATGCAGGGAAATGAAGCAAAGGCAGTGTTATAGGGATGAGTGTGATAAAGCATGGTAGGAGATAAAGCTGGAGAGGTAGGCAAGGGCCAGAACTTATGCGGCCTTGTAGGCCAAGTTAACAAGTGGGCAGACATTAAACAATTTTTTAAGCATAGGAATGGCGTGATTAGATAAGCTTTTTACAAGGGAAATTGCTCTGACTGCGGCACAAAGAACCAGTTAAAGAGAATGAAGGATGTTAGTCATAAGGGTGTGGCACTATTCCAGGTGAGATATCATGGTCGCTCAGGATAAAGTAGTAACTCTGGAAATGGAGAGAGGTAGATTGAATTGGATATATTTTAGATGTGGAATTGAAATAACCTGGTGATTCATTAGCTAAGGAAGGTGATAAAGAGGAAGGAGCCAAAGCTGACTCGGGTTTCTGGTGGAATTTGGACCCATTCACTACCATGGAGAAAAACATTTTTGGTGGAGAGAGAATCATGTTTCTATTTAAGACATGTGAAACCTTAGGTGGCTATGATACATCCAGTTAGATAAACTTACCACAGGTCATTTTAGAAAGCTCTGAGATATCGATTTTAAATTTGAGAATTATCAGCCATAAGGGATAAATGAAGCCATTAGTTCTAGCTGAGCTCTCTAAGGGAAAGAATATAGAAAAAAAGAATAAAAGCTTAACACAGAGCCTTGAAAAAAGCCAAGATTTAAAGTTCAGTGGAAGCTAAGGACACTTAGAAGGAGTTGTCAGAGAGAGATGAGGAAAAGCCAAGGGACATGTGTATTTCAAAGGAGGAGGAAGTAATGGGGACAACTGCTAAGAATCAAAAAAGATTAGATCCAAAATCTGACAAACGCATTTAGCCAAACAGAGTGAATGAGAGCCATTTCAGTGAAACACAAGTGGCTGGAGCCAAACTGGAGTGGGTGGAATTCTTCACGATTTTAGGTGGGACACAACAGATCACGGACAGAATAGTAACACGAGGGACCTCCCGACACTAACTTGGATGCATACCTGGAAGCTCTTACAGCTGTTTAAATAAATAAATAAATAAGAAAGGACGATTTGAAACTGAGAACACCAAAATTTAATTAATTAGTAATTAAAAAACAACACTGATTTCCATTTTTTCCTGGTGCTGTACAGATTTATGGGCCTATTTCAAGGTTTATGCATTGTTTGTTTGCCTATCTAAACAAAACATCTGAAATTAAAATGTTATGTACTTAACAGGGGCATGCAAGCACAATTCCAAATGACTTTTATTCTCCCAAGAATGAAACTCAATTTGGCCAGAGAAAAAGAAAACTTGTATTGAAAACAAATAGATAAAACTCTTTAAAAACATTTTTTTTAAACCACTGTGTATTGTGGTACTAAAAGAGTAACTAGAAATAAATATAAATTGCTTTACAATAAATATATATTATTTTATGGATCTTCACAGAGTATTTTTAAAATAAGATTTTGGTGGTAATAGAACATGTAATAATTTGAGTCTTCTTAGCACGTATGTGCTGAGGTCTGTAACAGACAGATGAAGAGAATTTCTGGGAAATAAGCGTCCTAGAGATTTGGATGGAAGTATCCAGGAAATAAAATGCCCACCACTAGAAGAGGAGGTAATTAATACAGAGCAAATTCAAAGGATTTTAGTAAGGTGACATGTTCTAATAGAATTCTGGAAGACTAGTTTACTAGAACAGTCCACTGTGATGTATGAGAGCAGTTTTGAACACCAAGGTCGATCCACAACACTTCATTATTCAATTTTCCCCAAACTCATATTAGCCTGTGAAACAGTATTTTGTGGCAGGACACAAACAGTTGTTCAATTTCCACTGAGAAAAATACAAAAGGAAATAAATAGGTACAAGAAAACGTATAGTCAGAATTCTCTGTTAAATGAATCACTGTATATGTCCCACAACGTCTGTGAGTAAATCAAGCCCTAGTCATAAGAAAGAGATAATAAGAATCATTGTGGGATCCATTTCTTTGAAGATTTGAAGGAAAAGGGAAAACATATTCTATGAGAAGAATGAAATATAGTCTTACAGACAAGAAGTTACTTGTGTGATTTTGACTCACACTGAGTTTCACTACGTTAAGGCACAGGAGAAAATGGGAGGAAGAAAAATAGCTTTGCCGAAGAACACTGAGAGAAATAGTTATGCTCTAGTGGAAAATTTTCTGAATAATGTCTCATGTATCCAGACTCTCTGCACAATTCTCAATGTTTACATGCTCGGTGCCAATGGACAACTTTCACAATGTCTATAAACAACTCTTATTCCAGATCCAAACATCCCCCTGCTGTGGGATAACGAGTAAGCAAATAATACAAGCTGTCAAATAGCACCTTTAAGCCAGATTCCATACACAGAGTAGCATGCGTCTGCATGCTGATGGATCCATGTGCACAGCACCCTATTTTCCAATAGTCGGACTTCAATTTAAAAAGGAGGATTGGGGAAATAAAATCTGTTTGGCGTAAATAAAATACAACTTTTCTCAAGCTGCCTTGTTCTTCTGTCTCTTAAATGTCATGAGGAAAACTCAAGTGCCAATTAATTATCGATGGAAGAGGAAACCTGAAGTAAAGATACCATGTATGTTAAGTATATTTGTCCCTTGGGTAGCCGGAGGACAGGGAAGGAGCACAGGTTCAGTAGGGAAGACAATGACAAATAAAGCTCCATTCCACAGACATTTATTTAAATACATAGTTTTTGGAAATGTAGGCATGCAACAAAAAACAAAGATGTAAGCGAAATACAGAACAGTGTCACCCATAATGCTGACACAGAATGGCAGCAGGGAGAAAAAAATAATTGAAATACTTTCTTCTGAGAGGTTTTGAACTCAGTCATTGTATATCATTTGACCATATCACATTCTTAAAGGATAAACAAATAAAAAACATTGGCATATTTCAAGAGTGGGACCTGGTGTGTCTCTTAACTCTGGATGTGCAATTCTGAATTCTACATTAATAGGAAATATGTCTCACCAGATCTTAAAAATACCTTAGAAATGTATCAACAAATGATATAAGTTCATCACTACGTTGACATCACTAAAACAGTATCTGCCAAACCTGAGGATGCCTTCCTGCTTTGCTGATAACTGTTCTTAGATTCTTTGAATTGAATGTCAGTGGGAATGTCAGGATAACACTCCCAGACATAGGGCAATAGGTGTCACTAGCCACTAGTCCGTGCACTGTCCCAACAGTATCCAGCCTGCTTTAGTCCTGTCGCTTAAGGTGGGGAATGACCCTTAGCAAGAAATGTCTTGAGCCTCAAAGCAGCCTGGCCTACACATATGAGTCAATAACATGGAGGTTACCCACAGCTGCCCAACAGGGTATTTATCAGCTAGACCAGAAAACACCAATGAAAGGGAGGAGGACTGGGACAGTTTTTATTCCTCATGCTGGTCAGAAGTGATACATTTGATGAAGTAGAATGAATCTTTCTTTTCCTTTATTTAGGATAAAAAGGACCAATCTCTCCCTAATCTATTTATCTTTACCTATATATCTAAACATATAAAGAGCAAGTAAGCAGGATTATTTTAATCACAGATTAGAGGGCATTTCTCATACCCCTCAGAGTAGCCATGGAGCCTACATTTCAGGAAAAAATCCAGGGGGGTGGGGGAAAGGGCAGAGAGACTGTGGTTGGTGTTGCATTTTTGCGATTTGTATTCTTTTTTTTTTATAAGAAGGAAAAACAGTTAAATATCTTGTCCTGAAATTCTCAGCACTCATTTGAAGAATGATCCAGAATAACATCTCTGGCCTCAGAGAAGCTGTAAACTGTGATTGTCCACTTTCAAGGCACTTAGAAGCAATAATAGACAAGATTAACACAAGAAATATACTAATAAAAGAGAACATCTTAGAAAGGCTTTAGCATATTGCATTATATGCTAAACATGCCATGCGAGAGGGAATTTAAATGAGGAGATAATCACTAGCATCTGCCCCCATTCTTTCCTATGTCCCTCCTGCTGAGATGAAAGCCATCTTTTCTCCTTACTGTGGAGAGGATAATTCTATCTTCCAATCAATAATAAAAATGGCTCCAGTCTCTCCCATTTAAAAAATACCTCTCCAATTTGAAAACCCCTTCAATCCCTCCTTAATAAAACTTCTTGAAAAAAAATGTTTACACTCAGTTTCCACTTTCTTATAAACTGTTTACTTCTCAAGCCACAGACATGAAACTAGTGGTTGAAAAATGAATTATATGTGGTTAGTTAAAGTGTAAAGTGTAGACATCTCATCTCTCTGATAGTTGAACATCCCTTAGGGTCTGCTCTGTTGATCTCTTCCCTGGGTGGGCTACTCCATGGCTTCTGTGATCACTGTCAGGCTGATGACTTCAAGATTTGGATCATCAGTACGTTTTTCTCTCTTGAGCTTTGTATACACATTTGAAGACTGAACTGTTCTCTTTCTAACTATATCTTTGAATTTCCCATTCGTGCATAAAATTGAATATATTAAAAACTAAAATTATCTTATCATTCTCCCTTACCACCATAAACCTTATACCCTATCAGTCAACAAACTCCATTCACTTCCTTTCTATTTCTCTTCAACATATAGGTATTATTCTAGGTTATTATTTAGATATACCAAGTTTATTGCAACACTCTCCTTATTTATCTTTTTAAAGCCATTCTTATTCCCTCCAATTTCCAACATACAAGATAATCTTTTTGAAAAATTAAAAATGAATAATAAATCTACTTGTTTCTAAATATTTCAAGGACTCCTCATTATCCACAGGATAAAATATGATTTTCTTAACAGGGCCGACATGGTCCTTTGTGCTATGACCTCTGATTAATTCTCCCACTTCATTTCTTGATACTTTCTTCTCCCATACAATTCAGTCAGATTCATCTTCCTTCAATCCTCTAAAGGCACTGGACTTTGGCACAGACCATCTGTTCCCTCCAGCTTAGTAGACTCTTTCCCTTCTTCACCTGTCATCAATCATGTAACTCATACAGTTTCTCTGAAGATACCCTTTCATGTTAGAAGTCTTCCTTTGAATTCATACCACTGAGAATTCCTCCCCCAAGAGGCCCTCCCATGCTCTATTAGACTCTTGATTACCTTTGTCTTAGCTCTCATTAGCTGTATCTCCCATTAAGCTTAATGGGGTCAGAGATGATGTCTACCTTAAAACACTTAGTCTCTCCATGGTCAAGTACAATGCCTGATATACAGTAGGTGCTTAATAAATGTGATCAGATATCCATCTAACAAAAAGCTCTTGACAAGAATTTCAGTGCAGGTGGACATTTCAGGAAATAATGTGTATGAAAGAGTTCTCTATCTAACCCTTTAAAGACTGGCCAAATTTAGCAATCCAATTATATCGATTGTATGGCAAGGCAAAAATATGATGAAACCTTACCAACTGAGGCCAAATAAGAAAAGATCAATCAGAACTGAGTGGGGGAAAAAATGTGGCATGATGTTAAATGGATGTAATTTTATTAATTTTAAGTAAGATATTCAAACTAGACTAATAAACTCCTACAGAGGTGCTAAGGAACTCAGTCTAAAAAATAGAAATGCTTTTCAAGCTAGCATGTAAATTGTAAGCATGTGGGTGTTTCTGAAAGTGTCTCAAAATCACCCATTTACTTAAGTATTTTAAGCACTCCTCCTGCAATTTAGCTCCAGCTGCAATTTAGAATAATTTAAGGGAAAGATTTGCTAAGTAAAAATAATTTTCAATCAGCCCCCTTTTCCAAATTGTTATAAACTTAAATTGATAATATTAGCTGTCCTAACTAATGAGATTTCAATGCCTTTGAAATTGGAAAATAAAGTCCTCAGTCCTGGGTCATGTATAGTCCTAAAAGGTAAACACACAATTTTTAAAAAGTATTATCCCACAGCTATGGGGAAAAAGAAAATGTCCTTAACACAGGCAAAGGATAGCTTTTTAAAAGCTGCCGGAGACACATAACTTGTGAGTCATCCCCTTAATCCAGCTGCTTGAATCAAGAGACAGCGCTAGTCATGGACCACAGCTGGACCAACTCTGAGAACAGTCACGAGCCCCTAGCTAAGGATGTCACTGAGCAGTGATTCCCAAGGCAAAGCATGTATGCAGAGAAAAGAGAGGGAACAGGCAGGCTGGCCCCCTACAGGGAACATTTTCGAACAGCATAAATCAAAGTTTACTCAGTTTATTTTGACAATGAGGTGCCTTCTTTATATTTGAGGGGTGGGTTCTGATTTTTGCAAGGTCAAGTTATATCACATAATACAGCATGAGGTTTCCCTAGAGAAGTTTTTTTTAATATAGTTTCACCATTTTAATTTTCACATTGCATTTCTAAGACAAATGGACACAGATGCATGCAAATATTCTGCATCAAAAGATAAAGCATTAAAAATATGATATATTTTGCTATATTTATTCTTATACTTATCACAACCATTTCACAGAGAAAACTGATCCTGACTCCATTTTTAGGTTTAAGGATTCAGGAAATTGTATCATTTTCATCCTTACATCTTTTATAGAATTATGTCTAAAAAACACCAAACTGATGAGGAAACATTTTGTGTTTAAAGATCTTCAGAAAAAGAGATCCACAAACCTCTTTCAATAAGGCAGTCCTGAAAAAATACCTAAAAACTTTTGCCCGAGGAAACTATTTTCTATAATAACATGAATTCCTCAGATGGCAGCAAAAGCCCATTTCCTGCTGTTAGCTCTCAATAGGAAGGAGATGAATAATTTTTCTTCATATCTCTGAACAATGTTTAAATTATTCCCCAATCTCTGTTTCACACTAAATATTTCCTCACTCTGAGCGCTTCTTCATGGGTATTACTTGAAATTATCATTGTTGATCTCTTTTGCACTCACTTCAGAGTCTCTTTATGAGTTATAGAAACCTAGACTCCAAAATTTAATAAGAGTAAAACGCAGATTTCACATTTTTCATAGTCTTATTTGTAGATTCCAATCTTCTAGTTTAAAAAAAAAAGGAAAGAAAGAAAGAAAGCAAGAAGATAGCAATGATACATCCTGGAGCATATATTTTAAGGCTTCCCGTTTGTTGTTGCCTTCATCTGCGCCCCGTCACCCTTCGCCACCTCCGCCCTTCCTTTCCTTCATTTCCAGAAAAGGGCAATGTTTTAGACACTGGAATCTCTAAGCTCTATGAATATCACTATGGAATAGGGCCCCATGAGACTATTTAAATAAAATGAGAGCACCAAAGTCCTTTGTTAAGTTAGAACAGGATTCTGCTGTAAAGAACAATACTGATTTCTCTAGTGGACAGAGGGGAACAGTTTTAATTGGATTAGTAATGTGACCCTTGGGTCCCATAGAGATTTATAATGCTTAGTTAGATAAAGGTTTACCTAACTCAAAGGATTTGCTAAAGAGATGTGATTTCTTTTTTACATTCCCTAGAATAAAATGGGTAGTTAGAGCAGTGTATCTTAGCCACATTGTAGGCTATGGGACTTGTATTTTGCTGTTTGATCAGGAGCCCCTTCAGACCTGCAGAAAATGAGCTATGCGTTTTCAGTGTGAACTTATTAATAGTTAGACTCAAATAATCACCCAAGAGCCTTGTTACTTGCTGGATTTGATAACAATGTTATGTCAGTTAGTATAGTGTATTTCTTCTAACATTGAAAACACTATTCTCCTTAGTGGCAGACACTATATTGCATGAATGAGTGTACTGCATGGAGACCTCTGGGAAGAGATGGCCTAGGTTGGAATCTTGTGTCCTCCATGCACTAGCTCTGTATCTTTGGACTAGCTAAGCTCATATGTCTCACTTTCCCATATGTAAAGTGGAGATATATTATCAATACTTTTTCAAATGGTTGCTGACAAAGATTAGATGAATTAATAATCATTTGGCTAGTTCCTAGAATGTAGTAAGTACTCACTAAATTATAAATACTATCATCATCATTTAAATTTGTGACTTTTTTTCCTTTATGCCAAACCTGACCCTTGCTCTTACTCTACCCTAGTAGTGATAATCATTTTAAGTATGGTTAAAAGCTCAGTTACATGCAAAAAAGTGAAGAAAGCACTCGAAACCAGGTAGTTAGAATATGACTATCAAATCCAAAAACATTTGAGAACATAATTTCCTCTAAAAATGTTAAACAGACAAAATCTTCATTTGAAAAATAACTTTATGAAACCTTTAGACCCAAATTTGAGACTAGGCACTAAAATCTCTTAGAGGGAGAAGGATGAATGGAGAGATGTAGGAATGAACAGGGACCAATCTCCTCTGTCTGGTGCCTGTGTTCCCTTCTCAACTCCTAGAGAAAATACTAGGTCTGCATTTTTTTTTTTTTTTTAATAAATTTGAAATCCAGAGTGAGGAGCTCACACAGGTGCATGTAGTCTTGAAAGTGGACACAGGAAATAAAGAAGTAACACAGACCCAGATTACTCTGTTTTTCACCATCTAGACAGGCTTAGGAGTTAGTGCAATAGTTTTTCACATGCAAATACTCCTGAGGGTAAAGCTTATCATTCTTTCCTGTGTTATTTTGACTGACTTTATTCATATAGCAATTTGGCATTTAGCTGAATATGTATGAAAGGTAATTTTAATACGAGGGAGGAGAGGAGTTAATATGTTTTTATTGAGCTCATACTGTAAGGGATGCATTAGCTAGACAATGCAAAGGGTAATAGATGAGTACATTTCCACCATCAAGGAATAAGTACTACTTTTAATAAGACAGAAAAATTGAGTATGTATAAAAACATATAAAATGCAAAGAAAAAGTATAATGTGTTATAGGAGACATACAGAGTGCTTTGGGTGGCCAGCGGAGGGGCAGTAATGGCGTACAAGGTAGGATCAATAAAAGCTTTACTTCCTGGTTGGAGGGGAAACACAAAAAGAAAAAAGATTTATGGTTCCTTCTGGCTTCATGTCAGAAATCGCAACTGATCACCCACAGATACACTTATTTGGCTAGCACGGTATTTTAAATTTTTAAGATATGTTGCAATATGTTTTAAACTGTGAATTCTCATATAAAATTCCTGTATCTAGATTCTCTTTAAAATTTGGAAGATCGGGAAAGACTGGCCTTCAAAATCTAGAGCGTCTGCCGATGGGAGGCTGCTGAGAGCCCAGGGCATGTGCTCTGCAGATCGTGTAAGTCCAGATCCTGCCACCCACCACATGCACTGAGGAGACCTGCCTGAATCCCCTGAGACTTTAAAGTCAAGGTTTTTGTTGCACACGGTATTTAATATCCCTCTTTTCCCTACACCTAATTTTATAAACTAGGGACAACCTGTGTTAAATATGTTTTAAGGGAAGGCAAGACTGTTGCATATGAAACTATTATAGAATAAGAAAATACACAGTAGAAAACTATAGAAGTTGAAACATTTCAAGGAGAAAATATTATTTAAATGTTATTCAAGGTGAACTTAGAAGAAATAGGTACATTTACTGACTGGGAAAGTGATGAGAGTGAAGCATTGAAGGTGTAAGTAAAGGAATGAAGCACAAATATTTGGGTCAATTTTAAGGAACACATGTTGTTCTCCTTAAGTATACTTGGGATCTATTTGAGGGAACAGTAGGAATCTTGGATTCCATGTGGCTCTCTACTCCCAGCTCCAGTGCCATGTGATTATCCACCATAGCTCTTTGCCAGAGGAGTTGCAGGGGCCAGAAAATGGGACCCACGTGATGGATCAAGGACATAAAGTCTATTGTAATCTGGGTGAAGAGTGAAATCAGGCTCAAGACTTTCATCCTCTGGTCCTGAGGAGGAAATGGAGACCAGCATCCAAGAGTCCATGGGCAAAAATTATAAACATGAAGATACTGGAGAAATTATTCCTTAGAGACAGACCCTCAAGAGGAAGGGCCAAACGTGCTTTGCAGATCTAACTGGGAGCACGTCAAGGTCTCTGGAGGCCCACAGAGAGCCACATGGGGGTTGGTGCTGTGACTGTGTGCTAAGCATTCTCTACGTCTGAAGCTGGAAGCCTGCCTATCACTGCAGCTAAGAAGGCCAGGGTATAGAGCACCTTCCTTTGGGGCTTCTGTACAGCCAGCCCTCAGAATGGGGGTCTGCTCACCCTCTCCACTCTCAAGATTGTCATTACTAAGAGAACCAGACTGTTCTTGAGCCACAAAGTAAGTAATGAATGGGGAAAAATACACACACAACAAACAAACAAACAAATAAAAAAACATGTTGGGAAACCCATCAAGCCAGAGAGAAAAAAGAATACCAGATCAAGCTCTAATTAATGATAAACAATTACTGAAAGGGTGGTTGGCGATTTGGATAAAACACTAATGAACATTTACAAAAATTTCATTATAGCACACACAAACAATAGTCAAAAGAAAAATGCTGTTTGGAGGAAGTAAAAATGATTATCAAATTTAAAAATATACCAGTTGATACAAGGAGACGACAATTACCCTTGAGGATCTAACTAGTGGCCTATAAGACCCATAGCATGAAAACCTCACAGCACAGCAAAAATACAAAAAGGTGGAAACCAGGTGAAGACAAGAGAGTTGAGAGGCTGGGCTGGGAGACACTACATGCAGATAATAAGAATTCTAAAAGGAGAAGAACAGAATTAGAGAGAGACAAGAATTGAAAAACAAATTATTAAAAATCCCATTCACTGAAAAAATACTTGAGTCTATAGCTTGAAACACAATACCCAGAGAAATCATGTTAAAATCTCATCTATTATCTATTTCTCTAATTTAAATAATGCAGAAACTGCTCTATGTATAACTGACTTTATTAACTGTTACTAAAGATATCTGTACTTCTTTTCTTTACTGTTATAAGCAATCTGCTTCTGAAAGTATGTATTAAACTTACCCACTTTTATAAGTTTATTATTAGATCTTTTTGTGCTTCTGATCATCTTTGCTCTATATACTTAGTTGCTATGTTGTTGGTGAGAAGTTTAAGGTTATTGATTTTTCTTCATAACATTGCATGCTGCTCATTTTTTTTCCTCTTTGGTACTTTCCTCCTTAAGTTAACATTAACTGATTACAATACTGTCATTCCTATTGTTTCCTTCACTTCCGTCTTCCTTCCTTATTCCTTTCTTTCTTTCTCTTTTTTCTTTTCTCCCACTTTCTGGCACATCATTGTCAATATCCTTTTAATAGTGTGACGTGTATGTATAATTTCTTACATATAGATAGAGGTGTGCAAGTTAAATTTACATCATTTACAGAATACTTTTATTCAATTATATATACCAAATTATCTTAAGCTAGGAGCTATCTGAGCTTTTTGGTGTACTCTATATTACATTTGTGTCTATTATTTGCTAATATGCCATACCATTCGGAGTGCTCTGGCCTAATAATACATTTTAGTTGTTGTTAAATCAAATTCTCCCTAAATACTTTTCTTTTTAAACTTCTTTCTTATAATTTTAAGGTATTTTCTGTTATATGAGATTTAAGATAATTTAATGCTTCTTAAAATTCCATTAAATTTACTTACAAATTTGGGAAGAATTGATATTTTTATATTAGCCTATTCACCCAGGACCAATTTTTTTAAATGTGGTTTTGTGCAATTTAATACATCTTTCCTCCCAATTTTTTTGTTGTGGTAAAATATACATAAAATTTATCATCTTAACATTTCTAAGTGTACAGTAGCATCAAACACATTCCCAATATTGTGCAGCCATCACCACCATCCATATCCATAACTCTTTTCAACATACAAAACTGAAATTCTATAGCCACTAACAATAATTTCTCATCCACCCCTACCCCTAGCCTGCGGCAATGACCATTCTGCTTTTTTGTTGAAGCATAATTGACCTATAACACTATATTTGTTTCAGGTGTGCAACATTTCTATACATTACAAAATGATTTCCACAATAAACCTGTAACCATAAAAAGTTATTATAATATTACTATGTTCCCCCTGCTGTACATTTTATTACCAGACACATTTATTTATTAACTGGAAGTTTGTACCTCTTAATCTTCCCCACCTACTTCATTCACCCCCCTGCCCCAACCCCCTGCTCTCCTCTGACAATGACGTTTGTTCTCGGTATCTATGTGTCTGTTTCTGTTTTTTTTTAATGTTTGTTCATTTGTTTTGTATTTCAGATTACACATATAAGTGAAATCCTACAGTATCATAGAGTATATCTGACTTATTTTTCTTAGCATAATACTCTCTAGGTCCATCCATGTTGTTGCAAATGGCAAGATTTAATTCTTTTTTATGGCTAATATTCCACTATATGTATGTGTGTGTGTGTATACATCACATCTTCTTAGCTATTCATCTATCGATGGACACTGAGGTTGCTTCCATATCTTAGCTATTATAAATAATGTTGCAATGAACATAAAGGTGCATATATCTTTTCCAATTAGTGTTATTGTTTTCCTTGGAAAAATACCCCAAAGTGGAATTACTGGATCATATGGCAGTTCTATTTTTAATTTTTTGAGGGAACTCAATAATATTTTCCATAATGGCTGCCTCAATTTACATTTCTACCAGTAGTGCACAAGGGTTCCCTTCTCTCCACACCCTCACCAACACTTGTTATTTGACGTCTTTTTTATAATAACCATTCTGACAGGTGTGAGGTGATATCTCATTGTGGTTATGATTTGCATCTCCCTGATGACTAGTGATGTTGAGCATCTTTTCATGTGCCTGTTGGCCATCTGTATGTCCTCTTTGGAAAAAGGTCTATTCAAATCCTCTGTCCACTTTTTAATTGGATTTTTTTGTTTTTTCTATTGAGTTGTATGAGCTCTTTATATATTTGGGATATTAATCCCTTATTGTATATTTTTTGTATATATTTTCTCTCATTCAGTTCGTGGCCTTTTCATTTTGTTGGTGGTTTCTTTCATTGTGCAGGAGTTTTTTAGTTTGATGTAGTCCCATTTGTTTATTTTTGCCTTTATATCTCTTGCCTGAGGAGAGGGACCCAAAAAATTATTGCTAAGACCAAAGTCAAAGAGGATACTGTAAATGTTTTCTTCTAGAAATTTTTATGGTTTCAGGTCTTACATTTAAGTCTTTAATCCATTTTGAGTTTATTTTTGTTTATGGTGTGAGAAAGTGGTCCATTTTGATTATTTTACATGTAGCTGTTCTGTTTTCAAACACCATTTATTAAAGAGGCTGTCTTTTCCCCCACTGTATATTCTTACCTCCTGTATTATAGATTAATTGACCAAGTAAGTGTGCATTTATTTCTGGGCCTCTTTATTCCGTTCCATTGATCTATGTGTCTGTTTTTAGGCCAGTACTGTACTGTTTTCATTACTGTCGCTTTGTAGTATAATTTGAAATAATTTGTAGTACAATTTGTAGTATAATTTGAAATCAGGGAGCAGAATACCTCCAGCTTTTTTCTTCTTTCTCAAGATTGCTTTGGCTATTTGGGGTCTTTTGCAGTTCCATACAAAATTTAGGATTATTTGTTTTAGTTCTGTGAAAAATGTCATTGGTATTTTCTATTTACAATGTATTTTAAAATAGAAATGAAAGAATTTCACAATATATTTAACAATGTGTTAAGACTGTCAATTCTCCCCAGTTAATCTTTACATTGAAAGCAATCCATATCAAAACTGCAGCATGCTTTTTTTTATGGAAATTAATATTCTGATTTTAAAATTCACATGAAAAGGACTTAAAATATCCAACACAACTTTGAAAAAGAAGAGATGTGGAGACATACCTGACTTCAAAATGATAAAAAATATCGTAATCAAGACAGCATGGTTTGGGCATCAAGATAGGCAAATAAATAATAGAACAGAATGCGGAGTCCAGTAATAGTGCAATAGTACCAATACATATATGGCCAATTGACTTTCAACAAAGATACAAAAATATCAATAATTCAGTGGAAAACAAGATGTATACATGTGTACTTTCAAAAAGTGGATAGAAAGTGCTAGAAAAATTGGATATTCAAATACAAAAAAAAAAGCACTTTGTTTCATAGGTTCCACCCCATAAGAAAGGTAATTCAAATTGATCACAGAATTAAATATAATACCTAAAAATATAAAACTTCTAGAAGAAAATATAGGAGAAAATATTTGTGGACTTCAGTGCAGCAAATATTTCTTAAATACCAAAAAGATGATACATAAAGTAAAAACTTGATAAATTTTGGACCTCATCAAAGAACCATTCTCTGGGGGGAAAAGTGCTTAAAAATTTACAAACAGAAATTTTGAGAAAATATTTGCATCCTACATATCTGGTAAAGGACTTTTATCCAGGATAAAGAAGAAGTTCTCAAAACTAAGAAATAAGAAAACAAACAACCTAATAAAATATGGACAAAAGATTTGAATAGGTGTCACTGAAGAAGATATATGGATGGCAAATAAGCACTTGAAAAGATGTTCAGCATCACTGGTCAATAGGAAAATATAGACTAAAACCACAATAAGATAGGGCACACCCATCAGAATAGCTAAAATAAAAAGCTGACCTTAACAAGTGTTTGTGAAACTGTGGAAGAACGGAACTGAAACCCTCATACACTGGAAATGTAAAATTGTTTAAACATTTTGGAAAAACTTTTGGAAATTTTCTTTAAAAATTAAGCATATACCCACCATATGACCCAGTCATTCCACCCCTAGATTTTTAAATTTTTCTAATTGTACACTTTAAATATGTGTAGTTTTTTGTATGTCAATTATACTGCAATAAAGATATTTAAAAGTATATATAATAAATGTATGATATGAATACTTAGCATAAAATATTGTATAAGCATGTGCATAAGAATATACACACATAAAAAAATCAAGAAAGGTAAAGAGTGGGGCTTTCCTGGTGGCACAGTGGTTGAGAGTCTGCCTGTCGATGCAGGGTATGAGGGTTCGTGCCCCGGTCTGGGAGGATCCCGCATGCCGCGGAGCGGCTGGGCCCGTGCGCCATGGCTGCTGGGCCTGCGCGTCTGGAGCCTGTGCTCCGCAGCGGGAGAGGCCACAACAGTGAGAGGCCCGCGTACAGCAAAAAAAGAAAAAAAAAAAAAAAAAAAAAAAAAAAGAAAGGTAAAGAGTGAATGGTGATTGTCTTAGGCAGCTGGGATTTCAGATAATTTTTATTATCTTCCTCAGATTTTTAATGTGTAGTTCTTAATTTTTACAGTAAGTATACACTATTTATATAATCTCAAAAATAAATCCAGTTTCATTGTAAAGAAGAGAGAGTTCTGAATGTTGAAATTGTTAAGTTGATTTTTTAAAACTATGCTTTATTATGCATCTGTTATGGGGCAGGCATTGAGGATATGCTATTTAATGTAATTGAAACTAACCTTTACATTCATTAGATAAAGTAAGAATTATTAACCCAACTTTTCTGGTGAAAAACTAGGCATCTTGCCTAACATGACAAAATTAGTACATTTTGGATCTAGAATTTAAACATACATCTGAGTGATTCTGAAGACTTGTGCTCTTTTCATTGTTCGTTATTTCATTTCTTTAGGAAAGTTGCCACCGCATAACAACAATAACATTATTATTATCAATAATAGCAAATATCACATGCCAGATATTTTTCTAAATGTTTAAATGTGTTAACCCATCTAATCCTCACAACAACCCTATAATAAGTGCTAAAATTTCACTGTAGAGATGAGGAAACCAAGAAAGAGAGAGTAATTTTTTTTTCCCCTGCCAAATCTTCAACTAATGAATCGTGGAGCAAAACTGAATGGCAGAAGCAGCTATTTTGTTAGATATCAGGGAGGTTGGAAAGATTTCAGAGCAGGAATGATCATGATTCAAGCTTCACAATAGGAATATTAATCTTATGCTGATAACAGATGGTACAGAGGGAGGAAAGACAGGAGGGGAGGTATCACCATCGAGAAAACCTCAGGTCCTTGTCTCTTATGCTCACAACTTGCGAAGAATTCTATTTTCCTTCCTACTGCTGAGACAAATTCTATGAAATACTGTTAACTCCACTCACAGGAGAAGCCATTTAGTGGGTGGTGCTCTCCATAAGCTGAAAGACTCAGGGGTTCCCCTTGCTGCAGAAAGCAGAATGGCAAGGCCTACCGTCTTCTCAGAGGAAGCCTTGAGGCCTGATAATTGCAGGTCTCAAGGAAATGCCTCAGCCAAGCTCTGAGGTGAGCCTAAGAAGACCCAGCACTCCGCCTCCCTGGGTTGGCTGGGCGGGGCATTTATTTCCCAACTGCTCCAGGAAGTGAAACTTCGATGGCATAGAAAGATCTGGGTAAGCTTCTTGCTTGAGTCCAATGCAGAGAAGGAGACACAGGTAGTTCGTACAGCCACAAAACTCATTTACTCTCTAAAATCTTGTGAGTCCTGCTGTTTCCATTTTGGCGAAAGAAACATATTCAAAAATGGCAGTGTTGATGGTCACACTCGATATGGCCCCAAATCAGGATTTGAAGCCAGTTGTTCTGGTTTATGGTCCAAAAATCATTTTCTCATAACATACATATGAGAAAAAGACCATCAAATCAATTTTATGAAGAATCTGACTATAACCCTGGTGGCACAGTGGTTGAGAGTCCGCCTGCCGATGCAGGGGACACGGGTTCGTGCCCCAGTCCGGGAAGATCCCACATGCCATGGAGCGGCTGGGCCCGTGAGCCATGGCCGCTGAGCCTGCGCGTCCGGAGCCTGTGCTCCGCAATGGGAGAGGCCACAACAGTGAGAGGCCCGCGTACCGCAAAAAAAAAAAAAAAAAAAAAGAAGAAGAAGAATCTGACTAAAAGTTGCCCATTCTTTAAAAGACTTTTTTCTATTAAAAAAAGGAAGAGAATCCCTACCGGCTTTCTATCTACTCTGATTGGAATTAAAATGAAATTTAGCTCAGGAATAATTTCCATTTGCCTGCAGGTGAGGAAATGAGGAATTAAAAAGGAAAGAAAAGCTTTAAGGCTGTATAAGTAAGGAGCAGCAGGCATTCTGGACAGAGGAAACATTAATAAAGGTGTTGGCTCCCTCTGTTTATGAGGGGACAGGGGTTCCTTCAGACCACATGGTGATTTGTACAGAAAACACTTATTGGACAGTTCTTATGTGCCAGGCATTTTTCTGGGTAGAGAGGTTGCAGCAGCCAGTGGACAGGATGTAGTCTGCCCCCATCAAAGAGTTTATGTTCCAATGAGAACTTTGGTAAACCAAAAAATAAGTAAAAAGGTAATTAAAAAAAATGATAGTCAATGAACAAAAAAGTATAATAGGCTAGAGAGACACTGAGGCGGCCCTTATGGCCAGTGGATACTGCAAGAAGCAATGCCATGGAGCAGCTGGACAGTGATGGAGTCAAGAACTTGGTACAGACCACGTTTCGTCCCCCTCAAGGGATATTTGACTAACAATGTGTTTGGGCCAAACAGTTTTGTTCCCTTTTACTTGCAGATTCAATGGTCTGTGAGTTCAAGCCCAGGGCGTGACAATGCAGTGATCCTAGGGGTATCAGTGTCAAGAACCAGTGGGCTGTGACATTGGTCTGATACCTTTAGGCACCCTCACAGCAAGTTCAAATCTTGATCTCTTGGACAAGTTACCTCTTGGGCAGTCTTTTCCAGTCCTCCGGCTTTCAATACTATCTATATGGTGATGATTACACATTTTATCTCCAACTTGACCTCGCCAATCATTATTAATTGACCTATCAAACTTATTGCATCCAAAATTGAAATGCTAATATTCATCTCTACCCCACCCCCACCCCCACCCCACCCCCTCACCCGGTAAACCAGTTCTTTATTTCTTGGCTCTAAGTAAATGGAAACTCCATTTTTTTGGTCCCTCAAGCAAAAAACAAACAAGCAGCAACAACACAACAACAAAAGCTGAGCTTCATCTTGACTTCTTCCTTGTATCCAATCATTCAACCACTATTTTTCACTCAACTATCAAAATATAAACCAGGATCTGACAGCTGCACCTTTTTACCCGCTCCACTGTTGTCACCTTGGCCATATCTTGCATAGATCACTCCCTTAGTCCTGCCTGGTTTTCAAGCATCAGTTCCTGCTCCTTCTACAGTTTTTCCTAACACAGCAACTAGAAAGTCCCTGTTGACACAGGGGCCAGGGCTTATCACTGCTCTACTCAGAACCCTCCGATGCCGAGTTCCCAGCTCACTATGAATAAAAGGCAAACTCCGTACCATGCTGTCACCTTACAAAAGCCTAAGCAAGCCTTCCCTCCTCCTCTTTCTACCTCACTTCCTTTCTAACTTCATCTCCCACTAGTCTGTCCTATTTGCTAGGCTGCTCCAAAATGCTCCTTCCACACACCAGGCATCGTCTGCCTCAAGGTCTTTCCCTCAGGGTTTCCCCGGGCTGTGCTTCCCTAAATATGCACGTGGATTATCCCCTTTTCCTTTGGGTCTCTAATTAGTAATCAGCTTCCCAGTGAGGCCTTCCTTGGCCACTTATCTAAAATTTCAGTCTCCCCCAATATTTCATATCTCTCTTGGCTGCTTTATTTTTTTCTCATTATTTATAACAATTTAATATGATTTATGCTTTACTTTTAACCCATCTACTCCAACAAAATGAAAACTCCATAGAACAGAAGTGTTCCTCTCTTTGGTTCACTGCTGTTCACAAAGTTCTTAAAATGGCATCAGGTATACAACAGTTGCTTAATAAGTACTTGTTAAATGGATGAAAAATTGAATGAATGTATGGACATAACTAAAAAATATAATTGAAAAAAAACCTCGACCAATAAGTCTGATTATTCAGTTTCTATTTGATATTTATTACCCCTAGAGATACAATCTTGAATAAAAAAATATAACTGCTTCACCCTGCATTACTAGTATTTCATCCACTTGGACTCAAGGGCTGGTCTCTATACAGGTCTCATATCCACCAAGCACCTTATTATGTGTTTCCATTAATGGAAAGACTATAGCTAGGATTTTATTTTACACAAAGGTGAGAAAATTCAAAGTGATAGTTGCCATACCAACTACAGCTTGGCCCCTGAGCTCATATGAATTTTTGCTATTACTTATATCTGCTCTTAACTTTTATGCCTTAAAACGTATAAAGGCAATTTGTCCACTTTACTACTGCTGCGGGATTTGTCTACAATTTATGCTTCAGCGCTCACCACAGGACTGTGACATAACAGAACACAGGACTGTGACATAACAGAGGACACAACACTCCTCTCTCTTCTTTGGCCTTGATGCATTTGTTTTACTACTGAAGTCCACCCACAAAGGAGACAATTCACTTTTTAAACTTGCTACTCCGCATTTGGAGTGGGGGGACAAAGACGAGAATACGTTTACCCTCTGCATCAGCCTGAGTTCTCCCTAAAGCCTAGACCTTAATAAAGTGCCTTCTCCTGACATATGTGATGCCCATTTTTATCCACCTTACAGACTCCAAGCACAAAGCCTCCTCCTTAATCTTGCAATTCATATGAAAATTAGAGCCATACAGATTCGTCTGTCTCAGTGAGATTACTTCTTGTCTAGAGCTGTCTCTGAGAAGAAATAATGGAATTAAAGTAGCTGAGATGTCACTTTTTAGGACCTTCACAGAATGAATATTTGATGCCAACAATGTTTCATAACATTAATTTGTTCCTGACATCCCTGTAGAAACTAATAAGTTTCTAAATGCAGCTTCTGAGACTTTGTGTGCTGCTATTGTATCAAATGTGTGTAGGTTGTGTCTATAAGATTATATCCTAATTAGACTAAAGTAAAAGATATGCTAGTCAGACTCACCAAGGTCTATGGCAGCCAGACAAATAAGGGGACGCCAAGAAAAACACTCTGCCATTTAGCAAACACTGGGCTCAGCAAACGGGGTCAGCAGTTTCACTTGGATGAGTTATAACATGGAAGGAATCGTTTTCTTGATTTTAAATTAATATTAAATCTGTTTGAAAAAAATATGTGTTTACATGGTTCCAAAACAAGAAAATATGAAAAAGTCTACATGACAAGCTTCCTTCCCATCCTGGTTACGTTTGTGCCCAGTTCTGCCTCTAGCCTCCCACCAAAGGCCAGGAATAGGGAACGACTCTTCTTACTTTGTCATACACCCTCCCAGAGTGACATTACACACGTACAGGTAAATATGGGAAGTGCATCTTGTTTCTCCCTTTTGAAATCAGAATAAGACAAGATAAAAACTGCAAATAGATTTTAAATGCAGCTACAATCTGCTTAACTTTCCTTAAGATAATTGATTATGCCTCACCAACCTCCTTCTTCCCTTTTCTCCTTCCAAATGGATTATGACATAACTTTTTCTTAAATTGTAGCAATTAGGTATTACTGTTAAGTACATTTTTATTCTGAAGCGTAAAAGCTATTTAAGATTACCTTAAACCAACAGAAAATACCTTTACTGATATCTCCTTTTTATAACCATAGCAAAAATTAAGAATTATAGCAAAAAGTCTATTAAGAGCTGTGGTGCAGATTAGCTAAAATATATAAATAGCTTGCATATATTCAATGGCTTATTATATTGTGGTTTAGCTGATTAGTAAGAAATATAATTATCTTCAATTTATAATTTATAAATTACAAGCATATTGTTATATAATATAAAATGAAGTTAATTCTATAGGAATTAAGTTCATCTTTCATGTATAATGATATATATAGAAACCTCATGGTTAATTCTAAGTTATAATGTCTTACCTATTTTATTTTTTTAATACAGAATTCAAATTCCAGACCAATAATAATATGCCCTTGTTAGCTTGCCCATTTTAAGGGGCATGTGCACTTTGAGATATTCCTCTCAGTGATAATTTTAAAGTATATATCAACTCTGTAAAGCAGACTGTTGCAGTGGTAGAATGATTGAATTTGAAGGGAGGAAATATTATTTCATATCTAGTTCTGCCACTTCCTAATAGAGTGTGACTTTAACCAACTTACTTGATCTTCTGTTATTTTGGAAGAGTTTGGTCGCCTCTAAAACTTTAATTCCTCTATGGGAATTAGACATGAAAGAAAAATGATAGAGAAAAAAAAGAAATTATAACAAAGTGACTAAAACTAAAAAGAAAAATAGTGAAATGAGACAGGTCAGAAGTACAGAAAATATAGCTGATGAGAAGAAATATTTAGAGTGAATCTTTCAGACTTAATGTTTGTCTGTTCCCTCTGCTCCTCCTACAAAAATAAACCACAAGAAAATTCTCCAGGTTTCATTTTCAGAGGACTGAGGTAGTAGTTGGTTGTGCTAGAGGGATAAGGTTAAGGGAAGAAATTTATATGGCCATGCCCTAACCCCCAAGGTGATGGTATTTGGAGACTGGGGCCCTTGGGCAGTAATTAGGGCTTTAGATGAAGTCATGAGGGTGGGGCCTTCCAGATGAGATTAGTGCCCTAGTAAGAACAGACACCAGAGAACTTGCTCACACATATGCTTTCTCTCTCTCTCTTTCTTCAGGTGTGCACAAAGAAGAGATCATATGAGCACACAGTGAGAAGGTGGCCTTCTGCAACCCAAGAGGAAACCTTTCACCAGAAACTGACTATGCTGGCACCTTGATCTCCAACTTCCCATTTCCAGAACTGTGAGAAAAAAAATTTATGTTGTTTAACCCACCTTGTCTATGGTATTTTGTTATGGTAGCCTAAGCTAACTAATACACTTGAATTTTTATAGCACTCTTAGAGTATATTTTTAAATATATTCATCATCACATTAAAATCTCACAAAAATCCTATGAAACAGATATTTTACCCCTTCCTAGGTGTGAAGAAACTAAGATGCACCATATCTGGCCACACAGAAACTGACCTAATGTCAAGGCAATTTAATACCACATAAATGATTAAAATGGAGTTCATGTAAGCACTATTTTGAAGAAATTACCTTAGTATTCCGAGTTACACTTTCCTTATATCCACATAATCTTAGTGTCAATCAAAATAAGCCAAAATTCCATTTATCTTTAACAGAAGCATAATCTTCTCCACCTTCCTGACTGTGGACATCTGTTGTCATTAGTGATAAGCAACACTCCTACATTCTCTTATCTATTATGTTAACAGTTTGACAGGTCAAGTTCTAGTCTTTGTAAAGTATCTGAGATGCTGATCACATAATGAATTCCCAGATTTATTAAACACAGGACCAACTCACAAACTATAGGAGAAAGGAGCAAAGTCCAGAAGTTTTTCCAAGTTTTTAGTAAAAGCAAAAGAACGAGACAGTGAAATACATTCTCCATTCAAACTCTGAGTCATTGTTAAAAAAGGGATAAATATGAGTTTGCAACCTCAAAGATGTTATTCCCCAATCCTATAAATGATTTTACTTTTCAATTTCATAGTCTATAGAACTAGAATGTATAGTGCCATGGCTTTTAATGGATAGAGCAAATTTGTAGATTAAATTGACTTTTTAATCAAGCTTTAAAAAAAATAATTATAATTTTGTCTAAAAAAACATAAACTTCAATATAAAAATTGGCAAAGGTCATAAAAGCACAGGACAGTAATTAATATCTCCCAAAATTTCAACCCAGAGATGAATGCTGTTAACATTTTAGGTGTAATGTTCACATCTTCTATATAATACACATATATTTTTATATATTTATATACATACACACATATATAAATATACAAACAAGTTTCATATACACTGTCACCCCAGCTACCTCTGTCCTTCCTGCAGCTTATGTAAGAAGATAGGAGAAGAAAAGGAGAGAGAAGTAGAGAGAGTCATCAAGAGTGTACATTCCAATGGAAGCTGTTTGGGATGATGACAAGGGGACACTACCATTCACCGTGTCAGTTAGACTTACGCTCAGTCTGAGCATCTGTCCTTCTGCCCTAGGCATTTTTTGACAGTGAAAAAGGGACTTGCTAAGAGGCCTACTGAAGTAGCCTGCATGCCCACCATTTGGTCTAACAAGAATATGTAAACTTCTCCTGAGCAAGTGGTAAAATGTGGAAAATTACTGGGTTGAGCAATCTTACTAGAATGCCATCTGAGACAGCTACCCTGCAGCTGAGGGAAATCCAGCAGCAAGTGGCTATGGAGAATACAACTAACAGATGAACTTGGGAGCAGGTTGTAGAATAGGAGGCCAAGCCAGATGTCCCAGAAAAGGGTGGAGTGAAGAGAGAGAGGCTGACTCAGGACTTCCCAAAAACCCACAGGTGTGTCCTTCAAGAAAGCCAGCAGGTGATCCCAAATGTTACTGGTCATCCCAAGTCAGTGTTCACTAGTAAAACAACAACAAGTGACTAGAAGGAATTCAGATCATCGCCAGCTAATAAGGAGACATTTTTCTTGTTCCTCTATCCTGCTTACCTGTCTCCTACCCTAGAACCAGAAATGGTCAAGAAGGGGACACCCCAAGTCTAGCCTAAGATACTTCTTCCTCTCCAGGATGATGCAATAGGAACAAAAATGAAAAGAGAGGCACATCTTTTTCCCAATTTTGGTCTGAGGACATGCTCTGCAAAATCTGATGTTTTTGAAATCACTGAGATTTATTTTATGGTCCAGTATATAGTCTAACTTGGTAATCTCCCATGTGATCTTCAAAGTATATTCTGCAATTATTGGGTATAATGTTCTAAAAATGGCAATTAAGTCATTTGATGATGTTTTAAATTTTTCTATATCCTTATATGTTAAAGAAATATCCAATTACAATGTGGATTTGATAATTTTTCTCGTTAATGATTTCAGATTTACCATCATGCATTTTGAATCTCTATTATTAGGAGCATACATGTTGGAGATTGTTATATCTTGTTGATTGAGGTTTTTTTGGTTTTTAATTTATTTATTTTATTTATTTTTATTTTTGGTTGCATTGGGTCTTCGTTGCTGTGCGCAGGCTTTCTCTGGTTGTGGCGAGCGGGGCTACTCTTCGTTGAGGTGCGCGGACTTCACATTGCAGTGACTTCTCTTATTGTGGAGCACAGGCTCTAGGTGTGCAGGCTTCAGCGGTTATGGTGCATGGGCTATAGAGCGCAGTCTCAGTAGTTGTGGCGCACAGGCTCATTTGCTCCACGGCATGTGGGATCTTCCTGGGCCAGGGCTCAAACCCATGTCCCCTGCATTGGCAGGTGGATTCTTAACCACTGTGCCACCAGGGAAACCTTGATTGAGGTTTTTATTATTATAAAAGTCCCTCTTGATATTTGGTAATATTCTTTACCTTTAAGTTCCTTTTGTCTGACATTACTATTTGTTTGATATATCTTTTCATGATTTTACTCTCTACCTGTGTCTTTAAAGTACACCATCTACGTATAGTTGGATCTTGATTTGTTCCTTATTTATGAATTGTTCAGTCAATTTACATTTGATTATTCATGTGGCTAGATTTAAGTGTACAATTTTTAAATTTATTTTCTATTTGTCCCGTCATTATTTTACCCATATTTTTAAGGATATTTTTGCTAGGTATATAATTCTGCATTTTAACCCACTCACTGCCTCAGCAATTTAAAGATATTCTCCAGTGTCTTCTGAATTCAATTATTTCTTATAATGAGTTCATTGTCCTTTTTATGGTATTTACCCTGTGTGTAATGTGCCTTTTGGTCTAGTTGCTCATAAGGTTTGTCTTTTAATCTTGGTTATTTACCATTCACTATTATGTTCTTAGGTGTGGTTTTCTTTGTATTAATAGTTATCCTACTTGAGACAACTGAACTTAAAGGAAATAGTTGAATTTTTACTTCAGATTTGGAAATTTTTTAGCAATTATGTCTTCAAATGTTTTTATACCCACTGTCATCCTCTTATTCTTCTGAAACTCCTCTCCTTCTGAGAGTCCAACTATAAATATGTTAGATGGTTGATGTTGTTCTACAGGTTACTAACTGTATGTGCATTTATTTTCAGTCATTTTTTTCTCTGATTCTCAGATTGGATAATTTCTACTGACTTGTTTTCCAGTTTACTATTTCTTCCGCAGTCTCCAATCTGCAAAGCCCATTAAATGAATTTACTATCTCAGATACTGTACTTTTCCATTATAGAATTTTCATATGATTCTTTTTTATAATTTCCATTTCTCTACTAATATTGCTCATCATCTCACTTCTAATGTTCCTACTCTTAAGTCATTGAACATATTTAAAATAGTCACTTTAAATTAATTGTCTTCTAATGCCAATAATTATGTCCCCTTGGAATCTGTTAATCTTAACTTTTTTCATTTTCATCATAAATTCTATTTTTCGGCTTTTGTGTATATCTAGTAATTATTGATTATATGTTAAACATTGTGATGATATGTTGTTCATAGGATTATGTTTTGTTTTGTTGGGCAATTATATTGCTGGTAGATCCTGTAGGCTTTTCTTTTTATTTGTAAGTGCTTATTTATGTTTGTTTTTGCCTTAGTCCAAGGATGCAGCCTTACTTTATAACATTACTCTGCAAGGTATCTCCTCTCTGACTGGGCTAGACCTACATCTCTCAGTTTTGAATGACTTGGTGTTATCTGCATTCAGTGCTCAGCTTAACAGCAGGTGCTCTCTTTTGGGCCTAATGGACTCTTACTCTAAATCCAGCCCTTAACCAGAGACTTATAGTAAATCCCTCATATATTTCTGGGTCTTTCTCCCTGCACTTCTCCTTTATCTCCAGAGCCTTGTTCCAAATATACCAACTGGTTCAGAAATGCTGAAATCTTATCTCTGTTTTCTCAATCCATGAAGAACACTGACTTCTGCTAAGCCTCCACCTCCATGTGTGATGATCAGTAACTTCCTTCAGGCAGAAATCCAGATGGAAAATGAGTGTTTCTTCTTATGTGCTTCTGTTTTCTCAAGAATCACAGTCCTGCACTGCCTGTTGTCCAATACCTAAAAAACTTGCCTCATTCATTTTGACTTGTATTATGGCTGTCGACAAGTTTGATACTAGGTCCTCCATCATGGTGTGAACCCAGGCCCAGCCACTGAAATTTAAAATTTAATGCATGGGCTTAAACACCAGATAGTATAATTGGAGAGGACTAGTTAACTGTCAGATATATGTATAAAATAAAAATAAAATTTAAAACTTCTAGGAATAAAATACAAGGAGATAAATAAATATGAAAAAAGAAATTGACAAACATAGAATGTAGAATTAGAAAATCTGAGCTATCTAAATAGATTTCTAAAGGAAGTGAATAGATGGATAATTCTGATTTTTTTTAGCATTAATGAAAGACATACGTCATCAAGTTCAGCAGTCACCCTGAACCCCAAGCAGAGTAGGGTGAAAAATTCACACTTATATTCAAGGTAATGGAACTTTAAAATGACATATATGAGGAAATTTTTAAAAAATACTTCTAATAACTAAGTTTAAAAATCATAGCAATCCTTAGAAAATACTTAAATGATAATGAAAACAGGACATATATAACCATATGCAACTTTACTGAAATAGTAAATAGAACAACTAAAACCATAAATTTTTTTAAAATAAAGGAGACCAATAATTAATCATCTAGACATCCATGTCAGATTCAATCAGTGCCCTATATATAAGTGTTTCCTCAGCATTCATCATCCCCATGTGTACTGAGTTTCTTACTGTATGTAGCTATCACTCTCCTTTCTCCCTAAAGACTTTTATGGGATGCTTGGAACATGTATGGAACAGGCTGGATGTACTGGAGAGTTGATATTCTCAGGAGTAGCCCTCAGTCAGTGGTTTTACATATATATACTCCTTTGTATATATAATCTCCCAGCTCTTTGGGAGGCACATTTCTGAGGCATGTTCACTACCATCTACGAATGGAGATTGATGACCATTTGTCCATAGCAGTGAAATTCTTGTCAATGCACCTACTATTGGTTTCTACTCTCTCTACTAGAGCCTCCTGGAATCACCTCCCAAATAAGCTACTTTCACTCTACGACTCTCAGAGTATGATTCTGTGGAAAACCAAATTCAGATAGTATCTATTTAAGAAGTTATCAAAAGAATTATATAATAAACTCAAAAGAGAGTAGAAAGGTCTTGAAATAAATGTATAAAAATAAATTTGAAATCTTAGACAAATGGAAAATTTTCAAGAACGATTCAAAATACCAAAACTCAATATTAAGAAATGAAAATATCTGACCAGATATAGACTCTTAAACTTAAAAATCAGTTAAAATATAGTTCCCTCTTCCACCCACACGTAAAAATCTAGATATTCTTACAGATTTTATATTTAAGAACTAGTAATTCCATTCTTATATACACTCTTTAAAAGACGAGATTAAAAGAATATAATTCTAAATCATTCCATAAGTCTAGTATAACAAATGAAGAACACTGGGAGTAAAAAGAATTTCAGTCAAATCATACTATCATAGATTTTAAAATTCTAAACAAAATATTGATAACCAAGCTAGGCCTTCCTTAGAAATGCAAGTTTAGTTTAATATTAGAAAATGTATTTATTTAATACATAACAGATTCATGAATAAGACTAATACTAATGGATGCAGAAAAGATTTTTAAAAATTCAACATCTATTTGTACTAATAAAGAAAAACCTTAGTATAAGAGAACTTCTATAACCTGATAAACTGATAAACCTGATATAACCTGATAAACATAATGCTGGGCAAGTAAAGCAAGCTGCTCAATGAAATATTCACTGTCTTTCTTCCAAAATATCTTGGCTATTGATCAGATTATTAATATATATAACTACCTAATCATCCATTGCCATGGCAACATATGAATAAAACGAATAATTTCAACTCTCAACCGAAAGATACCTTAAAAAACAAAACAGCAAAATAATAAGACTGCTCTGATAGGACACCTAAAGCACAAGCAACAGAATAAACGTATGGAAAATAATGCTTTACATTTAGTATTTAGCAAAAATATAGCTACTCATTTGAAAAATAAACCCCTAGATCATAATGTTCATTTTCTATGGTGAAAATGGAAGTTATTGGAAACAGAGAGAAATGTTTTAAAAAGCATTTGTGATAGCAAGGTGATAGATACATTGATGTTTATTTTATTATTTTTAATGTTTATAACATTAGCATCATGAAAACACTGCATAATTAAAGGTAAATGTTATCTTTATTTCTTTGATTTTGTGGGTGTTTAATTTTTTTAGACTGATTTTGCTCCGTTAATAATAAGAGCCTTTTAAAAGTTATTACCATCAACATTTTGTCTGTTTTTTCCAAATTTTTTTTCCACTGGTGACTGCCTGCCTATTAATTTTGAATACAGTTTTTGATGTTTTAATTTTGGCAGAGACAAGTTTGTTTGTTTTTTTCTAATCTTATTAAGTCTTTCTTATCTCCCTTAAGACTTTCTTTTATTTTTATTGCAGTAGGTAAAAGTTATCTGCCTAGATTGCAAGATCCTATTTACCTATCTGCTGTATCCATCCTCCAGCTACTGTAAGTTTTAGCTGTCCATGGCTCACAACTGCCCCTCTTCTTAGGAGAACTGCTCTTAGCTGACTGGGAGCTGTTTTACCTGGGAGGTCACAACCCTCTGGAGTGGGGGCTGTAGGACACAATCAATAATTGACTCACAGAGGAATACAGAAGCTGGTCACTTGGCTTCAAGGTGGAATAAAGCTCTCCACTGTATTGAATTGGAGCTGGATGGACTCCAGCTGAAAATACATTCCTTACCTCTTCTTATGTCCCATCCTCCACCTTCTCACACTCATTCTTTCATGATAGCACGTTCTCAATAAATTGCATGCAAATACCTATCTAAGGCTCTACTTCTAGGGAATCTGACTAAAACAACCATTATGGCTTCCACATCTCATATTACAAATTCACCTATATTTTCTTTCAGGTATTTTTTTACTTTATATTGTACAATACATTATTGTATCTGTTACTGATAGTCTCTCATGTTCTTTCTTCCAAAATATCTTGGCCATTGATCAGATTATTAATCTATATATAACTACCTAATCGTCCATTGCCATGGCAACATATAAATAATATGAATAATTTCAACTCTCAACCAAAAGATACCTTAAAAAACAAAACAGCAAAATAATAAGACTGCTGTGATATGACACCTAAAGCACAAGCAACAAAATAAAAAATAAGTGGGACAACACCAAACTAAAAAGCTTCTGCACAGGTAAAGAAATGGTCAACAAAATAAAAAGGCAACTTATGGAATGGGAGAATATTTGCAAACCACATGTATGATAAGGGGTTAATTTCCAAACTATATAAGGAACTTATACAACTCATTAGACAAAAAATCCAAACAACCCAATTAAAAAATAGGAAAATTGAATAGACATTTTTCCAAAGAAGTTACTCAAATGACCTATAGGTACATGAAAAAGTGGTTAACATAAGCAATTATCAGGGAAAGGCAAATGAAAAGCACAATGAGATAGCACCTCAGACCTTTAGGAATGGCTGTCATCAAAAAGACAATAGATAACAAATGCTGGAGAGGGTATGGAGGAAAGGGAACCCTTGTACACTGTTGGTGGGAATGTAACTTGGTGCAGCCGCTATAGAAAACAGTATACTGTCTTCTTTAAAAATAGGGCTTCCCTGGTGGCACAGTGGTTGAGAGTCCGCCTGCCGATGCAGGGGACACAGGTTCGTGCCCCGGTCCGGGAGGATCCCACATGCCGCGGAGCGGCTGGGCCTGTGAGCCATGGCCGCTGAGCCTGCGTGTCCGGAGCCTGTGCTCCGCAACGGAAGAGGCCACAACAGTGAGAGGCCCACGTACCGCAAAAAAGAAAAAATTAAAAATGGAACTACTATATGATCTAGCAATTCCACTTCTGTGTATATATCCAAAGGAAATGAAATCATCATCCTGAAGAGATATCTGCACACCCCTCTGTTCATTACATCATTTTTCACAGTAGCCATGACAGGGAAACAACCAGTGGACGAATGAATAAAGAAAACTTGGTATATATCTATATCAATTAGCTTAAAAAATTTAGGAAATTTTGGGCATGGAACTTGAGGGCATTAAAGCTAAGTGAAATAAGTCAGACAGAGAAAGACAAATACTGTATGATCTTACTTATATATGGAATCTAAAAAGAAAAAAAAATAAACTCATAGAAACAGAGAACAGATTGGTAGTCACCAGAGGCAGGGGGCAAGGAGTAGGGGAACTGGTGAAGGTGGTCAAAAAGTACAAACATCCAGTTATAAGATAAATAAGTTCTGGGGATGTAATGTACAGCATGACAACTATAATTAACAATACTGCACTGCATATTTTAAAGTTGCTAAGATACTAAATCTTAAAAATTCTCATCACGAGAAAAAAATGTAATTATGTGAGTTGATGGGTGTTAACATAAATTATTGTGGTGATCATTTCTCAAAATATAGATTTATATTTGATATATATAAATATGTAAAATCATTAAGTGGTACACCTCAAACTTATACAGCATTATATGTCAGTCATATGTCAATAAAGTGAAAAAACTGAAAGCACCATATAGGTACTGAGATTTTATCAAGTCTCTAAAATGTAGATGACAAAAAAAAAAACCACTAAGTTAGCTTAGATAAAATAGAAATTGCTTGGCCAATAAAATCCAAGAAAGGACTAAACATCCAAATTACACAAAAGATGGATCTGGTATCTGCCTCTGAACCAATCAAATACGTCCAGAAATGCTCCTTTGTATGGTTTTACAGGTGCAAGAATGGCTGGGGAGGGGAGCGAGAGAGATGTATGTTCTGGCTAGAGAGTGACATAGATATCAAATGTATTCTTGCTTGAGGGTTCTTTCTTATAATAAGTAATTTCTCTACAGCCTTCATCTTTATCTTGTGTGGAGCTGACCAGAGCATCTCTGAAATCCCTAATTCATTTACTCATGGTTTGAACCTGATGTTTTTTGTAGGAGCTATCCAGAAGCAATAATATGGCAGTGGAAACCATAACTGATAACCCAGTGTCCCATGGTCTAACAGAAGAAGGAATGTACCAATTATAAATATTGATCACTATCTGTATCTTTATCTTCTATAACAGTCTTCTTCTTAACATGATAAAAAATAAGCAAAACTACATATCTTTGGCTTTCTTGACATTTAGTCAATTGTCCAATGTTAAAAAATACAGTCAGAATGCAATTATTTTGACACATTCTTCACACTGTCCCCTTATATTTGAGTCCCAGGCAAAGGTACTATTCGTTAAATTTTGCTGTATCTAGACTTCCAGAAAGTTCTTTAATTCCTGAAATCCTGGGGTTGAAAAGGTACAGGATACAAAGTAAAAATTTGTTGAAATGTCTTCATTAAGGTTAAACTAAACATAAGAAACTGTTGATTAGATGTAAAGAAAACCTAAATGAGCTAAGTCTATGAGACTGTGAAATAGACTCCCTAAGGGCAGCCTCTGAAAGGAGTCTTTCAAAATTACCCAAGCAAAATTCTTTCAGGCAGAGACTGTAGGGCTTGGGGTTTTTTTTTTAACCTAACATTGTTGGAAAAGCAGAGCATGTGAATCAGAAATGAATTTTTCAAACCTATAAGGCATTATGATCCTGAGTTTCCATTCTCACCTGAGTATCTGTGTATTTTTTAATCCTTGATGTAAAATGTCTTTGTAACCTTGGCTATGTTGCCACTTCTGGACTAGCTTTTGCCACGCTTAGCAAGCATGTGAAGAACCAAGACTTGGCTGGAAAATGCCCCCAAAACAAATGTCCAGTGGTTTAAAATTATGCTACATTTAGAATTCTAGATAAATTGCATTACCTTCTCACAACTGCTTAAAAGGTAAAGCTGTTTGCTGCCTTTCTAGAACAATAGATACCTATTGGCTTTCTGATCTTTTAGCAACAGTTTGTAGAATCTTTATCCCTAGATTTTCCTTTGACCATGGTTTCTCACAATTTTCTGAACACTTAAAATCGTTTATACACTCTGGATACAGAGGTCTACTGACCTCTATTTTCTGGCTTAGACTGTTCAGACTTAAGGTTCCTATGTTTCTCTGCCACTGGGTGATAAAATACACTTTATTCATTATCTGTCCTTGATCACAAACCTTTGACTCTTGTGAATTTCCTGCCTCATTTACTAGATTTGCTGTAGCATCCCACTTATCTTGATTTCTGAGTTCACATACGTGTTTGTGGATTCTCCCGTCTACCCCCATGACCTCTGCCTCGTTCTTACTCTTCGTTTCAGAGTTATGTTAATCACATCTTCATGTAGATTATATAATGGGCCAACTGGAAAAACTGTATAAGGTGGCTAGATGGAAGAATTAACAGCTATTGACTGATAACTTACGTATCTCTGCATTTCACCACAAAACTGGTACATATTTCAGATGACACAGCATGAAGAAACTGTTGAAGGCCCTGGGGCTAAGAATGCTGCAATGATAGAGTTGTTTTGCTGGTATGAAGGAAGTAAGTTATTAGCAGAAAGCTGGTGACCACAGAAAATAACCAACAATTTCCGTAGGTAGTTTCTGATGAATTTTCTTGAAAGAAAAGTACTAATAGAGGACCAAATTATATCATCTGTAAATACTTTAGGTTGTAACATAGGAAGTTCGTTTTAACAGACATATATTTAAACTGGGCTAAGGGGGAGATCCTAGCAGAGAGTAGAAAATGAGACTATTTCCAAATTTATGCCTGGGAGTTTAATTTTGCCCTTCTAGACATAAAATGAAAAATAGATTCCTTGAGAAAGACTATTTACATAATTTTTAATTCCAGGAAGCACATTCTCACACCATCTCATACCTGAGCTAACCTCTAAAACAGAAGAAACGACTAAAGCAAACAGTTCCAGTTAGCCAACAACATAAAACTACCTTTGTCTCTCGTATAAAATAACGTCAAAAATCAGGTTCTAAATACAATGAGCTATTTCTCCTGTCCAGCAAACTTCTGTACCACTATATAGAGGGTTTTAAAAATATTAGCTGTAAAAGTAATATTGTCATTTATTTATAAAGTAGTTGAATTTTATAGATAGAGTTCAAGTAATTACTCTTACTTTTAAAATTTTAAATAAGATCTTTCTTACTATAAAAGCTGTCTATATTCACTGTGGAAAATTCTGAAACACAAAAAAATTAATTAAAAATATTAATTTTATTTCTTAAATGTAACTATCATTATATCATTAAATCAATTTGTTGATTTAAATATATTACTATATCACCAAATTAACTTATATATGAATGTTTACTTTATCCCTTTTGTCCATTTATACATAAATTAATTTGGTGACACAGTGATCTAAATTTTCTTTTTACATTACATATGAAATAATATTTTCCAATTTAATTAATGTTCTCTAAAATACAGGGATGAGAATTATAGAATATGTATTCATAGAAATGTAATAATTTATTTTATTTATCCCCAGTTATTGGGCATTTAGGATATTTCCAGTTTTATAATATAAATTCCATGGTGATTAACATTTGGAAATTAAATACTCATACATATTCGACTTTTTTCTCAGGATAATTTCTAGAAGTTTAATTTAGTCAAAAGATATAAATATTTTAGCAATTTTGCTTAATTGTCAAGTTTCCATCCAGACAAAAACTGTACTGATATACTCTCCCAGCAGCTGTGGTAAAGGTTGCCATTCCAATTTCTGCACACCTTCAATGATAAGTTATTGTAATTTTTAGATGCCTTTTTTTAATGAAAAAGGATATTATATTGTTTAAATTTGTATTGCTTTATTAGAGTTTTCTGGAATTTGGTCAATAAAATTAAAACACGTAGCAATAAATAAGGCTACTGATTTCAATCTGTTACTTAAGGCTATGTCTCATAATGTTATGTCATACTATTCTCACTTGCCATTGTATACCTATGAAAACCTGATCTTAATTATAACACATTTATGGTCATATCCTGAATATGGAATTACAATAATGAAACATTATTAAAAGCATCTCAATTAAACTCTTAAATTACATATTTATGGTATTTAGAAATACAAAAAGATATATTTCTGGAAAGATAGTTTTTGCTAAGCAAGGAAGATTTATTTTGAATGGAGATATTGTACCTAAAACTTCACAAATATATATATACTGGGAATCATGTAATGTCCAATAAAATATACTACATACAGAACCATAGAGTAGGTCCTGATGTAACATAATTAATCATAAAACACATGTTATACCTGCCCCCTTACATTAATCATTACAAAAGAGCTTCACTGCTATTGGCAGTAACTTGATTTATTATTAATAATGTACTCTGACACAACCCAACACGTGGATATTGGACATAATTTCATAGAAAGCATCTAAATAGACTGTGCAATGATATTGGAAAGATAAACAAAACCATGATTCTACCCAACCATGGTACTACACCATCACAGAGCAATTTCTCCCTGGATAGCACACCTGCTTTCTGGCCCATTAAGTCCTGCTGTCTTTACAAGGAACTGAGGTTGTAATGTCTTTCCCAAATGCATATTTTTATAGGACCATGCATAACAAGTACACATGCATCTACATGTTGCCAACCTCATTTTTAATATGTTCAGTCTGGCTGGAACAGGAAAATAGTCACTGTAGAAGATAAATCTCTTAATTGCTTAAAGCTCCTCAGCAGTCATTTCCTGACAAGCATTGCAAGAATTCCCTGTAGCTGTGAATTACTATTCTGTTCACTTATACATTCCTAGAAACAGGATCTGATATCATTTTTCATAAAGAAGTGGTATTTAGGAATAATAAATTGCACATCAAATTTGATTTTATTTTTGCACATCAAATTCTACTGCTTCAAACCCTTGCAGTCACCTATCATTACAGTAAATTCTGGTTGGCTATTTCTCCCCTTTCACTGATGTGCACGGACCACTTCCCAATGATATTTTCACGGTGTGCAGAACACATCAAGAGTTAGCTAAAGGGTTTCCCTGGTGGCGCAGTGGTCGAGAGTCCGCCTGCCGATGCAGGGGACACGGGTTCGTGCCCCGGTCCGGGAAGATCCCACGTGCCGCGGAGCGGCGAGTCCAGTGAGGCATGGCCGCTGAGCCTGCGCATCCGGAGCCTGTGCTCCGCAACAGGAGAGGCCACAACAGTAAAAGGCCCGAGTACCACAAAAAAAAAAAAAAAAAAAAAAAAAAAAGAGTTAGCTAAAAAATCATTTCAACAGTAGACTTCCAGTGGGAATGTCAATGAGCTGACGGTATCTTGGACACATTATCTGCATTCCTGAGCTTTATTTTATTTGCAAGATTAAAAATGTTTGAGGTGAAAGAAGTGATCTGTACCTGATGGAACAACAGTCTTTCATCAGAGATGTGTGTGTGTTGAAAGACAAGGCAGCTGCTATGAGGAGATTATAAAATTGGGTTCTAGGGCTCTTTGACATATAATCTGGAACCCAAATTTGCACATTTCTTTTACCTTAAAATATGTGATACAAAGTTTTATCAGTTATTATCATACTTCCTTTACTTTGAATATATATATGCAATTTTCTTTTTACTATCTTGATTCATTGTCAGCTAAAATTAAAGGTTAAAATTGTCTTGGTGGGCTAATAAAGGTCAGAATGGTCAACTAATTTCCCCTGTGGAAATATAATAATCATTTAAATTTGCAATTATTAAATGACAATATTTCTTAAAATAGCATATGTAAAACTATTTTCCTCCAATGTTTAGAAAATATTGAAAAGGGATAAAATATACACTAGAGGCTTATTCTTCGAATTCCTAGGAAAGAATGGTATTAGAAGAGGGAATAAATGATATTCTAACTTCTGATTTAACTTGAAAGAAAACATTTTAAATATTAGTATTTTTAGTTTTTGTTTAATGATGCTAATTTTAAAGAAATAACCAGAGATATCTCAGGAAATATAGATGCCACAATGACCAGAAAATAATCTGAACATCAATTTTTTTTAGTTTTGCTATGTATTTTATTCAGTTTATTCCTTTCTTGTGTTTTCTAACAATATGTTCTCTCCATATTTTATGAACTTGAGATTGTTATTACGAAGAGGCAAGGATAAAAGAAAGCAAGTGCTTCTCGACGACAGAGTCAAAGTACCAAAGGGGAAATCAACAGAGAAATCACCAGAATCTTTTCTGCTCCCTACAAAAATGTAAAAATATGTTTTCTCAGCAAAGGAGACAAAAAAATAGTTCTTAGAAAAACTAAATAACAAGTTCAACTTCAATACCCAGTTGTATTATTTTATTTACATTTCACTTTATTTCAGTCTAGTATTGACTTAATTAAGTATACCAAGTCTTTCACGTCTCTTCATTACAACCAACGTGTGTAAAAGATAACTGGGGAGAAGTTTCCAGTGAATAGAAAAGGAATTGTATGCACTACTCAATAAAAGTGAAATGAGTAACAAGGATAACAACATTTAAAGCATGTATCACATAACCCTAGTGAGATTTTAACCTACATAATTACTTGGTCAGCACACTGACTCACGGTATTTCCAAGTTGTATCAAAATGCTTTGTGAGTTAACTTTGGGGAAGTACCTCAGGTATATATCAAGAGTTATGTTCCTGTGTACAGAATCAGGTCTTCTGAAAACTGCTTGATAATATGTTGTTTCTAAATAATATCAAACTACTTGAAAAGTGAAGACTCTTAACCATTTAGTTAATTTCCTGATCCAGCTGACACTAAAACACTCATTTCTTTCTTTAACTGAATCTATCAAAAACATAGTTTTTGCAAATCAATTATTTCCAACCATAATCTTGTAATGTTCATAGATACCCATCTAAAATAGTAAAAAAATTGTTTTATTGCATTGTATTTGTTTTAGTTTTATTTATTTATTTGTTTTTGGCTGCATTGGGTCTTCATTGCTGCGCGTGGGCTTTCTCTAGTTGCGGTGAGAGGGGGTTACTCTTCATTTCACTGCGCAGGCGTCTCATTGCGGTGGCTTCTCTTGTTGTGGAGCACGGGCTCCAGGTGTGTGGGTTTCAGTAGATGTGGCATGTGGGCTCAGAAGTTGTGGCTTGCGGGCTCTAGAGCGCAGGCTGAGTAGTTGTGGCACACGGGCTTAGTTGCTCCATGACATGTGGGATCTTCGTAGACCAGGGCTCGAACCCCTTTGTCCTGCATTGGCAGGTGGATTCTCAACCACTGCGCCACCAGGGAAGTCCCTATTGCATTCTATTTAAAATATAACATATACTACTTTTGCAGGGAACAGCAGCGTGAAATTATTCAAACATTTGTTGGGAGGTAGAGGGGGAATTGCTAATAGACATAAACAGCTGCAAAAAAGACTGCATATTTATCTTATTTAATCTTCTTGACAATCCTTTGAAATACTATTATTAAACTGTGCATTTTCTTAGATGAGGTACTTAACATTCAGAGAAATTAATAATTTACCCACTATTCCATAGCTCTAACTTGAAGCCAGATCATTTTGAATTGCACATCTGCACCGCTGGTGAGCATTAATGGATATGGGCAACTTCATGTGGCGAGGAAATGAAAATGATTCTTAGACTGGGTTACATAGAAACCTCTGATCACTTAAGTAACAATTCTGATATCCATGTAGTTTCTACTTTATGTCAATTATATTAACTGAAAAAACTAACCAAGTAGCTGCTCATCACTTAGCCGATAGGCATTCATATTCTCCTTTCCCTCAGAGGAAGACTCAAGTTCTCTGGTCCTGGAAGCAGTGTAATGATGAAGGACATGAGTCAGCAGGCCTGGACACCAGTCCAGGCCCCAAACTTACCAGTTGTGTTAAGCTGGCTTGCTTTTAACATCTCTCAGCGACAATTCCCTCATCTAAAAGTGAGAATAATAATCAGATGCAGAGAATGTGACAATTAGAAGAAATAGATGGACCATATTTCTGGTTAAGAATAAATTCAGTTTTGCATCTCTAAACAGAGATGCAAAAATGTAAACTCACATGGAAGAGATATCTATATAGTTTCATCTAGTTTTTTTTTTTTTAAGTTGTTGGGGGTAGGAGTTTATTAATTAATTTATTTAATTTTGTTGTGTTGGATCTTCGTTTCTGTGCAAGGGCTTTCTCTAGTTGTGGCGAGCGGGGGCCTCTCTTCATCGCGGTTCGCGGGCCTCTCACTGTCGCAGCCTCTCTTGCTGCGGAGCACAGGCTCCAGACACACAGGCTCAGTAGTTGTGGCTCACGGGCCTAGTTGCTCCGCGGCATGTGGGATCCTCCCAGATCAGGGCTCGAACCCATGTCTCCTGCGTTAGCAGGCAGATTCTCAACCACTGCGCCACCAGGGAAGCCCATCTAGTTTTCATTGTATATATTAATTTCTAATACGATTAGAAAACAGCACTGAGCAAAAAAAATGAAAGTGTCTTCTAATGTGATGTCCATGGTTTATGGTTGTACAGCTTTTTTTTTTTTTAAAAAAAGAATCACTATTAACTGGGGAGATATTATTAGAAACACAATAGAAAACTCCAGGAAATTTCTGATTTTCCTTTTGATTTACAGGGTAGCCCAGCTTCTTGACTGTTCTTCTTAGTATGCACAACCTGTTTAGAGTTAAAATTGTCTCATGGTATATGTGGTGAGTGCGATTTGCCAGAATTCCACATAGCTCTGCAATAGCAGAGCCACGGGAAAACTAGCTCCTGATCATCATGAACCCGTGAGGTACATGGTCAACCACAACGTTAACCAATTCTGTTCCAAGTGCTATAATAACAATGTATTATGTATTGTTACATTAATTATGTGGATTTTATACTTAAAACTTCTCAGAAGTGAGTACTTCACTTCCATATTATTAAAATTTGAAATAGTTGTATTCAGATGTCATATTAAAATAAACTAATTAAAGATTACAATCTGGGGGCTTCCCTGGTGGCACAGTGGTTGAGAGTCCGCCTGCCGATGCAGGGGACACGGGTTCGTGCCCCGGTCCGGGAGGATCCCACATGCCGCGGAGCGGCTGGGCCCATGGGCCATGGCCGCTGAGCCTGCGCGTCCAGAGCCTGTGCTCCGCAACGGGAGAGGCCACAACAGTGAGAGGCCCGCGTACGGCAAAAAAAAAAAAAAAAAAAAAAAAAAAGATTACAATCTGCAAAAGGCAGAACCATGAACACAGTAAAAAGATCAGTGGTTGTCAGGGGTTGGAAGGAGGAGGATGAACAGATGAAACATAGAAGATTTTTAAGGCAGTGAAACTACTCCGTATGATACTATAATAGTGGATACATGCCATTACATATTTGTCAAAATCCACAGAACGTACAACACCAAGAGTGAAACCTAACGCAAACTATGGACTTCGGGTGATAATGATGTGCCAGTGTAGGTTTACTGATGATAACAGATGTACCACTCTGGTGCAGCGTGTTGATGGTGGGGAGGCTGGGGGGGCGGCGTGGGCAGGGGGCTTATGGGGGCACAATTTTCTGCTCAATTTGGCTGTGAACGTAAAACTGCTTTTTAGAAAAGCCTATTTAAAAGAAAAAACTAATCAGAGAAATGTTGTAGTCTTATTTAATGTAGGAATCGTAGCTCTGTGCATTAGGTGTATTTATAGCTAATAATTTTTCTTTATATTTAATGTGTATGAAATTTTAATTAAAAACATAAATGGCCAATGAAAATCCAAATATACTCATTTGTTAGTCATCTTGGAAATAAAAGTTAATTTACAATGAGATGTGTCTAAAGATTGAAATAAAAAATAAATAGGTAACAAACTTGGGAAGGGTGTGAAATAAAGATTGTCATATACTGTTCATGGGAGTATCAGTGGTACAACTACTCTGGAAAACCATTTAGCAGAAGCTAATAAAGCTAAATATATAGATGCCCCTTGACCCAAAAAACATGAATGATTGTGGCCATAGCAGCATTATTTTAAGAGTCAAAATATTGAAACAACCCAAATGTTCATCAACAGTAGAATATTCTGTTGTGTGATATATTCACACAACAGAAACTATGCAGCAATACATTAAACAAACTTCAATGACACACAAGAGTAGGAATGAATATCACATATATAACTTTAAGAAAAAGAGTCCAGATTTTATTATTCCAGATTTATTATGCACAAAAAAGAAGTTTATAGTGTTTAAAGTCAGGCTAGATGTTTCTCTTGGTAGGTGTAGTGAGTAGAAGGGGGTCGAGGGGAGCCTTGAGTGGCAGGCAATTTTCTGTTTCTTCATTTCTTCACGTGCTCTTTCATGATGTATACAATATAGGAAAATTTCTTGAGCCGAATGTTAATGACACACCTGTTTTCCCATATTAGTTGAACATGACAAAGGAGGAGCACAGAAGCTGAGGTGAAGTCCATTTCAAACTAGAAATGATGGTACTTTTGCAAAAATTCTTGTGCTTCCACAGGTTACAGTATTAAATATTGTGAAATAATGGTTTTTACATAACACATTACATTAATTCCAAAGTTGTCAGTTTATCTAAAGAATTACGAGAAGACAGTGATGGTCATAATGGAGACTTTCTTTTACCAAGATAGCAAAAGATGTAAGTACAAGATCCTTCTCTGAATATTATTTTTCCCCACCAAATATTTTCCCACATATAAGAATGTATTTAAAATAAAGTGTTTTAAGAATTTTTAAGAGGTGCTAAAAAGGGGAAAGAGAGCCCTTGAGAAAATTTGACTTCTCAACTGAAAGACTATACAGAAATGAGTGCTATGTGATTAAGTGGTTTTCCCTATGCTAAGATTAACAGTTTTAACTAATACTTTTGGAGCTCTGTCAGTTTTCCATGGTCAGTGGTCATTGATTCAATGTTATTAATTTTATATTTACTACATGACCCCTAAAACTATTGGTAGGTGTCTTAGATTGCTTGTCCAGGAAGAAGAGAAAGATCTATGAAAATATAATTTATTAGGAAAAATCAGTAGGACAGTGGGTAAGTGGAGCCAGGAAGAAATGTAGCCAGACAAGTCTAAGATATCAAGCAACATCCCACAGTGCTTAACTGTGGCTCAATCTGTCAGGGAGCTCTGGATACACTGTAGGGAACACCTCAGAGTAGCCGGGATCAAAGGCAGGGACTTGGAGTATTTAAGCTCCCAGGTCTAAAATCTTTGGCTAAGGGCTGGCTTCAAAGGAACATAACTTTTTAAGCATTTCTGGCTCCGTGTGTGCATAGGCAAAGTAATGGCAGCCTGAGACAGTCCCCTGACAAAGATTCACAGGTGCTGGCTCAGGAGTGAAAGTCCAACAAGAGCAGCTGTGCATGGTAAAGGGATCTACAGGGATTCGGACAGAGGACCTATGGCATCTGCTACAGTAGGTTTGCTTTCTTTTAACATAAAAGACAAAATAGAATGATTGTTCGCTTAATAAAATGTCCCTTTACAAAACTGTTTTGTCCATGAGGAGTTTCTTTAAACAATGAGGACGAATTCATACATTCATTCAATGAGTGTTTTAGGCATGTATTCATCACCAAACTTCATGGTAAAAAGATTTAGAAAAGGATAAAAAGAGTTAACAGAGCATTGTCCCTTGTCATCAGATGAAAATATAGCAGATGAGGCAAGAACAAATAAGCTGCAGAAATACAGGAGAGGTACATTACATGGTGCCATGTGAGAAGCACCTGTCTATACTCAGTGGTCAGGCTTCACAGAAGAAGCAACTTCAGGCTGTATTGATACAGTGTTGAGGATTTTCATACATAAATAAAGGAGAAAGATAATTTACTGAGGGCTCTGGCAAGAGAGTAGTGGATGTGATTGTTTGAATGCATACTCTAAACTGGTAGAAGATAACTGATAGACTGAAATAAGAGGCAAGTTTAACACAGAAATTTCTATGAGAAAATTGTAAAGATCACCATAAGAGCAAAGGCATGAGACAGTAGTAAGAATATCAAAGCATTGAAAATAGGAATGCAGTAATGAAGGGGTTGTCTTAGTCTGTTTATGTTGCTGTAATAGAACACAATAGACTAGACTGGGTAGTTTGTAAACAACAGAAATATGTTTCTCATAGTTCTGAAGACTAAGAAGTCAAAGATCAAAGCATGAGATCTGGTGTCTGGTAAGAGCCTATTTCTGGTTCTTAGACACTTGTTTTCTTGCTGTGTCCTCACAGGACAAAAGGGGCAAAGGAACCCTCTGGGGTCTCTTTTATAAGGGCACTGATCCCATTTAGGAAGGATCCACTCTCATGAACTAATCAACTCCCAAAGGCCCCACCTCCAAATATTATAACATTAGGGATTAGGTTTCAACATATGAATTTTTCAGGGACACAAACATTCAGTCTATAGCAGAGGTAGAAGAGTTCAAAACAATAATGGAAACATCTGATTACAGGTTATAAATTGAGTTTGGATTTAGAGTCAATCAAAATAAAATCAAGGAACTAAAGGGTTAAAATTTTGAATGATTTGAGTCAGAAGTAAAGATTAGAATAAGCTTTCATAGTCTTGGATGAAGTAAAGAATTTACCTGGAGGTTAGAAAAGAAAGAAAAAAAATCCTTGAGTGGTACAATTAATCAAAAGAAAAATCAAAAAATACATTGAGAAAAATGAAAATGGAAGTACAATATATCAAAACTTATGAGAGGCAGCAAAAGCAGTTCATAGTGTTAAATACCGACATCAAGACAAATGTCAAATAACCTAACTTTATACCTCATGGAACTAGAAAAAGAAGAACAAATGAAGCCCAAAGTTAGTGGAAGGAGAAAACAAAGATCAGAGTGGATAAATGAAATAGAAACTAAAAATACAATAGAAAAGATCAATGAAACAAACACCAGGTTTTTGAAAGAATAAACAAAATTGACAAATCTTTAGACTCACAAAGTAAAAAAGAGAAAGGACTCAAATAAAATCAGAAATGAAAGAGAAGACTTTACAACTGATAGCACAGAAATACAAAGGGTAATAAGCGACTGCTACAATTATACACCAACAAACTGGACAACCTAGAAGACATGAGTAAATTCCTAGAAACATAAAATCTTCCAAGACTGAATCAGGAAGAAATAGAAAAGTTGAACAGACTGATAACCAATAATGAAATTGAATCAGTAATCAAAAACCTCCCCCAAAAAGTTAGGACCAAATGGCTTCACTGATGAATTCTACCAAACATTCAAAGAAGAATTAATACCAATTGTTCTCAAACTCTTCTGAAAACGGAATAAAAGAGAACATTTCCAAAATAATTTTACAAGACCAGTGCCAGGTTAGAATACCACAAAAAAAGAAAACTACAGGCCAATATACTTTATGAATACAGATGCAAAAATCCTCAACAAAATATTAGCAAACCAAATTCAACAATACATTAAAAGGATCATAAAACACAATCAAGTGGCATTTATCCCAGGGATGCAAGGTTGTTTCATCATCTGCAAATCAATAACAAACACCACCTTAACAAAATAAAGTATAAAAAGTATATGATCAACTCAATAGATGCAGAGAAAGCACTTGACAAAACCTGTCATGCATATATGATAAAAACTCTCAAAAAAGTGGGTATAGAGGGATCATACCTCAACATAATAAAGGCCATATATGACAAACCCACAGCTAACATCATACTCAATTATGAAAAGCTGAAAGCATTTCCTCTAAGATCAGAAACAAGACAGGAATGTCTACTCTTACCACTTTCACTCAACATATTATTGGAAGTCCTAGCAAGAGTGATTAGGCAAAAAATAAAAAGCACCCAAAACAGAAAGGAAGAAGTAAAACTGTCATTATTTGCAGACGACAGGATATTATATATAGAAAATACTAAAGACTCCACCAAAAAACTGTTAGTACTGATACATGAATTATAGGATACAAAATCAATATACAAAAATCAGTTTCACCTATATACACTGACAACAAGCGATCAGGAAGACAAATTAAAGAAACAATCCAATTTACAAATACACCCAAAAGAATAAAATACCTAGGAATAAACTTAACCAAGGAGGTGAAACTTCTACACAGAAAATGACAAGACACTGATGAAAGAAATTAAAGATGACAAAAATAAATGGAAAGGAGGAGACCTTCAAGGTGGCAGAGGAGTAAGACATGGAGATCACCTTCCTCCCCACAAATACATCAGAAATATATCTACATGTGGAACAACTCCTACAGAACACCTACTGAACGCTGGCAGAAGACCTCAGACCTCCCAAAAGGCAAGAAACTCCCCACGTAGCTGGGTAGGGCAAAAGAAAAAAGAATAAACAGAGACAAAAGAATAGGGACGGGACCTGCACCTCTGGGAGGGAGCTGTAAAGGAGGAAACGTTTCCACACATTAGGAAACCCCTTCCCTGGCGGAGACTGCGGGTGGCGGAGGGGGTAAGCTTTGGAGCCACAGAGGAGAGCGAAGCAACAGGGGTGCAGAGGGCAAAGCGGAGAGATTCTCGCACAGAGGATCAGGGCCGACTGGCACTCACCAGCCCGAGAGGCCTGTCTGCTCACCGGCCGGGGTGGGCGGGGGCTGGGAGCTGAGGCTTGGGCTTCGGAGGGCGGATCCAGGGAGAGGACTGGGGTTGGCTGCGTGAACACAGCCTGAAGCGGGCTAGTGCGCCACAGCTAGACGAGAGGCAGCCTGGGAAAAAGTCTGGAGCTGCTGAAGAGGCAAGAGACCATTGTTTCGGGGTGCATGAGGAGAGGGGATTCAGACCACCGCCTAAACGAGCTCCAGAGACAAGCGCGAGTCGCGGCTATCAGCGCGGACCCCAGAGACGGGCATGAGACGCTGCTGCTACCGCCACCAAGAAGCCTGTGTGCGAGCACAGGTCACTCTCCACACCTCCCCTCCTGGGAGCCTGTGCAGCTTGCCACTTCCAGGGTCCCGTGATCCAGGGACAACTTCCCCGGGAGAATGTACGGCGCGCCTCAGGCTGCTGCAACGTCATACTGGCCTCCACCACCGCAGGCTCGCCTCGAATCCGTGCCCCTCCCCCCTGCCAGCCTGAGTGAGCCAGAGCCCCCAAATCAGCTGCTCCTTTAACCCCATCCTTTCTGAGTGACGAACAGACACCCTCAGGCGACCTACATGCAGAGGCGGGTCCAAATCAAAATCTGAACCCCAGGAGCTGTGAGAACAAAGAAGAGAAAGGGAAATCTCTCCCAGCAGCCTCAGGAGCAGCGGATTAAATCAACTTGATGTACCCTGCATCTGTGGAATACATGAATAGACAACGAATCATCCCAAATTGAGGAGGTGGACTTAGGGAACAACTGTAGACATGGGGTCTGCTCTCTACATCTAATTTGTTTCTGGTCTTATGTTTATCTTAGTTTAGTATTTAGAGATTATTATCACTGGTAGATTTGTTATTGATTTGGTTACGGTCTTCCTTGTTTTTCATATATATATAGATATATACATATTTTTCCTTCTCTTTTTGTGAGTGTGTATGTGTATGCTTCTTCATGTGACTTAGTCTGTAAAACTTTACTTCTACCATTTGTCCTAGGTCTCTGTCAGCCCTTTTTTTTTTATATATACTTTTTATGCTTGTTATCACTGGTGGATTTGTTTTTTGGTTTGGTTGCTCCCTTCTTTCTTTCTTTTTTTTTTCTTTATCTTTACTACCATAAAATTTTCTTCTTTTTAACAATTTTTAAAAATTTTTTATTTTAATAACTATTTTATGTTTTTCTTTCTTCCTTTCTTTTTTTCTCCCTTTTCTTCTGAGCCGTGTGGCAGACAGGGTTCTTCTTGCTCCAGCCAGTTGTCAGGCCTGTGCCTCTGAAGTAGGAGAGGACACTTCAGGACACTGGTCAACCAGAGACCTCCCGGCTCCACATAATATCAAACGGCGAAAGCTCTCCCAGAGAACTCCATCTGAACACTAAGACCCAGCTCCACTCAACAACCAGCAAACTCCAGTGCTGGTCATGCTATGCCAAACAACAAGAAAAACAGGAACACAACCCCAAACAATAGCAGAGAGGCTGCCTAAAATCATAGTAAGGTCACAGACACCCCAAAACACACCACCGGATGTGATCTTACCCACCAGAAAGACAAGATCCAGCCTCAACCATCAGAACACAGGCACCAGTCGCCTCCACCAGGAAGCCTACACAACATATTGAACCAACCTTACCCACTGAGGACAGACACCAAAAACAACGGGAACTATGAACCTGCAACCTCTGAAAAGGAGACCCCAAACACAGTAAGTTAAGCAAAATGAGAAGACAAAGAAACACACAGCAGATGAAGGAGCAAGGTAAAAACCCACCAGACCTAAAAAATAAAGAGGGAATAGGCAGTCTACCTGAAAAAGAATTCAGAGTATTGATAGTAAAGATGATCCAAAATCTTGGAAATAGAATGCAGAAACTACAAGAAACGATTAACAAGGACCTAGAAGAACTAAAGAGCAAACAAACAATGATGAACAACACAATAAACGAAATTAAAAATTCTCTAGAAGGATTCAATAGCAGAATAACTGAGGCAGGAGAATGGATAAGTGACCTTGAAGATAAAATATTAGAAATAACTACCACAGAGCAGAATAAAGAAAAAAGAATGAAACGAACTGGGGACAGTCTCAGAGACATCTGGGACAACATTAAACACACCAACGTTTGAATTATAGGGGTCCCAGAGGAAGAAAAGAAAAATAAAGAGACTGAGAAAATATTTGAAGAGATTATAGTTGAAAACTTCCGTAAGATGGGAAAGGAAATAATCAATCAAGTCCAGGAAGAACAGAGAGTCCCATACAGGATAAATCCAAGGAGAAACATGCCAAGACATATATTAAGCAAACTATCAAAAGTTAAATACAAAGAAAAAATATTAAAAGCAGCAAGGGAAAAATCAATAAATAACATACAAGGGAATCCCCATAACGTTAACAACTGATCTTTCACCAGAAACTCTGCAAGCCAGAAGGGAGTGGCAGGACATATTTAAAGTGATGAAAGGGAAAAACCTACAACCCAAATTATTCTAGTCAGCAAGGATCTCAGTCAGATTCGACAGAGAAATTAAAAGCTTTGCAGACAAGCAAAAGCTAAGAGAATTCAGGACTACTAAACCAGCTTTACACAAATGCTAAAGGAACTTCTCTAGGCAGGAAACACAAGAGAAGGAAAACACCTACAATAACAAACCAAAAACAATTAAGAAAATGGTAATAGGAACATATATATCAATAATTACCTTAAATGAAAATGGATTAAATGCTCCAACCACAAGACAAAGACTGGCTGAATGGATACAAACAAAAGACCCATGTATATGCTGTCTACAAGAGACCCACATCAGACCTAGGGACACATACAGACTGAAAGTGAGGGGATGGAAAAAGATATTCCATGCAAATAGAAATTAAAAGAAAGCTGGAGTAGCAATTCTCATATCAGACAAAATGACCTTAAAATACAGACTATTACAAGAGACAAAGAAGGACACTACATAATGATCAAGGGATCAATCCACGAAAAAGATATAACAATTGTAAATATTTGTGCACCCAACATAGGAGCACCTCAATACATAAGACAAATGTTAACAGCCATAAAAGGTGAAATTGACAGTAACACAATCATAGTAGGGGATTTTAACACCCCACTTTCACCAGTGGACAGATCAACCAAAATGAAAATAAATAAGGAAACACAAGCTTTAAATAATACATTAAACAAGATGGACTTAATTGATATTTATAGGACATTCCATCCAAAAACAACAGAATACACTTTCTTCTCAAGTGCTCATGGAACATTCTCCAGGATAGAACATATCTTCAGTCACAAATCAAGACTTGGTAAATTTAAGAACATTGAAATCATATCAAGTATCTTTTCTGACAAAAACCCTATGAGACTAGATATCAACTACAGGAAAAAATCTGTAAAAAATACAAATACATGGAGGCTAAACAATACACTACCAAATAACCAAGAGATCACTGAAGAAATCAAAGAGGAAATCAAAAAATACCTAGTATCAAATGACAGTGAAAACACAGTGACCCAAAGCCTATGGGAAGCAGAAAAAACAGTTCTAAGAGGGAAGTTGATAGCAATACAATCCTACCTCAAGAAACAAATATCTCAAATAAACAACCTAACCTTACACCTAAAGCAATTAGAGAAAGAAGAACAAAAAAACCCCCAAAGTTAGTGGAAGGAAAGAAATCATGAAGATCAGATCAGAAATAAAGGGGAAAAAATGAAGGAAACAATAGCAAAGATCAATAAAACTAAAAGCTGGTTCTTTGAGAAGATAAACAAAATTGATAAGCCATTGGCCAGACTCATCAAGAAAAAAAGGGAGAAGACTCAAATCAATAGAATTAGAAATGAAAAAGGAGAAAAACTGACAGTGCAGAAATACAAAGGATCATGAGAGATTACTACAAGCAACTATATGCCAATAAAACAGACAACCTGGAGGAAATGGACACATTCTTAGAAAAGCACAACCTTCCGAGACTGAACCAGGCAGAAATAGAATATATAAACAGACCAATCACAATAAATGAAATTGAAACTGTGATTAAAAATCTTCCAACAAACAAAAGCTCAGGAACAGATGGCTTCACAGGTGAATTCTACCAAACATTTAAAGAAGAGCTACCATCTAACTTTCTCAAACTCTTCCAAAATATAGCAGAGGGAGGAACACTCCCAAACTCATTCTACGAGGCCACCATCACCCTGATACCAAAACCAGACAGAGATGTCACAAAGAAAGAAAACTACAGGCCAATATCACTGATGAACATAGATGCAAAAATCCTCAACAAAATACTAGCAAACAGAATCCAACACTACATTAAAAGGATCATACACAATGATCAAGTGGGGTTTATCCCAGGAATGCAAGGATTCTTTAATATATGCAAATGAATGTGATAAAACATACTAAGAAACTGAAGGAAAAAAACCATATGATCACCTCAATAGATGCAGAAAAAGCTTTTGACAAAATTCAAAATTCATTTATCATACACATTTATGGTAAAAACCCTCCAGTAAGTAGGCTTAGAGGGCACTTACCTCAACATAATAAAGGTCATATATGACAAACCCACAGCCAACATTGTTCTCAATGGTGAAAAACTGAAACCTTTTCCACAAAGATCAGGAACAAGACAAGGTTGTCCACTCTTACCACTATTATTTAACATAGTTTTAGAAGTTTTAGCCACAGCAATCAGAGAAGAAAAACAAATAAAAGGAATCCAAATCAGAAAAGAAGCTGTCACTGCTTGCAGATGACATGATACTACACGTAGAGAATCCTAAAGAGGCTACCAGAAAACTACTAGAGCTAATAAATGAATTGGGTAAAGTAGCAGGATACAAAATTAATGCACAGAAGTCTCTTGCATTCCTATACACTAATGATGAAAAATCTGAAAGAGATATTAAGGAAACACTACCATTTACCACTGCAACAAAAAGAATAAAATACCTATGAAAAAGCCTACCTAAGGAGACAAAAGACCTGCATGCAGAAAACTATAAGACACTGATGAAAGAAATTAAAGACATTACAAACAGATGGAGAGATATACCATGTTCTTGGATTGGAAGAATCAACATTGTGAAAATGACTATATTACCCAAAGCAATCTACAGATTCAATGCAATCCCTATCAAACTACCACTGGCATTTTTCACAGAACTACAACAAAAAATTTCACAATTTGTATGGAAACAATGAAGACCCTGAATAGACAAAGCAATATTGAGAAATAAAAATGGAGCTGGAGGAGTCAGGCTCCTGGATTTCAGACTATACCACAAAGCTACAGTAATAAAGACAGTATGGTACTGGCACAAAAACAGAAATATAGATCAATGGAACATGATAGAAAGCCCAGAGATAAACCCACACACATATTGTCACCTTATTTTTGTTAAAGGAGGCAAGAATATACAATGGAGAAAAGACAGCCTCTTCAATAAGCGGGGCTGGGATAACTGGACAGCTACATGTAAAAGAATGAAATTAGAACACTGCCTAACACCACACCCAAAAATAAACTCAAAATGGATTAAAGATCTAAATGTAAGGCCAGACACTCTAAAACTCTCAGAGGAAAACATAGGTAGAACACTCTAAGACATCAATCACAGCAAAATCCTTTTTGACCCACCTCCTATAGAAATGGAAATAAAAACAAAAACAAACAAATGAGACCTAATGAAACTTAAAAGCTTTTGCACGCAAAGGAAACCATAAACAAGACAAAAAGACAACCCTCAGAATGGGAGAAAATAATTGCAAATGAAGCAACTGACAAAGGATTAATTTCCAAAATTTACAAGCAGCTCATGAAGTTCAATATCAAAAAAAACAAACAACCCAAACCAAAAATGGGCAGAAGACCTAAATAGACATTTCTCTAAAGAAGATATACAGATTGCCAACAAACACATGAAAGGATGCTCAACATCAGTAATCATCAGAGAAATGCAAATCAAAGCTACATCAGTAATCATTAGAGAAATGCAAATCAAAGCTACAATGAGAAATGTACAAAGCTACAATTACACCAGTCAGAATGGCCATCATAAAAAAATCTCCAAATAATAAATGCTGGAGAGGGTGTGGAGAAAAGGGAGAACCCTCTTGCAATGTTGGTGGGAATGTGAATTGATACAGTCACTATGGAGAACAGTATGGTGGTTCCTTAGAAAACTAAAAATAGAACTACCATATGACCCAGCGATCCCACTACTGGGCATATACCCTGAGAAAACCATAATTCAAAAAGAGTCATGTACCACAATTTTCAATGCAGCACTATTTACAATAGCAAGGACATGGAAGCAACCTAAGTGTCCATCCACAGATGAATGGATAAAGAAGATGTGGCACATATATACAATGGAATATGACTCAGCCATAAAAAGAAATGAAATTGAGTTATTTGTAGTGAGGTGGATGGACCTAGAGTCTGTCATACAGAGTAAAGTAAGTCAGAAAGAGAAAATCAAATACCCATGCTAACACATATACATGGAATCTTGAAAAAAAAAAAGGTTCTGAGGAACCTAGGGGCAGGATAGGAATAAAAACGCAGATGTAGAGAATGGACTTGAGGACACGGGGAGGGGGAAGGGTAAGCTGGGACGAAGTGGGAGAGTGGCATGGACATATATACACTACCAAATGTGAAATAGACAGCTAGTGGGAAGCAGCTGCATAGCACAGGGAGATCAGCTCGGTGCTTTGTGACCTCCTAGAGGGGTGGGATAGGGAGGGTGGGAGGTAGACGCAGGAGGGAGGAGATATGGGGATATATGTATATGTATAGCTGATTCACTTTGTTATAAAGCAGAAACTAACACACCATCGTAAAGCAATTATACTCCAATAAAAATGTTAAAAAAAAAAAAAAGGGAAGACTGAGAGAAATTTAGGGACTTATTTGGGATCAGAAACCTAATTTAAAAAAAATGTGAAAATAAATAAATAAATGGAAAGATACTCTCTGCTCATGGATTATAAGAATATTGTTAAAATGCTCATACTACCCAAAGCAATCTACAGATTCCATGCAATCTCTGTCAAAATACCAGTGGCATTTTTAACAGAAATAGAACAAATAATCCTAAAATTTGTATGGAACCACAACAGAGACTTATCAGCTAAAGCAAATTTGAGGAAGAAGAACAAAGCCAGAGGCACGATGCCTCTTGATTTCAAACTGTATTATAAAGCTAGAGTAATCAAAAGAGTGTGTTAGCATAAAAACAGACACATAGGTCAATGCAATAGAATAGAGAGCCCAGAAATAAACCCACATGATATTGTGAGAGCTGGACAGACACATGCAAAAGAATGAAACTGGACCACTATTTTATACCATACACAAAAATTAACTCGAAATGGATTGAAGACTTGAATATAGACCTGGAACCATAAAATTCCTAGCAGAAAATATAGGCAGTAAGCATCTTGACATTGGTCTTGGCAATGTTTTTTTTGGATCTAACTCCAAAAGCAAAGGCAACAAAAGCAAAAATAAACAAGTGGGACTACTTCAAACTAAAAGGCTTCTGAACAGCGAAGGAAGCCATCAACAGACGCAAGAGGGAAGAGATATGGGAACATATGTATATGTATAACTCATTCACTTTGCTATAAAGCAGAAACTAATACACCATTGTAAAGCAATTATACTCCAATAAAGATGTAAAAAAAAAAAAGGAAGCCATCAACGAAATGAAAAGGCAACCTACAAAATGAGAGAAAATATTTGCAAATGATATGACTGATAAGGGGTTAATATCCAAAATATATTAAAAAAAACTGATACAACCCATAGAAAAAAACAATTCAATTAAAAATGGACAGATCTGAGTATTTTTCAAAGAAGACATACAGATGGCTAACAGACACACAAAAAGATGCTAAACATCACTAATTATCAGGGAAATGCAAATGGAAACCACAAGGTGATATCACCTCACACCTGTCAGAATGGCTATTATCAAAAAATGTCAAATAACAGGTGCTGGAGAGGATGTGGAGAAATGGGAACCCTTGCACACTATTGGTGGGAATGTAAATTAGTGCAGCCACAATGGAAAGCAATATAAAGGTGTCTTGAAAAAGTAAAAATAGAACTACCATATGATCCAGCAATTTCACTTCTGGGTATTTATCTGAAGCAAATGAAAACATGAACTTGCAAAGATGTATCCACTCACATGTTCACTGCAGTATTATTTACAATAACAAAGATATGCAAACAACTTAAGTGTTCCTTAACAGATGAATGGATAAAGAAGATGCAGTTTATATATACAATGGAATATTATTGAGGCATAAAAAGAAGGGAATCCTGCCACTTGCAACAACATGGATGGACCCAGAGGGCATATGGTAAGTGACAAAAGTCAAACGGAGAAAGATGAAAACCATATGACCTCACTTTTACGTGGAATCTTAAAAACAAAATAAAGCAAAACCCTTGAGCTTATAGATAGAACAGACTGGTGGTTTCCAGAGGTAAAGGATAGGGGATGAGCTAAATGGATGAAAGGGTCAAAAAGAATAAACTTCTAGTTATAAGAAATAACTCATGGGGATGTAATGCACAACTTGGTAACTATAGTTAATAATGCTCTATTTTATATTTGAAAGTTGCTAAGAGAGTGAATCTTAAAAGTTCTCATTATGAGGAAGAAACTTTGTAAGTATGTATGGTGACGGATGTTAACTGAACTTAAATGTAATCATTCTGCAACACATACAAATATCAAATCATCATGTTGTAATCTGAAGCTAATATGTCAATTATACCTCAATAGAAATTTTTTAAAAAGAGTGGTACAACGAGATGCTTTGAACCTCTCAGAAATAAGGGGCTTTGCACTAGCGTAGCTGTGAAGATCCAGGAGAATGCCAATATCATTTTCCAGACCTTTGATCAGACTCTACCTATGCGATCTACAGGGTAAGGAGAGCACCTGAGAAGTATAACGTTTTAGTGAGGGTATGAAAGTGTAGGGAATGATGCATGGGAGCTTATTACTCTACAAAGAGAATTCCTGGGGCACCATGAGAATGTTGTGGAGGGAGTAGGGCTAGATAAGAACGAGCCTTGGGGAGAATACACAGAGTAGGTAAGGAACAAGAATCTGAGAGAGTCTGGGTGAAAAAAGGCTTACATTTGTGACGAAGCCTGAGATGAGCGGCATGATTGGAAGGGACAGTCGCTGGGGCTTTAAATAAGATTCTCGTGTAGTAGCCTAGTTTGTATGTGAGGGTGGTGGTAGCCAGGCTGTGAGAGGCAGATTGGGGTTGAAGAGTGAAGGGGAGGCATGGAAAAAGAAGGAGTCATGTCATAATATTACCCTCACGTTCAGATCATAGCACAGAAATCAAGGTTGAAAGGGCGCTTGATTATTAGTTTCCATAAATTATTAAAAATAGCTTTAACTTGTGTTTTAGAGTTTACGTAACTAATCTCCTTTATAGCGATATGTTTTGTCAAATGTGGGGAGGTTACAGATTTTTTGTAATGGCTGAGAAAAGGAGAATTCGGGGGCTCTAAATTCTGAAATGGAGAAGGACCTACGAGACAGCAGGAGGGGAAGAGGCCACACTTGGTAATATGTTACAGCTTGGAAAAAAAGTTGCTATGATGCGAGATAGAATTTTGGTGAAAGCTGGTTAATGTTTCTCCTCAGGTTGGAATTTGAAAATTGTTTGGAAAAGGCTTCCTTTTCTTTTTGATTGATCTGAAGTGCACTTGACAGTAAGGCAAACATTTAAGATATGCTTTAAGATTTAAAAACTAAATGAATAAAATTAAACTAAAAACAACAATAATGGTACAAAATTGGTTAGTGAAATCAATCAAAACACCAAACAGATCTTAGATTATGCAGCCTGAAGCTTACCCTAATAGTGTATTATTTACTGGTAGCAATTGCAAATGGCATGTTCAGCATATTTATAACAATCTATTTTTATTAAAGTACTTTTTTCCTCAAAACTGAGTGTTTTTTCTCATTCAGTACTACAAAAAATACTTACTGAGTCCTTGTCATGTGCCAGGACCAGATTAGGCAATAGGTCTACAAATATAAAACACATACAGTCCCTACATTCCCATCTCATACGGTTCAATCTGGTTGGTGCCAGAGATGTAGGCACCAAATATGGAAAATCACATAATTGGATAAATGGGTGAAAAAGTTTCCAAGGATGATTAAAGTATTAAAAAAGCCAAAATGTGGGCTTCCCTGGTGGCGCAGTGGTTGAGAGTCTGCCTGCCGATGCAGGGGACACGGGTTCGTGCCCGGTCTGGAAAGATCCCTCATGCCGCGGAGCGGCTGCGCCCGTGAGCCATGGCCGCTGAGCCTGCGCGTCCGGAGCCTGTGCTCCACAACGGGAGAGGCCACAACAGTGAGAGGCCCGCGTACCGCAAAAAAAAAAAAAAAAAAGCCAAAATGTTTATTTTTCTCATTAGCACAGTAAGTCCCCTACAAACGAATGAGTTCTGTTCCGAGAGTGTGTTCGTAAGTCCCATTTGTTCATGAGTCCAACAAAGTTAGCTTAGGTATCCAACTGACACAATCAGCTATACAGTACTGTACTATAATAGGTTTATAATACTTTTCACACAAATACATAAAAAACAAACAAACACACACAAAAAAAAACATTTTAAATCTTACAGTACAGTACCTTGAAAAGTACAGTAGTACAGTACAACAGCTGGCATACAGGGGCAGGTTCACATCTTTGAAAGTTCACAACTTGAAGGTTTGTATGTAGGGCACGTGCTTCAAATGGGTGCATATGTTATTATGTATAGACTTTAAAAATTCATAACACATACTTGAAAGTTTAATAGTCGTCATATTCCATCTCAAATTCCTAATAATTTTAACATTAAACTCATATCAAAGATATTTTCTCTTCATGTCAATGCTAGCATAAATTTTCTCTCTATCTCTAGATGGTGCTCACACTTTACTATGTAACCATATTTTATTCCCTTATTTTTTATTTCTATGGTTTCCTCACAGTCATGAATCAATAAAAATGATTGCATAAAAGTTCCTATTTCCTGACAGATGTGATTTTTATACTGGATAGACAAGAGATAAACAATATATACCAGGGGTATAATTGCCAAAGTCAATTTAAAGGGGATGGGAGCTTTGGTCTCCACTCTTGTTATCACATTCAAAACATGGTAGCTAACAAAAAGTATACTGATGTCAAACAAGCAAATCACTCCCAGGGCGTTCCATTCTTTTTTATTTGCAACTGCTATCATTGTATCCTATATGAAATCGGCCCTGCTCATATAACTGGATTTCAGCAATTTTTAAATACGAATTCTGGCTTTGTAAAAATTGTCATGAAATGCCTAATGCGAAACATACTAAAGAATATTTTTAGGAGTGATGGGATGCATATCTTATCCTATATTTGCAGATTTTTTGAACTAAGTTTGAAAGGTTCAAAGGATATACTAATAACATCAAATTTATAGTCTGTGTTCATATGTTAAACTAATCCATTGTAAGCTCACAAGAACTCAAAAAACAAAAAAACCTTGCTTGAACCCACGAGCCTGTGTGGAGCAAATGTGTTTTGTAGCTTGACTTTATTGTTACTATACCTCATTTTACATTTCTAGCTCTTTAAAAAACACAGTTGATTAAATAATTAATGAATTTATGTATAATAAATGAGCATTTTAGTATTTCATTTGAAAATGCCATACGTCTACATTTTGATACTATTTCCCAAAGGTCACTCCGATAATATTTTCCATTCATAGTGCCACCAGTACTTGTGAGATGAACTCATTTACCAGAAGACTGAATTTTCTGATGAGAAATTTGTATTGATAAGTAACTATTAGGAACATTCATTTCTCTTAAGTCTGTTGTCAGCTCTAATTCTACAAAAGCAATAAGCTTAAATTATAATGTTCAACAAAGTGAATTAAACAAATAAAAGGCAGCCCCCAATGAATGAAGCACAGTGTATTTTCTATTTTCTTGAAGATCTGTTAAAAAATCTATTATTTAACTGATGACTACCGCTGTCTCTGACTGATGTCAAAAGTAATTGTCAATCTAGTCATTTTTTAAAAGTCAAACCAGTACAGCAATTGGAAAAAACAGCCTCCCTTTATTCTAGTAAAAACTGCCTTTCTGAGGCAGATAGCACTCATGGTGCAATATTTCCAGTTTTATGATAGCAAGAAACCATTAATTTGATTTTTCATTTTTGAGATGTTTCTATTCGTGGTCCATGTCTTACACAGAGATTTATACTACATGGTTATTTGATATGCATAGTCACACATTTGTGAACTTATTATATAGGAGACTGGATGGATTCAGAGTCCTTATTTCAAACTCACCATGGTGTAGGCTCTCTCAGAGTATACATAAATTTAATCTCCAGGCTGGATTTCCACATAGAGAAGTAAAGAATGATTAAATAATAGACTTCATAAGTATATAACATGGCCATTATGAGCTCAAATATCATTGGCTAATTCCAATTACACACACACACACACACACACACACACACACACACACACACTTTCTAGGCCCATCTATATATATAATTAAATAATAAGCATGGGTTTTTTTCAATATTCCCATATATCACATATATAACATATAATAATATATGATTATATTAAAAATATAAAATATCCCCACCCTAAAAGAAAGTTTATATTTTAGTTGTAGAGAAAAGAGTAAAATATGTGAAACAAATAGAGAGCCATCGGGAGCTGAACTGTAGGAAACTAATAAGTCATTCTCAGGAGTGAAGCTCTTCTAACTTCTGTAGTAGTTGATGAAGAATGTCAGGGCTACTGAGACTTGCCAGACTATGAAGAAAAGATGTGGATTTTAACAAACAGAGAGCAACGGACAGAGGTGTCCAAGAGATGGGGAAAGCATGAGCAAAGACAGAGATGCCAGGATAGAGACAAATTTGACCAAAGTTAAAGTTTAATGTGGGAGAAGGGTGGCAAGAAAGTCTAGGTCAATTCACACTAGGGAAAAGAAAGACAGAGATGCACTTGACATGGTAGGAAATAACAGCCATGGCTGGATTTTGAACAGAGATGTTACAAGATCAAACTGGTATTTTGCTAATTTTAAAATATCAATATTGTATAGAATTGGTTGACCATCAGATGATTGAGAAACAGGGACAATAGATATGCCATCTCTGAAATAATCTAGATACATGAAGCACTGAAGGAGAACAGGTAAATCAGACAAATTGAAAGAATAATAGATATCGTTACACATTTAACATAGTACACAATGGAGAATGAAGAAGTTAACTTAGGAAGCTGCAGTCAACTTAAAGAATGTCATTACTAAGTATATTAATTTCTTACTGCTGCTGTAACAAATATCACAAACTTAATGGCTTAAAATGCAAATTTACCTTTCCTTTTGTAAGGATCCTTATGATTATATTAGGCCTATTCAAATAATCTAGGATAATGTTTCTATAGCAAGATCCTTAACTCAATCACATTATAAAAATCCCTTTTGCCATGTAAGGTAACAGAATAACAGAGTCCAAGGATTAGAATATGGGCATCTTTGGGTCACCATTATTCTGGTTACCACATCAAGAAATGAATGAGAATACATTTAATATTACTGAGGTCTTACTATGCCAGATACACAATCTCACATACCCAATCTCCTTTCTCTCCCAAAACTGACGAGAATGGGGAGGGGAAATGTCCCCTTCAATCCTATAGCTAATAAGATGCAGAACAGAGTTTGAACTCAGGTCTGTTTGACTTCAGACACCATTTTCTTAATAGAAAAGTTGGGGATTATGTCTTTGGGTTATTTGAGGGGAGTAGGTTCTGAATTCTGTTTTAAACATACTCCTTTTGAAGTAAATATTACAGACAGTTGGAAATAAAAACACAAGTGAAGTATTAGGGATGCAGATTAAAAATTAGAAATAATCAACTGAGAAATAACTATTGAAATTATTAGAACAGATAATTAGATAATTTCTAAAAACAATCATTGATCTCAAGTGAGTTAGAGAGAGGGGAAGGAAGAGCAAAGAGGTAGAAAGAGAACCAGGAGAGTAAAATATTATGGAAGGTAAAAAAAAGAACATGATAATGAGACAAAGATCTAGAATACGAATGCTACCAAGAAGGAGAGGAGAAGTGAGGAAGGCCTTGGCTGTTAGGAGACAATAATCTTTTGGACCATTAGTGTCTTTTGATTCAAATTATTTAAATAATAAGTTACTTGAAGAAAAGAGCTGCCTATATTTTAAGTTTATGTTGCTGCCCTATGACTCTTTTATCATTAAATAATTGTAGGAAAAGATGTTTTGGTATTGTTCGCTGTTTTCCTGAAAAATTAGAACATAATGTTCTGTTTATATAATGCTCTATTTTTTAAGAAAACAGCAAACAATACCAAATCTTCTTAAACAATTGAAAAAAATAATTACCAACTTGTGCTCTAAGTTCCCTAAGACCCTTCAGGTAGTGTGACTGGACTCTCCCCTCTTGCCTGTTCCCTTTACACTCACTGGACTACCATGTCCTTCTCATTTCTCAGCGTCAGTGATATGAGTACTTCTAATCTGTATAAAATCTCTCACCTGGAGTTCAGCTCTCCAGGGCAAAATTATCTTCATATTTCTTTCTTCAGAAAGAATTTTATCTTCTACAACACTGTTCTTCTGCTATCACCACAATGTATTTGTATTTTCTGCTAACAGGAGAAATGCTCATAGATCCAAGTGATTCTGTTCTCATTTTGATGGAATTATTAATACTTGGGCCCTAAATTTCATCTGTGAAATGCTAAGAATCCTTCCAAGATTTGGAGTCACAAGTAATTTTATCTTGTTATAAAACCTGAAATGATGTTCTCAAATTACAAAACTTAAATTAAAATAATTAAAAATTTTAAATAAAAAGTTACTATATATAAGTATAAATGATTGCATGGTATCTTTGAGTATGAGTAGAAAGATATTATTTTTTTAAAGTTTTGCATGTTGCCACACATATACCCACATATAGTTTATAACTATAAATTATATATACATATCTTATAACTGTATCTTAATATATGTAAAATATAATTATATGTAACAGCCATAAGACCACATATACACTCATGTATTTATATAAATATATATGTATAAATATATATATATACTCCTCAGTAACTGTTGGCTCAAGACTTGGAAGACAGCTCTCAAAACATGTCAGTTAAATATTAGACAATTTATAAGATTAAGTAAACTTTAATCCAGCTAATTTTATGTTGGTACATTCTGCTATCATAGAAAAAACAGAAAGAAGTTTGCAAGTATTTGCCACAACAGAAAATGAGATTTGACGTTCAGAAAAACAAAACAAAAACCACCTAAACATTTAAATATACGTTAGTTGAATTTTTAAAATACATATAACTATAAAAAAGGAAACCAACAAAAATGATATATAATCCATGATTAGTAATTTCATTCAGAAATGCCTAATAATCCCAAGCTCCTAATTTATCCCTCCCACCCCCCTTTCCCCTTTGGTATCCATAAATTTGTTTTCTATGGCTGTAAGTCTACTTCTGTTTTGTAACTAAGTTCATTTGTATCATCCTTTTAGATTCCACATATAAATGATAGCATATGATATTTGTCTTTCTCTGTCTGACTTACTTCACTTAGTATGATAATCTCTAGGTCCATCCATGTTGCTGCAGATGGTATTATTGAACATGCACACACTACTATATATAAAATAGGTAATCAACAAGGACCTACTGTAGAGCACAGGGAACTCTACTCAATATTCTGTAATAACCTATATAGGAAAAAATCTGAAAAAGAATGGATATACGTATAACTGAATCACTTCCCTGTACACCTGAAAGTAACACAACATTGTAAATCAACTATACCGCAATATAAAATAAAAAGTAATTAAAAAAAAGAAATGACTAATAAAACCTACTATGTACAGAAGAAATGTATGTGCAGGTGCATATACAGTGAACATAGTTATACAAAACACTAGTCTTTATACTTTGTCTCCCCCAACCCCCTTAAGAGATCTCTCCATATCATCCCATACAAGGTTGTCTTCTGAGATGCTCTTCATAGTAACAACTGGTACCTGCAGAGGTGCTGGTCAATCAGCACAGATGCTGATCTAGGGATGAGTGTGGTCCTGCTATGCCAGCCCCTAATACTTTAACTGATAGATCTTGGGGCCACTCTAGGTCCTCACAAGAAGCAACTTTGGTGACTAGAATGGAGGACTAGTACTACAGGAACTTGGGTTATCAGCTGTTTACTAATCATTGCAAAACTACTTTAAAATTTTAATAATCAGTATAGCTGTTGAGGTTAGAGTGGCTGAATTTGACCTCTATGTTTGCCTAGAAGTTTGTACACTGGTTGAGTAAATTACTAAGTCCTGAAAAGTTTGATTAAAAAAGGACCAAAGTAGGAGCTTAGAGTTACATAGAAGGCAGAGAAAAAAGAAAAAACAAAACAAAACAAAACCAGGAGACTGTAGTGATTTCCTAGGCAGAAGACCTGACTTTGTCTTTTGGGGATTTTTTCATCTATATATATTTTGGAAAACCCACAAGAAAGCACCAGAGCAATGAAGAAGAGGACACCTGGGTAGCTGATTGCATCAACAAAATCAACCATAATAACCACAACCAGATGGTGGAAAAAGGTTAAAATGTAAAGCAGGCTAATCTGTGCACATTAGTTAGTTATACAGGGAAGTGACCATATGCCCTGCTTTGCTTAGTATGGACCTAATTTGCACATGCCACAGATCAGTGTGTGTGTGTGTGTGTGTGTCTGTGTGTGTGTGTGTGTGTGTGTGTGTGTGTGTAAGAGATAGTGCTCAAGAGACAGAGGAGGCAGAGACAGAGACATATGCAGACATCATGAGGCTTTGTCCCTAAAAATACTCCAGTGTGTGTCTCCTAACAACAAACAGGTTAACCTACATAATCATAACATGATTACTGCATCAGGAAATTTTACACTGATGCAAATCTTCTAACATACAGTCCACATTCAAATTTCCACAATATCCTTTATGGCTTTTTATTTTCTTTATAGATCTTTTTTTTTCTATCCAGGATACAATGAAGGATCACGGTAACACTTTGTCTCCATTGCCTTCTTTAATCTAGATAAGTTCCAGGACATTTTTGTCTTTTATGACATTGATATTTTGAAGAACCATTACTATAATTATACAGTGTCCCTTTAATTCTTAAAACTTTTTTTTTGTTTCTTTTATCTCTGTTTTGTGTGATATCACTATGGTTACACCAACTTTTTGGGGTTATATTTTTTCCTATTCTTTCACTATCAACAGTTCTGTGAATTCATATTGCAAATATTTCTTTGTGGCAGAAACTGAAAGTTGTTTCCACTGACTATACTTTTTTTTCCTTCCTTAAAAATAAAACCCTTGAATTTTAGTTCAGCATATGGTTGCCAAGTAGAGAAAAACAAATATTCCTGCCTCTTACAGTTAAGTGTGACTAAATTGTGGCCAATGGGTCAAATAGAAATAGTATGTAAGTGGAAATGGTATGTGTGGTTTCCAGGAGGAATTCTTAAAGAGATTTATTACTTTCTTCAAACCTCCCTCTTTGCTGACTGGAATGCAGACATAATGGCTGGAGCTTGAGCAGCCATCTTTGACCATGCTATGGAACAATAAAATGAGCAAGATGGAAGAACCTAGTTCCATGATCATGGTGGAGCCAGTATCTTTTCCTGACTGACTGGACTAATCACCTCTAAACTCTTCTATAAAGAGAAAATAATCTTCTACATTATTTAAGTAGCTATTATTTTGTTGTTGCTAGTACTCACAAATAAATCATGAGGAATACCATATTATAAGCAACCTAGCACAAGGTAATTTTCCATCCAACAATATTTATATGTACAAAGCAAGTTTAGTTCGTTTGTTTTTTAAATAATTTTTACATTTATTTATAAAAAAGAATTCCTTCCTGAATAGTAATCCCTTGTAACACTACATACAAAATTTTAATCTATTTTTTTTATTGATATTCATTTAGGTTGCATCTAGGTTTTGGCTACTACGGTCAATAGAGCTACTATAAACAGTTTTGTACCAGTCCTTTTAGGTCACATGTTTTCATTCCTCTTAGGTAAAAACCTAGGAGTAGAATTGTTACTATATGTTTATCTTTATACAAAACTGCTTAAATACTCTTTAAAATGCTTTTAATATTTTATATTCCTATCAACAATGTACGGTTGTCTCAATTGCTATAATCCTCTCCATCATTTGATGTCAGTCATTTTAATTTTAACCATTTTAGAGAATGTGAAGTCATATTTCTTTGTGGTTTATTTTCATTTTCCTTAAGACTAATTATTAGCAACTTATCTTGTACTAGCTGGTGAGAAAGAGGGAGATTTGTGAAGTGTCTTGTCAAGTATTTTGCCCATTTTTAAATTTTTTCCATTGGTTCATTTATCTTTTTATTATTCATCTGTAAGTATTCTTTATACATTTTGGATGCAACTTCTTCATCCAGTGTGTGTATTGCAAACATTTTCTCCCAGTCTCTGCATTTGAAATGTCTTAAAGAGGATTCTGAATAAACAAAAATTCTTAATTTTCATAAAATCCTAATTATCAATTTCTTTTATTAATGGTTGATGATTTTTTGTTATATCAAGGTTTTTTATGTTATATCATATTTTTTATGTTATATTTTTGTCTACAATTAAGGCTGAAGAGATATTCAATATTTTTTTTCTACAAATTGTATTGTTAGTATTTACATTTAGGTCTATAAACCTCCAATTAAGGATTTCTATAGTGGAGTTAAGAGCTGAACATCACTTTTTCTCCAGACAATTATCCGGTTGCTCTAGCACCACTTGCTAAAAATATCCATTAATTTTTTATTTTTTAACACACGATTCATTTGTAGTAGTATTGTTTGGTTTTTCCTCAATTATTCCTGGTATATTATTTCTCCATTTTAATTTTGCTTATATTCTTATTACTTTAAAATACTTAAAACATACTCATTCTATGTTATATGACACATAATCTTATGGTTTGATTTTTGGGTGTCTAATTCTGGTCTTTTTAGACTTCTCTATCTCTCACTCCTAAGGGCAAGTGTAAGAAATTATACTCTAATCCCTTTGCCTTCCTGCTTCCTTACCCAGCTCTTTTGAGAGTGACAGCAGGAGGATAGCCTGAGGACACATCTGAGAGTCAGGCTCTCCAGCAGTCTCTGGAGGAGAGGACAGCATGAGAATCTGTTGTTTGGTCTGTTTAGCAGCTTTCAAGAGACAAGGGTGCAGAGGCCTGGGGAGAGGACCTGGGTGCTTCCCGAGGAAGCATGGCACAAGATGGAAAGGAACAGACTGACTGGAAGCCTGAATGGGAATTCTGTCTCAAAATACAGACTGAAGAGATAAGCATGATGAGAGATTAGAGACTTCAAGTAAAGAGCTAAGAAACAGCTTTGAAATAGTAGGAGCTGAAGAAAGAAACAAATGGAAGAAGGTATGTGTTTTAAAATAACACAGGTAACGTACCCTAGCCTGAAGAAATACTTGATTCTGCATATTGAATGGCTTAATGAGGCCTTGTATAGATTAATTCTATAAGCTCACAAGGAGGAATATTCCTTCATTCCAAAATGAAACAGGAAAATCTAAGGGTCCAGTCAGAATGACCAGGATCCCTGTCATCGCCTCCCCTACCCTCAAAGGAAATCCAATCAGCATCAGATTCACCAGCAGTGCTTCAAAATGTAAGGTAAAGTCAGGTGAGAAAACCTGCCATTCCTAGGCCTTAACTTGCACACCCTAACCCTCCCGCATTAATTTATATCCCAGAATATAGCCACTAGCAGAAACTAAAATAATACGGCCTTCACCTGCCACACCATTGTTTTACATTTTTCATAGCACTGGTGGGAAATAAAAGTGTTATCTAATAGGCACCCTTGAAAACCAAATAAAAATTTTAAATGAATTGTTACGCTTTACTAAATCTTTTAGAATAGTTTTAGAGAGAAGTTAGATAGTACAGAGAGCTCCGTTTTACCTCAAACCCAGTTTCTTCTATTATTGTTTTCTTTTTCCCCAGCTTTAGTGAGATAAAATTGACAATACTGTGTAAGTTTAAGGTTACAACTTGATGACTTGATGTACACGTATGTTGCATATGATTATCACAATAAGGTTAGTTAACATATTCATCAGCTCACATAATTACCTCTCTTTTTGTGGTGAGACATTTTGCAATTTACTCTCTAAGCAACTCTCAAGAAACAATAATAAAGGTTTGTTAACTGTGGTCACCATGTTGTCCATTACAGCCCCAGAACTTCTTCATCTTATGACTGGAATTTTATACCCACTGACCACCTTCGCCCATCTTCCCCACCCTACTCCACCCCACACCCCCGGCTACCACCAATCTACTCTGTTTCCGTGCGTTTGTTTGGTTGTTTTTAGATTCCACAAATAAAAACGATTATTCATTATTTGTGTTTTTCAGTCTGACTGCTTTCACTTAGCCTAATGCCCTCAAGATGCACCCAGGTTGTCTCAGAGACTAACCTGTGAATACGAACTTACCTATTCATGTTTTATCCGCATTCATCTGTGCCTAGAAAAGCTGAACAGGATGCCATACTGATGTCTCCAACTCTGTAACTACATGGGTCATTCTGGCCTCCTGCTCTTGCTGATCTGTATTCTGCCACTACAACAGTGAGAAACCTGGCTCCCACGGTCTACCACTAACTTACTGCATTATTGACTTCCAGAAAACCTGTATGTGGGTTCATAATTGTTCATCTATACCCCCAGTTTTACCCACTGGCTTTTGGACCATAGCTTTTACCTTTAGCCCCACAGACCATACTCATTTCTTAGGTCAGCACATTTTTTTCATACACCCTCTTCGGTGAAGTCAAGTGATGGTTTGACTTATGATTTTTCAACTTTACAATGGTGTGAAAGTGATATGCATTCAGTAAAAACTCTACTTTGAATTTTGAATATTGATTTTTTTCCAGGGCTAGTGATAGGTGGTACAAGACTCTCTCATGATGGTGGGCAGCAACAGCTGCAGGTCCCAGTCAGCCACGTGATCAGAAGGGTAGACCACCCATACACTTACAAGCATTCTGTACCCAGACAACTACTCTGTTTTTCACTTTCAGTACGGTACTCAATAAATTACATGATATTCAGCTCATTATAAAATAGGTTTTGTGTTTGATGACTTTGCCCAAGTATAGGCCAATGCAAGTGTTCTGAGAACATTTTAGGTAGACTAGGCTAGGCTCTAATGTTCGGTAGGTTAGGTGTGCTATACGCGTTTTCGACATATTTTCAACGTTGGATGGGTTTATCAGGATGTAACCCATTGTAAATTGAGGAAGATGTGTGAATTATTCTGTCACAAATGAATGCAAATTCTTATGCATTCCATTCTGGTTTCCACAATATCCTAGGTGGTTTCTTTCCCCCATACGTTGTTTCATTCTTTGTTTTATAAAATTCTATGAGTTCTGACAATTGCAGAGGGCCATATATCCACCATTACAATAACATACAAAATAATTTCACTGTTCTAAAAATATCCTCTCGCCATCACTGAATTCCTGGCAACCACTGATCTATTAACCCTCTTTACCATTCTTTCTAAACAGTCATATACATGGATGAAGTATTCTATAAATGTCAATTAGATCAAGTTGAGTGATACTGCTGTTCAGGTCACAGATGACTGATTTCCTGTCTGCGTGATTTATCAATTACTGACAGAGGAGTGTTGAAATCTTCAGCTTTAACAATGGATTTATCTATTTCTCTTTTCAGTTCTAACAGATTTTGCCTCAAGTCTTTTTTTTTTTTTTTTTTTTTTTTTACAGTATGCGGGCCTCTCCCATTGCAGAGCACAGGCTCCAGACGCACAGGCTCAGCGGCCATGGCTCACGGGCCCAGCCGCTCCACGGCATGTGGGATCTTCCCAGACCGGGGCACGAACCCGTGTCCCCTGCATTAGCAGGCGGATTCTCAACCACTGCGCCACCAGGGAAGCCCTGCCTCAAGTCTTTTGATGCTCTGTTAAGTTCATACACATTTAGGATTGTTATGGGTTCTTAGAGAATTGATTCCTTTGTCATTATTTCCTCTTTATCGCTAAAAATATTTCTAGGATATAAGATCTAAATTTAAGGCCCAATATTACATGTCCCGCTGACATCTAGTATAATTGGGAGGGCCTCAAATGACCTAAACACAAGTTCCCCTCCCCATTCTGCTCCCTCAGATGGGAACCTCCTGGCCAAACAACCCTTACCTTGGGGCCCAGGCACAGTTTATCCCTGAATAGTAGGTTTCAGTTCATGCGGTCAGTGGAATGACTCAAGCTAATTGCACCGTCCTGCAGGAGCCGGGGACACCCCTTCCCTTTGATGCTGCAAAGCCTGCCCCCACAGGCCCAGGCTGTTCACTCTGTTCCCAAGCGCAGCTCCCAGGTTGTCCTGCCCGGGGTCCACGTCCTCCTCCCCTGGGCTGTGAGGATACGCGACTAATAAACCGCTATGACTTCATCTGTTCAGTGCTGGGTGTTGTATGGTCAGCCACTGCTATAACCCCAGGGTGAGAATCCCTCCCTCACCAATGAGGTGAATAAAATGTGACTAAGACATTTCCTTGTTCTGAGCCTGCTTTGTTTGAAATTAATAGAGCTACTCCAACTTTCTTTGGATTAGTGTTAGCATGATATACCTTTTACCATCTCTTACTTTTAACGTATCTGTAGGCAATATATAGTTGGATCTGTAGACAATGTATAGCTGGATCTGAAACATTTTATCCATTCTGACAATTTCCAACTTTTAATTGGTATATTTAGATCATTCTCATTTTACATGATTAGAGATACAGTTGGATTAATAGCTACCATATTTATAATTGCTTTCTGTTCATTGCATTTCTTCATTTTTCTTTTCCTTTTATTTTCTGTCTTTTGATTTTAATTGAGCATTTTATACATCATTTTTATCTCATCTCTCATCACCCAATTCTGTATTACTACTATTACTTTAAACAAAATTTTAAAAATAAGTGTGAATACCCAATTCTGTATTACTACTATTGCTTTAAACAAAATTTTTAAAATAAGTGTGAATAACAGGGCTAACTTCAGACAATGTGAATGTAAGACTCAAGGCATTAGATGCAAGTGAGGGTCATTTTATTCCTATAAGAAGTATACTGTAAACTTAAATATTTAGAAAATTTTATGTGCAACATAGCATAAAATGTAAATAAGTAATAATTATATAATTAGAATGTCAGGAAGGAATTAAAGTTTTTGTGGTTGACATTAACATATTTCTCAGCCTTTAAATCAGGAAGGAAATAAAATTAGGCCATAGAATTCTTATTATGATAAAATCATTAAATGACTTACGAACAGAGTATAGATTTCTTTTAAGCACTTACGAAACATTTATAAAATTAATCATATATTAGGCCACAAATATTTATAGTATTTAGTGTCTTACCTGAATGTTCTCTAATTTCAAATTACTAATAAAAGTTTAAACAAAATACCTGGTGATCAAGGCATTTTAATTTAAATAACTACTGGGTGAAAGGTGTAAGCGAAATATAGCATATTTAGAAAATGATGAACATTGCCACAAAACTAATCAACAGATTACATGAACAGCCAAAGCAGTGCTGAGACCCAAAGTCATTTTAATCACCTTATACAATTTCACTATTTAATTAAATATTTGACTCAGATTTTTTAAAAATCTAAGAAGTGTAATTCATTCAGTTAACCAATATACATTGCCATCTACTAGGTGCCAGGTATATTATAGACACTGGGGATTCATCACTGCACAATGGACACCATCCCTACCCTCATGAAGCTTACATATACTAAAATTAAAAGCAGAAATTATTTAAGAGTAAATAAGAAACAGAATTGATAAATACATGTAAAAGATAATTATTAAATATTAAATTATTGCAAAATATAACAGTTTTAAAATAAAGCAAATATACTTTAAAATGTATTTTAAAAAATAAATTTAATTGTAACAATGAAGCATAGCCATAAGTTCTTGGATTAAATAAACAGAATAAAACATTATATAGAATATATTTGGAAATATTTGTGAAATTTTTGATTTTCTCAGAAAATATAAATAGCCAAACTTGGCTCATGAAGAAGTTCATAAGCTTTTTCATTATATTTCACAGAAGAAAAGGAGAGAAGGGAGAAGCACAGATGCTATTAGAATAAATCTGATATCTGAAGAAATTGTCCTCCTGATCATACTGCGTGGGACTTAAGAAGAAAACTCTAATAACATAATAAAAACCATCTACTTTAAAACCAACATATTCAGAAGTAAGACTACAGTACATTCACATTAAAGTTGGCAACAGGAACAGGATACCTGCAACCAGCTTCTGGAGGCCATCGGCAGCCCTGAGCAAATGGCACCCTCCATTGTCAAAGCTAGCAACAGAGCACAGAATCCTTCATTTGCTTTCAACCTCTTTGATTTCTTCCTCTGCCAAAGAAAACTCTGTTCTTGTGTGATTAGAATAGGATAATGTTTCTATCTTAAGGTCAACTGTGTCATATACATAACAAAGTCCCGGGGATGACATCTCATGTCTTCAACAGATTCCAACAATTTGGGCAGGGAGGCTTGGAGGGCCACTTTTAGAATTCTGTTTGCTATACCTGCATTATTTTTAATAGTGAAAAATTAGAAAACGAGTTGGTTAATAACAGCATAAGGCTTAAATATATTAATGTATCTCAATTTTAGAATATGAGGCAGCCAACAAAATTCATGCCTTCAAATAATAATTATTATCTGGAGAAAATGCTTAAAGTATAATGTTAAACTGAAAAGAAGAAAAAACAATTCTGAAAACATATGAAGCTAATATGCTATAACCAGAGACATAGCTGTGCCTTTTCTTGACTTTCGGGCTGTTTTTAGAATCTAATAAGAATTATAACTCTTTTTCCCAAGAGAAGATATATGCATACATAAAATGTTGAATACAATGTAGCTTGTCCACACATCCCTTAGAGATCCCAGATTAAGAACCCCTAAGTAATTATATACATATTTATAAAGATAATACTAAAGGCAATATGTTCTCCAACCTTCACTGCAATAATCAACTACTGTAGACAGCACCCATTCTATGTTCGTGCAGGCAGTGTTTACAATGTTCTTATCACTCAGTATTTCTGAGAATCCCTAGGGAAGGCTTACATATTCCACAAATCTAGTCTCATCATCCAGTTCTACCTCTTGTTCTAGAACACTGCTCCTGGATTCCTGGTGCCTGGTAACCAATTCTTTGTGCAGTTGCGGCCATCTTCAGGTCTAATGAGTCACAAATGTGAAAACAGTCTCCTCGAGTTCCCACAAAGCTCAGTTAACACAGGCCAGAGAGTTTAACCAAACTTTATAAAAGGCTAGATAACATAAATATGCTACTGAGCAGAAAGGAAAAGCCCAAGGTCAGATGTGCCCCTCTCCACAAGCCAGTGGCCATGGTACCTATTCAGGCCATCTCCAACATGGCATCTCATGGGCCACCTTGCTCTTGAGACTTGCCTGCAAACATGTCCAAAGGGCCCTCTCATTTCTCCGAAAATATGTCTAGTCATGCCCTCTTTCTTCTAGGATCTGGTATGCTACTTGGCCCTCCCAAAGAGGTAGAATGTCACCTTCAAAATGCAAGGCAGTTCAAATTGAATCCTTCAATCAAACTTTGCTTCAATTTTGCCCCAACTAAATCCTTGACATCTCTCTGTATCTCTGCATAATGTTACCACCCTGCCTAGGAATGAAGGCTTCTCCACCCACCACCCTCAACCATTATTAAACAGTGCAGCCTCAACTAGATATATTTCCCTCTGGTCTCACAAGATCGAGTTTCCCCGTAATGCAAGTAACTGTCATTGGAAGGTGTCCACATTAGTGGGCTAACATAGCAATAGGAACTCTTCAATGCAATCAAATCTTTTTTCACTTAGTATCACTTAAAATGGAATTATACCCTGAAGAAATGAACTAAAAGAAAGCTTTGTGGGCTAGGGGAATAGGAATCAGTGGAGGGCAATAGGAAAACACTGAAGATTCAATAACATCCCAATATCATGTTTCAAATATTTTTTAAAATGCTTTAAAGTATCATTTATTTGAGTAAAAGACATACTTAATCTATAATAAATCTATATTTATTAAATAAATTATATATATATATCAATAAACTCTAGAGTAGACATTGACATAGATTTATAAATCTAAAAGGTAAAAATCCGAAGATTGTTCTAATAAGGGGGTTTCACCCTGAGTACAGATGCTATTTAACAGTGGGATTTGGAGGGTAATAAACTTGGAACTGAAATCTCAGAATATTTACTAAAGGAAAATTAATACTATTTTTCACCACGTTCACATTTTTGTAACCAAAAAGTATAAAAAATCCTAAATATTCTCATTCAATTTAATGTAAACACTATTCTTTTTCACAAGAGCTCTATTTTTTATGACCTCTTTGCCAGTCAACCTGTGAACTTGGAAGGTATCAGGAAGATGAGGAAATGATCTAAGGATACTGATGCCACAAACAGTCAGCTAGTAAATTGCATCAGCAGAACAAACAGTGCATTGATAACCGTCTTCCTGTTCTTTTTTAAGATGGAAGATAATGCTGTTTAAATGTTGACGACTGAAATTCCTTTGAGAGGAAACAGTTAAAGAAGAATAAGGCAATAGGTCCTAGGTGAGAAATTGGAACCAAAGTCCTAGAACACGTAGAAGGACCAGCCTTAGATAAGAGGTGGCAAAGTTAGGCAAGATGCAATAATACTGCAGGGGAAGATGTTCAGTCATATCTGGCTGTTTCTGTGTTCTGTGCAAAAGGATATGAGGTCCCTAAAGAGTCTGGCTGCTGGTTAAAAACCTATGTGTGATTTTTCAGATCTGACCACAGGCAGTTACAAAGGCTTTGCCTGGCCTTCCTTTGGGGAAGGCTGTCCTCCCCACACCAGACTTGGTGCACAACCAATGCACTGTGGTCTCTGAAGAGAGCTGCTGCCGTGGACTCAGGTGCCCCTGGCTGGTCATGATCTTCACACGTCTACCTTCCTAGGTCTCTTTTATTTGAGACCTTGGGCAGAGGTCTTGAAGAGACTTTGTCCTACTCTGAGTACCCAGTACTTTTATCCTCCAAGCTCTCCCGCCTCAAGTTCCCCTGGATATAAAACTGCCGGAACCTTTTGTTCTGTGCTCTGTCAACAATGAGACGACCCTCACACCTGTGCTGATCCACCTAACCCTGGATGGGTGCATAGGTGCGGTGTGCTGTTCCGTGGGGGAAGATGGAACGGGGCCATTGGCATTTTCTCCAGTTTTAGCCTCTTGCTTAGACGATAGCAGGAAGTGATTCAACGCTCAACTCTTCCGGTTTTTTGCTTGTTGCTTTAATGACTCTTCTTACCCTGAACAGCTCAGTGCTCTTCTCCAGCTGGTTGAGCCCCTAGCAGTCCCTTCTGAGAGGGGCATAAAGACTCCTGTATTCAGAGTCTAGTTTCTTCTTTCCTAGCTGTGTGATCCTAAGCAAGTTGCTCAATCTGTGTAAATCACAGTTTTCTCTCCTATAAAATATAGAAATAACAACTCATTTTTAAAGGGATACTGTGAGGATTACCTAAAATGAGGCATGTAGAATACTTAGGACTGGAGAATTTTGAATATCAAGACAAGTGGTTTGTACACTGACAAGCAAATATAGTCGATTTTATTTTTAGTTTGAATAGGTAATATATGAACATGGTAAAACAAATTTTGCAATGGAAAAATATGTATATAACCTGAAGGTAATCCTTGCCTCCTGGCTCCTACTCTCCACTAATAATAATATGTGGTATAATCTTGCAAACTTCTGTTATTAGCAGGTAGACAGAATGCTTAATTTCCCCAAAATGTAGATTTAAAGATTTAAATTTAATATGCTATAGTTAATGTGTATTCTTTTTTAGCTTCTGATTTTTTATCTTCACCAATTTTGTAATTAAAGGAAAATACTATAATTCTAGAGTCTAAATATACTTTTCTGTGTATTATACCTTGCCAGTAAGTTATATTAACCGTCTTGTGAAACAAATACCAGGCTTTCCTTTGAAATATGTTAATCTCTTCTATTTACCTAGAGCAGTCTTTCATGCCCTTAGACAGGGAAAGCTTTTCTCTTTAAACAGAAAGAGTAGTAAAGTTTATCGATTAATATGTTTTGAGAAAAGTCTTTGGTTTTAATTCTTAAGGTGACAGGGATTCCTCATTAGCCATTATTATTAGGAATTATCTGTTTGGTGTACATGAATACTTCTTGTTTTTAAGTATCCAGTAATATTCTTTGAAATCAAAAGAAAACAGATTCATAATAAAAATTAAAGAAATTCATTACTTTTTAATTAGTTTATCTTCCATTCCTAAGCAGAACTGCTAGAACAAACAGTATATACACTTAACATTCCTGCCTCTGTCTTGAGAAATCAGTAAGGAGCTCATATGCCTGAAGTAGGTCTGCTCCAAGTCCGGCCACCCTGCTGGAGCCACGTGGAAGTTCTAGCGTCGGCATACTCCTGGCAAGACACCAAGCCACTTCTCCTCCTCAATACTCATTTCACTTATCTCATTATACCCTTTTCGCCTGTTTATGTCAATCTCCACAAGAAACTCAAGTGGCCCTCTTCACATCTCATCCCACGCTGTTCTGCATATCTCCTCCTCAATCTGCCATCACTTCTCAACTCCCAAAACCCTTCCACTGGGTCATCTGAAATTCAGGGCTAATTGTTAGCAAAATCCCTAAAATCCTCACAGCACCTCTAATGTTTCTTTCATCTCCTTGGTCTAAGTGAAATCTCACTTTCCCCTGAGAAAACTGCTTCTCCCAATGACAGATACTCAAATAACAGCATCTCTTCCATAGCCCTCCTAACAGCAACAAGAACGATAGATAAACGGAGATGGTAACTAAACGCAACACAAGATCCCAGATTGTATCCTGGGCCAGGAAAAGAATAGTGGATCAGACAATATTATATCAATATTTTTTTAACTTTATTGCAGCATAACTGTTTACAATGGTGTGTTAGTTTCTGCTATATAACAAAGTGAATCAGCTATATGTATACATATATCCCCATATCCCCTCCCTCTTGCGTCTCCCTCCCACCTTCCCTATCCCACCCCTCTAGGTGGTCACAAAGCACCGAGCTGATCTCCCTGTGCTATGTGGCTGCTTCCCACTAGCTATCTATTTTACGTTTGGTAGTGTATATATGTCCATGCCACTCTCTCACTTCGTCCCAGCTTACCCTCCCCCCACCACCGTGCCCTCAAGTCCATTCTCTACATCTGCGCCTTTATTCCTGTCCTGCCCCTAGGTTCATCAGAACCATTTTTTTTTTTAGATTCCATATATATGTGTTGCATACAGTATTTGTTTTTCTCTTTCTGACTTACTTCACTCTGTATGACAGACTCTAGGTCCATCCACCTCACTACAAATAACTCAATTTAATTTCTTTTTATGGCTAATATTCCATTGTATATATGTTCCAAAACTTCTTTATCCATTCCTCTGTCAATGGACACTTAGGTTCCTTCCACGTCCTGGCTATTGTAAACAGTGCTGCAATGAACATTGTGGTACATGACTCTTTTTGAATTATGGTTTTCTCAGGGTATATGCCCAGTAATGGGATTGCTGGGTCGTATGGTAGTTCTATTTTTAGTTTTGTAAGGAACCTCCATACTGTTCTCCATAGCGGCTGTATCAATTTACATTCCCCCCTGCAGAGCAAGAGGGTTCCCTTTTCTCCACACCCTCTCCAGCATTTATTGTTTGGAGATTTTTTGATGATGGCCATTCTGACTGGTGTGAGGTGATACCTCATTGTGGTTTTGATTTGCATTTCTTCAATGATTAGTGATGTTGAGCATCTTTTCATGTGTTTGTTGGCAATCTGTATATCTTATTTGGAGAATTGTCTCCACTCATTTTTTGATTGGGTTGTTTGTTTCTTTGATATTGAGCTGCTTGTAAAGTTTGGAGATTAATCCTTTGTCAGTTGCTTCATTTGGAAATATTTTCTCCCATTCTGAGGGTTGCCTTTTCATCTTGCTGATGGTTTCCTTTGCTGTGCAAAAGCTTTGAAGTTTCATTAGGTCCCATTTGTTTATTTTTGTTTTTATTTCCATTTCTCTAGGAGGCAGGTCAAAAAGGATCTTGCTGTGATTTATGTCATAGAGTATTTTGCCTATGTTTTCCTCTAAGAGTCTTATAGTGTCCGGTCTTACATTTAGGTCTCTAATCCATTTTGAGTTTATTTTTGTGTATGGTGTTAAGGAGTATTCTAATTTCATTCTTTTACACGTACCTGTCCAGTTTTCCCAGCACCACTTATTGAAGAGGCTGTCTATTCTCCATTGTATATTCTTGCCTCCTTTTCTATCAATATTAATTTTTTCACTTTGATAATTATAGTGTCAAATAATTATATCACATACATATCACGTAATTATACTCTGGTGATATACGATATTGTCCTTGTTGTTAGACAATACATTGGAAGTGTTTTGGAGCAAAGGGACACAACTCAGTCTAAAATGTTTCAAGTTAGGTATATATCACGAAAAACGAGAAAAAGAGAGAATAATAAAAAGAATGAGGCAAAATGTGAACAACCCCTGAATCGGGATAACTGGCACACAGGTGTTACTCATGCAAGATGTTTTAAGAATTTGAAATTTTATCCAAAGAAATAGTTACAGTCAGTCAGTCAATCAATTACGGCTGACCCTAAAGTTCTGAGCCTGAATTCCTGAAAGATAAGGGGTATCACCAAGAATGCCAGAGGAAAATAATAAAGAGTGGAAGCAGAAGATAGAATTGAATTGTGAACAAGTGATTTTTGAGGTGTGACACTTTCTGAATATAATTCCAAGGCAGCAGCTGTATCTTTATATCTGGAAAAAGGATGGTGGCAGAAAGCCAGATGCCCTATCATTATTAAGAAGGAGCTAACAAATACATCCAAGCTCTCCATAAAAAAGGTGTGTTAGGAATGGCTACATGCAGTTTGTTTTAAAAGGCCCGCAAACTAATCAGAAGCCCCACTGAACAAGAGAACTCAATGAAATATACATTATTCACAGTTCAGAAAACAACAGAAATGGATCTTAAACTAAACTTTAATTCAGGCTGATCACTGTCCTTTGTTTCTCTATCTTGTGATGATTCACAAATCTGGAAGGCTGGCCTGATGTTGTTACCTTGTTAATTGTGTACAGGGAATAAAAGGGACATTTCATACTTTAGCATTATTTTTTTTAATCCTAAAAGCACCAGAGAATATGTGGCCTTTAAATTCTACTCTAGAAGTAGCTCAAGACTGCAGACAGGGCTGCATTTTAATAGACAAGCTTAACTGACTCCTGTTCTTGAATGACTGATGTGTGGTGTCTTCGGTAATGCTGAATGCCACCTGCTCTGTAATCATTTCAATCATCAAATTGCCACGTGGCACCAGTTATGGATGCTACCAGTCTGTAACATGTCAGACATTTTAAGGGCCATTTGTTTTTCTATTTATATTGTACTTATGAATTAAATTTGAGGAGATATTGACGGTTCAAAGGGGACACATTTAGGGTAAGGACGCATTCTCCTGTGTCTAAGACCATGCTTCCCTAACACCCAAGAACCACTGAGTCCCTCCACCCAATCAAGGAAAATGCACTTGCTTTCTAGAATTGCACAGATAAATGTAAAATTGGTCTGAAACCATTTGTTTTTTTTCTTCTCCTGAAAATATATCTTATTATAAAACTGAAATGTTACTCACACAAACAACGATTTAAGAAGTGGTTGCTACACAGGATGCTGCATACCAGAGGGGATCTTCTCAGAAACTTCAGTCTCCAATGCAAATGCATTTCTTACATCACACCGCGCAGCCCAGCCGTATGGTAAGTGTATGTGCTCTTGGCTATAATTATGGTACATTCTTTGAAGAAAACCTCCTCCATAAGAACATTAGTCAAGAGGTACAGAAAACAGACCATGAATTCCACTCCATTAGTTTTGTGCTTCCTACTTTCACATGCTGTGGTTTCATGCTTGCCTGACAACTTTCAAAATCATATTTATTTCCAAAGCATTGGTTTTATTCTGTATCTAAAATAATACCAGAGCACATAACACAAGTACCTGTGGGAACAGGAAATGCTACTCTTATCATTTAAGCACAATGATGAATTATACTCCTATTTTAAAGCGAAAATACTTATGGAAAACTATCTTGCTGTTGTTATCCTTCCTCTGCAGTGGTCGTTTTAGCACTAGTTTTGACCCTAAAGTACAATTCAGTTTATTTACTCTTCAAACAATCCTTCTGCTAGGATTTAAATCCTGTAGAGGATTTAAAGTAACAGGAGAAAAACTTAATCGGAATCATGTTCCTACTGCTTCAGAGTATATTTTACTGTGGTGTTTCTAGTTTTATGGATGTACCCAGGCTGCAACTAAATTAATTCTTTTAATCATCTTATACAATATTTACTGAAGTAAAACCATTACATAAAGCACAGTTTCTGCTTTGTGAATATAATACTATAGCAATTATATGGTGCATTTACCACACAAAAAGTGTGTTTGCTTAATTAAAAGGAGTCTATCTATTATTTGTTCCAATGGCACTCTACATCTTTAACGCTACTGATGGTAAAATTTTATTTCCAGCTCATTATACTAGAGTCTGTATGGTATTTTCAACTGGGAAATGCCTGACAACCATTCAGACGATGGTGACAATGTTACATGAAGTTAAACTATTTAAATAAGCAAACTGAAATGTAAAGAAAAAATAGAAGAAAGTAATAGGAAACCTGCTAATCGTGACAATAGTTGGATGAATTAAATTTAAAAACTAACAAGATGAGTAGATGTCAGCAGTCATCTAAGAATAGCAGGACTACTTCATGGGGAGCCCCACAGCAGGGACACAGCTGGAAGGAGAGTGGAGACCCTGGTGAGTCGGTGGAAGGTGAGGGAGATCTCAGAGCCCCGTCCCCCAGCTTCTGGTCTAAGTGCTCTAGCCAGAGCAAGTTCATGGGCATTTTCTTTCTTTTACAAGTTTACTCATATGATTCTTTAAATTCACAATGTAACGTATCTCTTAGATTTTAAGACAGATTTCAATTTCTCAAGATGTCTGAGAAGAGGGGGGAGAGGGAGGGAGGGTGGAGAGGGGAAAGGGGGGAAGATAAGAGAGGGGAAAGCAGGGGGTGGAGAGGAGGGGGAGAGAGAAGCTGTGCCTGTTAGGAAATAAGTGAATAATAAACTGTTTTGGGGGAGTTTGTTTTGTTTTGGTTTTGTTTGTTTTTTTGTTCTTTTTTTTATTTTTTACAAATATAAGCAATAGAAGTTTAAAAAAGCAGATACTTCATCACAAAGAATAAAGATAATGTGAAGTTGAATTTATACTTATTTTAACAAATTGCCACCCAATTGTTTAGGTATTGTATAAAAAGACATATTTTAAGACTAAGGATTGTCTCTTATTCCAAATTGAAAAATAATTATTTATTATGAGGCAATTAAATCACAGTATACAGTCAGTTTCTATAACTAAGTTACAGGTAAAGCAGTTTTACTGTAGAACAATCTTCATTTATCTTCAGTAAGGTTTATTGAAGGTATATCGTGTACAAAACACTGGCCTAGAAATAGATTTATTTAAGACATAGTACGTGTCTTAAGGAAGCTTAAAATCTGGTTGAAACCAGCCATTGGGGTCTTTATAAAGGTATACTTGGTGTCTATGAAGCACCCTTGCACACCGTAAGGGATTAGAGGTAACGAGAACAGAGATAAACAGAAGAAATTACAATACTGCAAAGAAATAGAAGAGAAATATTATTTCATTGCTTCTGAACTGATGTAAGAAATGTGCTGAACAGGCAGTTAATAAGAAATAAAGAATTGCCAAATGATACTTTTTGGTCAAATGATGAAGCTCAGAATGGATTTGTATTGGACAAAATCTGTGGGGTTACGTGATTTTCTCCAGTTAATTTTTGATACCCTAGACACAGGGAAAGTCAAAAATGGCAAAAGTTAATGAGTAGCATTTCTATGTGTTGATTTTTTTCCTTTTACAATACATGTATTTTTCAATGGTAAGTAGAACAAGACTTTTTAAAAGCCTTTGACAAAAGCCAGCTACTGAAACTACTGCTTCCTATGAGATAAATAACTGGCTTTAAAAGTTAATCAATGAGCCAAAGCATTTATATCGGCTGCAGGCTTCAAAGTCAAGGAATTATTAGAAGAGTTTGAGAAAGATGAAACTAACACCTGAGGAATGGAAAAGAAATATTAAAGGTCAACTCTTGCTATGTGTAAGCTGGCACAGAAAGTCAAATTCTACCATTTAAAGAAATTACATTAATACTGAGAAATCTCACAGCACGAAGATAAGCTATGGGAAAACTTAAATACCATATCTAGCTTTATTGTTAAGAAAGGGCTGGGTTAAGTACAGGTTTCACTGATTAGTTAATGCTTTTCAAGTAAATAAGCATGAAGCAAAATATCTAGCATCCCAGTCGATCACAGGTTAGAAGAAAACTGAGCTTTTAATAACAAAATCTGAAGTGCAAGAGAAGCACGTAGCTGAAGGAGAATTAAACCTAAAAGGTATAATCACTTGATGACCTCAACAGTGATTAGTAAGAGCTAAAACTTCATAAGGCCAGCCTGATTAACGCTTGGATTCTATATATATATATATATATATTTTTTTTTTAAATGGGATAATGTTTATGTCTTCTTAAAAGGTTAAGTCTATACTAGTAAAAGTTAACATTAGGATTTTTAGAGAGCCAATGAATAACACTTTCGCTTTTTCCACCTGAGACCTGAACAACTGAGACAAAGGGGTCAGGCAGATGGTCATCAAAAATGTCAGCCAGGGCTTCCCTGGTGGCGCAGTGGTTGAGAGTCCGCCTGCCGTTGCAGGGGACACGGGTTCGTGCCCCGGTCCGGGAAGATCCCACATGCCGCGGAGCGGCTGGGTCCATGAGCCATGGCCGCTGAGCCTGCGCGTCCGGAGCCTGTGCTCCGCAACGGGAGAGGCCACAACAGTAAGAGGCCCGCGTACCGCAAAAAAAAAAAAAATGTCAGCCATGCACTGACAGAGCGTATAGAACAAGGCTTAGTTTAGGGAAAATATATTCTTCCTAATAAGGAACCCCTGAATTAGGCCTGCTTACAAAACTGGTCACAGCAAACTTGGAAATAGCGTGAAAGGTCAGGGATGTGGCTGCCACATATGCCACACGTCCAGGAGAAAGTCAGAGCTGTTTCCCTGCAGGCAGCTAGATGCCAATGAGTAGGAGAGAGGGGGCAAGCCATGTGTGCAGACCCATCTTCCTCTCTCCACACAGCAAGGGAACCAGGGCAAACAGAGGTCAAGAGTGATCAATAATGGAGACCCCTTGAGGGGCAAATGGGTAAAGAGGTTCTCCTGTAACACTATAGAGCTATATTTCAGAGAAAAAATACTTTATAAGCTGGGTATTGTCTTTGGAAAGCTGCACATTCAGCCTCAGAAAGACTGACCTCACAAAACCAGATATAAAAGTGACAGAAACATCCCACGCTTAAATGGTCTTGATAATTGCCACCTCTCACTGCCTCATTTTGACACCCGGAGACAATGAAATAGGGCATACCTGGTTAGACCTTCTTACATTAATGAAAAAAGCACACTCATGGCTGGGGTCTGGAAAGATGATTGTATCACATTCATAACATTAAAATGAGCTCTGGAGAAATGTATTTTATAATCTTATGTTTAATTCTTTGTGTAATATTATCCTCTCTCTGTAAACACAGCCAAGCCTGATCCCCAGAAATGCAGTTTTTAAAAAGATAACCAAGAATGTCATATAAAATGAATGCCAGTATTCACAGCATGTGAATCCAAATTCAAAATTCTTATCTTTCAACAAGTCTGGGAAAATTCTGATGGGTTGCTAGACTATTTTTTTAATCTCCTCCAGAATCTTCTCCAAATTGAGTTCCAAGTATGAAAAGACATCCAATTAAGTTCCAAAAAAAGTCTGAGATTTTGAAAAATCATATTTTAATGGACATATTTTCATTCCTGTCAGTGATGAACAGTATGATTATGGCAGGTCCTTTGATCTTTGTTATGGTGTTTTCTATAAGCACAGGGTCTGACAGGAGATACCTCATTAAATCTTTCCTCATTTCCTCCTGGTTTCCTTTTTTCCTCACTTCGTTTTCTCAAAATAATATTGCGTGGCTGGCATTTTCTTTGAAAATAAGGTGCTTTATCATTCTCAGTTTTTATTAAGAACATTAGTATTGTAAATATATCAATTATCCCATACCTACTATATACAAAGAACTGTGAACTGTGTATGGAGAAAATAATCCTACAATCTGGCCACTACCCTCAGGGTGTTTATACCCTAACTGGAGAAAACAACAGTAAAAATGTAATATGTGAGGTCCTAATCCATGATATTAAAATTTACTCACATACATGCAGAACAAGACTCTAATAATACCCTGTGTACTTCAAATATTTGACACTTCCAATGGCCAGATATTTTAACTAGCTTCAACTTGACATTTCTCAGAGCTTCAGATTTTTTGTTAAATGACTTGAAATCTTGTGAGGTAACAAACTAAAATTGAAATTGATTTTTAATTATCATTCCCTCAAGACATTTATAACTAAATCATTAAGTAAGCTTCTTTAAATACAATTTTAGCAATTCTGCTTTTCTATTAGAATTAGACTTTTCCTCTTTATGACTTAAATGCTGAAGATGAACCAATTTTAAAAATTAAGGGATTTCTAATGTTTCCATTAGGAATATATTTCCTCTTTGATTTCACAATATGAAACTATTTGAAAATAAGCACCTTTCAACGTACACGGAATAGATAATTTCTGATAATGGTAGTAAGTATAGAATACAAGAGTAACCTTCCAACTCACACTAGAGACTTTTCCCAAAATAATTGAGTAGGAAAATCCACGATGCTCTCTTCTTATAAGGACATTACTTTCTTGTCTAAGAATTGAGGTGGCTGGCATGAGGAGCATTTTTATTCAAGCAATGGGGTTAATAGATTAGCAAAGAAATGTTGACACTTTGTGGAGTGCAATATGATAAATCATAACCATGATAAAAATAAGAGAAATTGCACTTACAGAACTATCTTATATACAGAGTTAGACTGAATGTTATCATTTAATGTCACAGAATGAGAGAAGAAAAAACAGAAAAGTAAAAAGAGACACACATAAATCTTGACACATATTTTTCACTATAAACTTGTGGAGGAAATGAAGGATTCCATTAACTTAGAAATGTCTTAAAATAATTGTATCACTTGTAGGGAAAGACAAAGCACTACATACCAGTTGTCAGGCTCAGAGAGTACAAAACACCAGTGCCTTTGATCACGCAAGTGGGATGAGGGCAGTGATGATGGGCATTTGAAAATGTATGAACCCAAACAGACAATAGAGGAGAATGAATTATCAAATTTTAGCTTTTTGAAGCCAGCTAACTGAAGTTTTCTAAGAGCTTCAAGAAACTGATTTACCTATAATCTGATTTCATTCTATAAGCACTGAGAGAAAAACTCATGTTACCAACAAGTGTATTCTGTACCTCTAATATCATGTAGGAAAGCATATATTGGAGGAATAAATGTATAAATATTAAGATTGATTGATGCAGTTAATGTTTTAACTTGCACTGGTTCTAAAGTATTCTGTTTGGAAGATCGCATAGTAATAGAGATCTTTTACTAGATCTTTAAAAAGTGAAAGACCCTGCAGTTTGGATTCTTTTTTTTTTTATTGAAGTATAGTTGATTTACAATGTGCCAATCTCTGCTGTACAGCAGTGACTCAGTTTTACATATATATACATTCTTTTTTAATATTCTTTTCCATGATGGTTTATCCCAGTAGTTCCCTGTGGTATAGAGTAGGACCTTGTTGTTTATCCATTCTAAATGTAACAGCTTGCATCTACCAACCCCAAATTCCCAGTCCACCCCTCTCCCTCCCCCTCCCCACCTTGGCAACCACAAGTCTGATCTCTGTCTGTGAGTCTGTTAAAGACCCTGCAATTTGAATGGCATTTTTTTCTAAAGGAAGTTTCTACCTACTCTTCCAATAATAAAATTAGAAGCTCTAGAGAGAGGTTAATGATGTAAATAGCAAACTTCCGTGAATAGTTTTGCTAAAACAAAGTCAGTTTTTAAAAATTATGATTAGCCAATTCCAGAGAAAGGCATACCAAGAGAAAGTTTGAAAATTAAATTGATCGATTATCAGCACAAATTGCTGATGATCAAGAAAATTTAATGCAAGGTAAAGTTAAAATTTCCAAATATCTTAAGGCATACTTTTGGAGAAGAATTTCACATTATCATTTGAAACCAAATTTTACTTTTATATTTCAGTGGACAAAATTCTACAGTGCCCTCAAGCAAGTGCACTATCTTACCAGTAAACCGCTTTATTACATCTCTAAAAGATGTCGAATAGTATTTCTAACTCTTAGACAACTCTTGCTTCTATATTTCATCACTTTTTAAAGAAAATTAAATAAACCTTTGGTGCTATATTTTAGAGCCTATCTTGAAATAGAGAGGGCCACAATTTCTCATTGATTTGACTTGAGCAATTTAATCTATATTATTATTTGAACATTTCCTCCAAAGTTGGTTCTTCTAGAGACATAATTATTTCTGTTATCTCCTCCCAGTTGGTCAAAACATTCCCCTCAGTTGACCCAAACTTTTCCAGTCCAGGTGACCCAACTTCAGGCCCATCCCCTGCAATCATACAGAGAATGACTTGTACCTGTGACTTTATCAATTCAGTCTGTGGATGAGCAACCCCAAAAGATGTCACTTACCACTACCCAAGATTGAAAGCTCATTTTTAATTTGTTATCTAGCACCAACCATTATTCATCTAGAAGTCTCTAACCATTACTGCTTTCCAAAAATTTTCCTCTCATTGAATTACTAGGATTTTCATCATATTTTCCAGACGGATTCATTTGCATTCTCAAGAAATAACTCTCACTCTATAATTTATTGCCTATGTTCGTAATATAAAGGTATTCGTATGGCTTCAACTCATATTTGCATTTGTAGATTTTTAATTTGTTTAAAACACAACTGACAAATTTTATTATCTGTTGAGTCTCTCATATATATGTTAAAACTGCAGAACTTCAAAGTCCAGAAGAGAAGAGTTTGCATACTTGATGCTTTGCAATCTCACCTTAAGTTTGATAGAACTTGGAGGTTTCAAAAAGCCATATCAAGTAAATTTTACTTGGAATTACCAGTATGTTTCCCAGGCACCAAATAATTGTATAAATTGGCATCAGATATCTCAAATAATATGTAATATCAGCCTTGTCCCCAGGAAAGGAGCAGGAAATTCCCTCATATTGCTTTATTCCTCTACTTCTTTCTCCTCTTCGCAGAGTTCTATGCTTTTTGGACCAAGAGAGCAAGCTAGCACTATTTAGTATTTAGAGCATTATCATAGACCATCATGGTCTGCCTACAACACAATTTATTTTTAGTTGATTTATTTATCAGTTGTTGAGCACCAACTGAATGCTGTGTATAGCATCCTTAATGAATGAATAAGAACATGATTTCTGAGAACATGTCAGGTTCCCTCTGATTGTCTCCCTACCACTCCATACACACTGACAGAGTCAGCAATACCTCATCCCCTCAATATAAAATAAATGTGTTCACCAAGAAAAAAAAAATGACATGATTACTGGCCTTAACTAGCTCATTTTCCAGGGAGAAGTCTGACACAAAATAGAAGTAAATTCTAATACAAAATAGATACCTGCAGGGTATATGAGGGAACTTAATTCCACCTGAAATCAGTTCTGAACTTCAAACAGTTGATTTACAAAGAATTTATAGAAACATAGTAACTCATGAGACAGGTACTGTCTCTGTAAATATCTCACAATATCCTACATGAACATTATTTTTGCCACCTAACTTGAAGGCTATACAAACCCCCAAATCATTAAGATTAATAAACAATGTCATTAAGTCTGCTTATGAACCTTCATAGGGAATTGGAAGATCAATACGAAAAATAATACTTTACTTATTCATTCCTTTTTTTGCAAAATATTAAAAACAGTACATTAGGAGAAATAGTTTTATTCAGAAGATAAAGAGTTAAAGGTCAGTATTTTATTCCCAAGGTTGACAATTCTGACTCCTCTGTTTCTCAGTCATTCATTCTGTATCATCCTTAAGGTTGTTTCTTATCTGATATGCATTCCCAGCCCTGACTAAGGATGAGAACTGGCATTATTTTTAAGCACTTTAGTGCAGTCAAAGATTTTTAGTTTCCCTGAGGCATCATGCTCTATCAACAGTTCAATAAACCTGCCAAATGTTTTACTTATTCTGAAGGAAAAACAAGTTTAGAAAATATTAAGCCCTTAATATTTTGTGGACTTACATGAAGTGACTCTCCAGTAGGAATAAATGTCAAACACAGAATCTTTCCTCACAATGTCAAGCTCAGCCACAGTGTTTGTTTCAGGCCACTTGAATGCAGGAATGTTTATCATTATTCCTTAGATTATATTTTATCATGAATGGCTTTACTCTAATTTGTTGGTAAAACTCAGGGGAACTGAAATTAGTCTCAAAGGTGAATACAAAACAGAAGAAATAATACATAGCAGATACATCTCTATACAATCATACCCCAACTGAGGCAGAATCACTAAAGTCTTCTGATATATTTAGAAATACTGCTTTATTCATTGTGCTACAAAAAAAGTAGGGTAAACCAAGATTACTCAAGGCTACTGACTGTAAACTACGTGTGAGGAGTAGACTTCTGAAGATACACCAAAATATAAATTTAGCAAAAGATGCTTTCTCAAGAATTCTTTCCATTACTTACTTTCAACATACTAAGTTTGATTTAACTTAAGACCTGAGTTAAATTCCAAAGTCAGAGTGTGTGTCATTTCTCTAACCTACTTGGGGAAAACATACTTACACTGAAAGACTGTCCCTGAGACCCACTAAAAACTCTACGATACACTTAAGGTTACTTAGAAATAATGCACGAAGAAGTTCAGAAGAAAATTATTAGTGTTCAAGGATAATTTTTTCTCATTCATAATTCATATACATATTTAAGGCTACAGTTTGAAACAGAGACATTATATCTTATATATTCATGCATTTATGAAATTTTTAAAGAAAAATAGCTTATGATTTATTTATGTTCCCCTCTCTAGAAGAGCAAATAAAATTCATTTCAAAATACCATACTGCATTTTAATAGACTATATTGATTATATATTTCTCATTCCTTTCAGAGAGATAACAAGCCAGTGAAGAACCGTGGGACCGTGGGCACTGCTTCTGTCCTAGAGGTGCCTGGTGAGAACACCTGCTCAGGTGTCCAGAAGAGGCTGGTGAGAGACTCAGAAGTTGAGCAGAACTTCTGACTGACTGAGCAGATTTCAACAGACTCACAAGGCTAGACAGACAAAGTATTTTAGAACTTTTGCACTTTCGAGGTAAAAGCACTACGTATACTAGAAATTGACAAGTCAAGGAGGTATTTTGTAGTGGGGTAACCACAGTAATAGTTATAATGCAACATAAAAATACCAAGCTACTTGGGGAGAGAGAGAGGGAAATAGAATAACAGAAGGCTGTTTACAAGACACATACCTAAAATAGAATCTTTTCCATTTTTTAAAAGTTTGGACAAATGATAGAGAAAGACTTGTTGAACGTCTTATCATGGACACTAACAATAATAGAAAGAATTGCTAAAATGCAGTACATTAAAATTAAGAACTTCTATTCATTAAAAGACACCATTAAGAGAGAAAAGGCAAACTGCAGAGTAGGAAAAGCTATTTGTAAAACCTATCCCCGATAAAAGGCTCATATCTGGAATATTTAAATATTTTATTTACAAATAAAAAAGACTTACAAACAAATAATGGGCAAGATAATTCAACAAACACAATGCAAAATACAATATCCACATGACCATCAGAACTATGAAAAGATGCTCATGTTGTATTGTCTGTTATCAATTAAGCATCATCCCTACCCACATTTAAGCTCTCTCATCACAAAGGAGAGGCCAACAACTATGTTTTCTAGAATCTCCTTCCCCCCATGCATCTAGTTTAGAGTTTGAGAATAAAAGGCACTTGCATTTGAGTTGAAACATAGAAAAGAAAGCAAAGCCAGAGGACCAGAAGAGCGAGATGATACGGTACTTACAAGACCTGCCTGCGGAGCTCTTGACAAACACTCCTAGGCATAAACCCAACTAAATTCCATTCATATGTGCACCAAAAAATGCGAACGTTCATAGCACTGCCCCAATATCAAGACAATAAAGATGACCCAAATGTCCACCCACTCTCTATATTTTGATTTATCCATAAAATGGAATTACAACAGTAAAAAGGAATGAACTATAGATACATGTGCACCAACAAGTAGTGCATCCCAAGACAAATGGGTTTAAAACCAAGACCACGTCTTTTAACTTTTTCCTCTGTCTGATTTAAATATTTGTTCTGGTATAAAGATGTGATGAAACATCAACCAAGAGGATCAAATAAGAAACTCGAGGCTCTTTGTTTTTTATTCCTTTGTATCTTTACACTCCACATCCAATCAGTCTCCAAACACTGTGCAGTCTAATGATAATAGGTAAAATATATTAAATACTTGCATGCCGGTCTCTATATGAAGAACTATATGTATAAAATCTAATTTGATCCTGACAATGATCCTACAAGGTTAAGTGCTATTATTCCCTTTTTCTGATGTGGAAACTGAGGCACACCAAGTTCAAGTAAGTTGTCCCGTCCCAGGGCTAGTAACTGCTGAAGCCAGGAATTAAACCCAACCATCAACTGAGAGACTATGTTCTTAACGCACTCACTAGCCAAGCTCTGGAATATTCCTCAAAATCTATGTTCCCACTCATCTCCCAATGCAGTCTGTCTCCAAAAGTCTCGTATGATCTCCCCGCTTTTTACCCCTCTTCTCCCTTGCACTGGCTCCTGTGCTGCCTGATATCTTTCTGAATAGCTTCACTACTTGCCACCTGGCCTACTCTTCTCTTTTCAACCTCTAACGGGCAGCATGATTATGAATTAATAAGAAGTGTGGTACTTTGTTCAAAAATTATTTTGAGTTGAACTGTAGAACTTCATCCATTCAGGTTAATTGTATTGGATGGAATAGGTGCCTGGGAAAAAAATTCAGCTCTAGTAAATGAACTTACCAGTATATTTGCCTTTTTAAAATTGTTTTCTTATTTTCTTCCTTGAAGCTAAAAGCACATAATCTGTGTATACTGCCAGAAAAAAAAAATTGACCATTATAATACTTTCTTCTTTATGTTTTTAACACATTTACTTCTGAGGAGACTCAAGAGGATTTTTACCCTCATAGAACAGTTATGTAGTGAGACAAAGATCAGGAGAAAAGACGTTACCCTGCATTTGCTGCAGCTGAGCAGCTGAGACAAATAGGGTGTTGCATCAGTACTGTTTTGGTCAGGGGAAGCATGAATGCACCAGTACTTAATGTCACAGACTCCACATCCCAAGGTGGGATTCCTCAGCTTACAGGGATGAATGTGGAGTGAAAATACTGTGCATGATGAATGTGCAGTAAAAAGCCAGCAGTGGCTTAAATTACTGTCCTCTTGGGCCAGTTGTCTCTGCATTGCCTGTAGAGATAGACTACAGAATAAACCCTATTTGCCAATATTACTGAAAAGGTTCTTTACCTTCTGCCCTCAAACCTGCCTCTGGGCCCTATATCTACCCCACTTCCTGCACTGCCAGCTCCTCTCTGGCCTGGATGACAAGAGCATTCTAATTGGTCTCCCTCATACTCTTCTACAGTCAGTTCTCCTTGCGGCAGGCAGAGTTATCCTTTAAAAGCATAAACCTCATGCAAAACCACTGCTTTTGCATCAAATATTCTTATGATTTCCTCCCTTATTTCTTTCCAGAGAGACTTTCCTTAGCCATCGTAGCCAATAAAACATCTCTCATTATTCTCCATGCCCTTGCCCCATTCTTTTTTAACCACCTACACTTACCCACCTTATCATTTTTTTTTTTTTCCGGCCACACCTTGTGACATGTGGGATCTTAGTTCCCTGACCAGGGATGGAACCCATGCGCCCTGCAGTGGAAGCGTGGAATCTTAACCATTGGACCACCAGGGAAGTCCCTACCATCTAGCACTTATATCATCCAACATTATATTGTCTATTTGATGATGTTTTTATAGCCTTCTTTCCTCTTTAGAATGTTAGCACGTTTCTGTTTGGTACTGAATTCCAAGCCCCGAGGATGATGCATACCACAGAGAAGGTACGTAATAAAGTGAATGAATAAACAATAAATATATGATGAAGCATACGACCCACCTACTTAAAAGTGCTATTGTCTTTAGACAAGGGTATTCTAGGGTCTCTCACAAAGAAGCTTCACCTACCTTCTACAGTCTTTACACAGCCTTCTTTTTTTTTTTTTTTTTTTTTGGCTGTACGCGGGCCTCTCACTGTTGCGGCTTCTCCCGTTGCGGAGCACAGGCTCCGACGCACAGGCTCAGCGGCCATGGCTCACGGGCCCAGCCGCTCCACGGCATGTGGGATCTTCCCGGACCGGGGCACGAACCCGCGTCCCCTGCATCAGCAGGCGGACTCTCAACCACTGCGCCACCAGGGAAGCCCTACACAGCCTTCTTTGTTACAACCTACAGGGCTACACTGGATCATTTGCTATTTTCTAAGATGCTTCGAGATGTTGTGTCTTTACAACTTTCTTTAGAATAAATCCTCTTCCTGGAAACCTCTACACTCTCTTCTCCACTTAGTGAAATTCTACTCATTCATTAAGATTCATCTCAACTATTATCTCCTTGTGAAGGCCCCACTGGAAAAAAAAATATCTTCAATTAGTAATAAATATGGTTTTAATAGCTGGATGAAAAAAAAAACCCTGTTACTTTATTTTTTGAATGATGTTTAATTTGCTTCCATCCTTGGCCAGGTTAGTGAGACATATATTCTTGATCATTACTGTGATTTTCTCAGGGTTATAAATGGAGGTCTTGGAAGCTTATAAAGTCCAGGGCATTTGTGGAAATGTTCTGTAGTCTTCAAACCATGCTTATCTCTGTCAACATGCCCATTGCCTAAGCTGGATTTTTTCGGAAAGGGGGGCAGCTCCAGGCCTTCCAAATCAAGCTCAGGCCCAGAATTGCATTTCTGGTACACTTAGTATTTGATGTCCCCCACTTGGATAGAAATCACCCGTCTAGGACCCTGCATGGAAGTAGGCCTAGGTATCTACTCTGGGTCAATCTCCAACCCCAGGAACCCATCACTTCTGCCATTCTCACCCTTTCTCCTAATCTCAGAGATTCTTCAGATATTTCACTTTCACTCAAGTCTGGTCCTTGACCTCACCTCTATCCTTTCTTCTCTCTAGGACATTCTAATATATTCTCATTAATTAGGTAAATCAAAGCCAATAGAGAGGAAAGGCCACAAAAGGGCCAGGATACCTTCTTGAGATTTGAGAGGAACAATAAAAAAGCAGTGAGAACAAAATAGAAATTAACATCTCAAGAAATTACCCTTGCTACCCAGAACTAGATAAAAGTGAATTTAAAGAAAATTCCACTACTTATAGACCCACAAGTGCAGCCAGAAATATCAATTAGAAGTAGATTTTATTATTATAGAAACAGTCTAAATACTTCAGGGCAAATATGAGGTAACTGGGGAGCAACCATTCCATGAATGAAGAGTGTAATATAATTATGGAAAGCTGCCTTTCCCTACGACTTTGGTTTACTTCCATAGTCATGATCATTGATGAGCAAGTGGGTAAGAAAATCTACACAAGGAACAAAGAAGCCTATTGAGAGGGGTGTGCCTGAGCCATCACTCACTTCACCAGGAGATTCACAATTCAGAAAATGCAGTTGCACAAGGTGGTCCTGACTCATTTCTGCTGCCAGGAAAATCTCTACAGGGAAGCAACCATGAAGGAAGAAGGAGTCTGTGCTTATGACCAAGGCTCAGCACAACAGACAAGCAATTCAGGGCAAAAGACAAATGTCAAGAACACACTGAGTTGACCCAGTCAGCTGAGAAACAGAAGCTCTCATCTTGAGTCCCCAGGAATCCTGGGCAAAGGACTCTTTCAGTAAGGCATCACCAGGGCATGAACAAGTATTCATCAAACTCAGAAGGAACAGTGTTTAGCCATGACACTGTGCCTTAGCAACCAAAGAAACGTAATCAGATTTCAGAGTTCAGACATATCCTCTTGGCCTACACAAACTCCAGAATGCTTGAAAATCAGAAAGACTAAAGGTATGTGGGGACTTGCATAATTAATTGGAATGAATTATTGCCATGTGACCATATTTGTTCCCCCAGGTGGTGAAGCAGATGATACTCTTTAGACATGCCCAAATATCTCCAAGTAGATTGAATTCCTTGTAGCTCTAGATTTTTTTTTCATACTGGAATTAAAAAGAAAAAGGCAAAGTTCAATAACTGTATTGAGAGAACAGTTGAATATTTTCCATTTTAACATTCTGTATGAGATGGAATATATATCACCTTATCTTACGTGGTCAATGTCCTCTCATTTGATGTTGAGAATTTTAAAAACCTATAAATTCCAGTAACCAGACCCTAGATGCACTATGAATTTTTCTTTTCCCCCACCTTTTATACCTTGCCTTTTCTGATTTAAAATCCTGGTTTGACTGAGCAAAAGTATATTAGTATATCCATTTTTGCTTATTTCCTCCTATCTATCAGTATATCACCTTCATATGTACAATTAATGGGGTTTTCTGCTGACTCTTTAGAAAAAGATAGAATCTGTGTTTTGCCCAAATTGTGTTGGTAACTGAAAAGGGAAAAGGTTGTTTTATCACAGGGAAGAGTTCTCTGTGTTAGTCCCCAGTTCAGCTCTCCTCTGTCATTAGTTAAATCAGATTTTGAGGATTCTGGTCCCCACAGACATTGCTCATTCATAGGCTCCTGGAAGCACTCATTTGTGTTCTTGTTTTGACTGAGGGATAATTTGTGAGCAGCCTTTTCAGAGAGAAGCATCATTTCTCTCATTGCCTAAGACACATTGATCTTTGGGGAGAGTGGCACAATAGTGAACACAAGGTAAGTAGGCTCTAAAGTGGAAATACACCACCCCATGAAACACACAGAAACATACAGGCACCATGTGGGATCTCTACAAATCAGAGAGAAAATTCTTTACAAACTTCTTCCTACCTGTCAAATCTATCACCCAAAGAACCAGGAAAACCTTAGGCAAGCAACAATTACTTTAGACTCAGCAGGCTGGCAGGTTCACTGACACTCACCACTGGAACTGACCCCACCCAAATATTTCGAAGGTCTTCCTTCCAAGCTACCTGACATGAGTGTTTGTCTCACACCATCTCTCTGCTCAGATATAGAGTGAAAAATGGTCAAAATTTTACACTGCTCTTTGGTAAAACTAAATCTGTTTAAGTGCCTCTCAAAGGAAGGACTGCCAAAGGCCCAATGATTTAGCCTGACTTAGAGTTTCAGATATAATAAAAAAGTGACCCTGGGTTCACCAAATGAGGAAACCCACTTGCTATATCCTAAAGTAAAACTTGCCAGCACTTTTCCTTCAAGGCTTACAGTTTCTCAATTCCACTGAATCTGTTGGCTACCATTAAACCCATGTCAACCCAATAATTTGGGAGATATCTGAGCTTACTACATCATCTATAATGTTATGCCTCTTAAGGGAATAGATTATAATTTGAGTAATGTCACCTATTTTGTAAATAAATGCATTTGCTACTGTCATTTTTTTACAGTTCTATCTCATGTCTTCTTATCTATCTTGACTTATATGTGGCTTTCCCCTGCTGCCTTGCCATTGCACTTAAAGTTGTCTTCAGAGCAAGACTGCCCATTTTGCTGCAGCACAAATATCACATTTTGGCTTTGAGGGGAAGGAATAATAGTCTCTTTCTCATGATTACCACTTGCACACCATGGCTTTTTCTTTTCCATTAAAAAATTATCCTTGATGCTTTCATCTACAAATACCACTTTTTCCTCCTCACCGCCATTATCTGCTTAATTGTTATCCCACTTTTACCAAGGACTTGAAGACTGAATCACAGTCATCTTCCCCCTACCATAATTCTAGGTGGTAGTAATATCCTACGTGCATAATTTATTCAATGCTTCATTTCCTTGATCCCCTAAATTCTGGTGAGATTTTTTTATACTCCAGATGAAGGAGGTAAAATGGGATGAGAGATGATAGTTAAGTGAGGAAGAGGGAATTCTATTCAATGCAGATTCATGAATAAAGGGGAGGAGATGAGAAAGGAATTGTTATAGGTTAATTATATGACGTTTGCTGGGAATGATAAGAAATAAAGGTCAAAAGAGACAGAGTAGGGATCTGATCATATGCCATGCTAAGGAATTTTAACCTTATTTATGGGCAGCACAGAGCTATTGAATAGTGTTAAATAGAACACTGAAATGACCAGACACTGTGGGTGGTTATATGCAGTTTGAATCATAATATTCATGTTGTTCTTAAGTTCTGGAAAATTATGAGCCTTGAGAGCTTTGAATATTTTATTTTCCCCAGTCTCCTTAATGTCTATTTCCTGGATTCCTATTAGACATATTTTAGAAATTTTTTTCATCTGTGTCTCTTAAGTTCTTTTTTATATTTTTCACCTCCCTATTTCTCTGTGCTGAGTGATTTCCTCAAGTATACCTTCAAATTCTCTATCTTTCTTTGACTAGTTAGTCTGTTGTTTAATTACTGTTCACTATTATTGTTATATGAATTCTACTACTTCTTTGACAATCTAAACATACTCATTTTAATTCCTTTTCATTCTTCACTTCCTAGGGTATCCAGTCAGTCAACTCTCCATACGGGCAGATGTGGAACCCATGGATACAAAGGGCCAACTGTTCTATACCATTTTATACAAAGGACTTGGAGCACCTGTTGATTTTGGTATCCATGGTGGTCCCAGGACCAATCCCTTGAGGATAATGAGAGATGACTAATTTTCTTGTCTTTTGTTTTTTTTTGTTTTTTTGCTAATTCTTTTTCATGACGTTAAACTTCCTTACGTTCTTTGTAATTTTCTGTCTTTGATCTCATTTTCAGAATATCTTCTGTGCACTGAGCATGGGCATGGTCCTGCATAATATAAGTAGTTTAGACTTCACTATGGGGTGTTTTGCCTTGTAACTTTCACTAGAGCCTTTTGGAATAGCACTTTTACCTTATTCTTTTGTCTTTGGGTTTCTTAGTCCTAAGAGTTATAGAAGAATTTGAGCCTCATACCCACAAATGATGCTGTTTAGAGGCTTCAGTAAATTACAGTTGAATCTCTTACAACCCATGTTGAGGATAGATAGCCTACTTTGATGTGCTGACCTTAAGAAAGTCATACTTTTTTGGCTGCTAGAGACCAGTCTTAACTTTATCTCCTGTGTGACCCCATTCTTATTTATCTGCCACTTTTCAAGTTCCATTTTTGCATCAGTGTAATTATCCAATTTAAAAAATATCTGGAATTACAGATTAAAAAGCTTAAGATCAATGTGTCCATATAATATTTGCTTTATGTATCAAATTAAAGGTTGTACATGCATTCCTAATTGTAATTCTCCTTAAAATATTACTATTGTTGTTTTGTTGTTGTTGTTTTAAAAAATCTATCTTCAGACTTGATTTTGGAAAATAACCAGATAGTCCTAAAATTTTCTACATGACTCATGACTCAAATATTTATTGATTCTTGAATATTTTATGAAGAGGTATAAAAATAAATATTAATTATATATATATGTATATTCATAAAGTAACTATTTTATTAGGATATCTTTCAAGGTACCCTAGCTCAAGGATTTTTAAAAAATTCATTAACTTGTCTAAGATTCCATCATGTCACAATTTCAAAAGATATCCTCAGTTATGCCATTTTGTCCAATGTCTTCCCCAGGTGATACTGCTTAGAGTTGTACTGATTTCCAACAGGGATTTTACCTCACAGACTTAATGATAGTCATGTTGATATACTTCTTTTGATCTATTTCACTAGAACTCAAGAAACCCTCAATATAAATATTCTATAACCATTCTGCATATGTTAAGTTCTATCCAACTCAAAGGACGTCTTTAGATACCTGGGTATCAATCAAGAAAGAACACAATAGCCCTATAGTATGTCTCCCTAGGGTTGTTATGACAGGTGGGCTTTAAAATATTGAAAGAAAACTATAGTCCAGACTCTCCTTGGAATTTTATACAATAATATTTTACCTTTCAAAACTGTCCAATAAATCTTTCTCTATAGCTTAGTCTTCATGTGAATACTCATCTACCTGGGCATCACTTTAAAAATGTATTATTTCTTCCTTCATAAATCTCACATGTGGTCCATCAAATATTGTACATGAGAGGTAAGCAGATTAAAGACACAATTGAAAAACTGATCACTGTTATTTGCTCTTAGGCAAATTTCTAACAATAGCAAAAGACTTTTTTTTTTTCTTTTGCGGTACACGGGCCTCTCACTGTTGTGGCCTCCCCCGTTGCGGAGCACAGGCTCCGGACGCGCAGGCTCAGGAACCATGGCTTACAGGCCTAGCCGCTCCGCGGCATGTGGGATCTTCCCGAACTGGGGCACGAACCCACATCCCCTGCATCGTCAGGCGCACTCCCAACCACTGCACCACCAGGGAAGCCCCAGTGAAAGACATTTTTATAGCGGTCATAAATCTCTCGATAAGGGAAAGCTTTTTTAAAACCCAGAATGCAAACTAATAAATACTGGAGGAATGATAAAATTAGAAAATCACTATTTGTGACACCCAGTGAAATGATCTAACCAAGCAAGAGTCATCGATGGATGCTAAAAGCAATAGATAAAACTTGTATAAGATATTCACAGTGTGCAAAAGTATCACATTACAAGTAACATGCTAATTACAGAGGAGAACCTAACTTGACAGGGCAGTAAACTGGTGTTCACTATCTTCCAGTTGTTAAACATGGCATCACTAACAGTTAAGGATCATATGACATCAGGTATCTTCTGATGTGATATAAAAGAAAAACATGCTCTGCCTTTGAAGTATTTTTGCATTAAATGTTTAACCTGAATTGAATCAAGCCATAGACCTAATTTTCAATATATAGGAAATACAGCAAATAGAAGAACCCCATGAGGAAAAAATAGGCAAATTCAGGATGCGAAATGCAACTGGACTTATTTCTTCAAAAAGCCAGGGCCTTTAGGGGAATAAAAATTTAGAGGACTGTTCTAGATTAAAAGAGACTAAGGAGGCATAACCAAATACATATGTGACCCTTGATCAGAAACTTGGTTGGTTAGAGAAAGCAACTATAGATATATTGGGGATAATTAGGGAAATTAGGGTATGATCTGGGGACTAGATGATTTGGGGAATTTGTAATTATTTTTAAGTGTGATAATGGCATTGTGATTACAAGGTTAACGCCATTTGTAGAAAATGCATACTAAAGTATTAAGGAGAGAGGAGTCATGATTTCTATAGCGTACATTCAAATGGCCCAGCCTCCCCTGGCAAAACAATAATTTGGCAAATAGTAAAAGCAAATGGTAAAAATATTAGTAATTACTGAACCCAGACGATGAGAATATAAGTGTGTGTTCTATCCATTGGGGTTCGATCAAAAGGGCAGAATCACCAAGAGTGATGTACAATAAGGGAAACAGATCTTTGCATGTGCAGGAGCTAAGGGAGTCTCTCTGTGCACCCTTAGCTCTGGATCTACTTTTGAGACTGAAGTCACTATGAGTCAGACAGTTTGGAAGGGAAGCTGGGTGTGGACAAGAACAAGGAGAATGTGGAAACTATAAGAATAAACTGGAACCCCGTCTGTCTCTCAGCATCTCCAGCCTCACTGGCAGGGGTAACCCGCAGGAACAGCTGGCAGCATTTACCACAGAGCTGCACATGAATTTGCCCAGAGATGCGGAAGCTGAAGGAGGAGCTCCAGCAGAAGCCGGGAAAGGGGCTGGTCTAGGTGCTGCCCCACTTCCACAATGAGAGACTCCATCAGCAAGAGCATGTCTAGCACCCTGTATAAGGTTCAAAGCATAAAAATTAAAGCTGCTGTTTCATATCTGCTTTCCAAAAATCAGGCACAAAATGTCTTTTTTGGTCAGGGCTAATCAGAAACCACAGAGAGACAGGAATTCTGGGAAATTAAGCTGATACAATACAAAGACACCACAATACATTTATCTTTGGTACTTATAGAAATCTTCATATCATGCCCCAGAAAAACAATTTTCATATCAAATGTTAAAGAAATACCTTATTATCATTTTATCATACAGAATAAATCTTTATAAGCTAATGTTTACAATCTAAATATAACAATTAGGTTTTTAAAATTTGTACCTTCATAATCTTGATAAATTCGAAAGGGTAGGGACACTCCTCTGACAAATGAAATTCTAATTTAATTATTGTAAGCTGTGGTTGTGTCTTTCCTGCAATAAAAGCTCGAATATAAAGGTACTGATACAGAAATTAGTTGGAATAGTTTCATGCCTACCTGCCAACCTAATAGTTATATAAGAGCCTTTCTTCTCCCTGATGATACAAACTAGAAATTGCTAATAATGAACATGGATCTGTCATTTTAGAGAGCCAGACTTAACATCACTTACCCAAAACAGTGAACAGTGAATTCGTGCAAATAAATTAAATAATTAAAATATTCCAGCAAGTGGCTAAAATAACACAGGCAGTGGCTTGAAAATCAGAAGCTCTACCAGGGTGCTCAAGCTTGCATGAATGTTCAGATCCCCTGGGCCCTACCTCAGGTGACCACCTGAACCAAAATATCGGGAGGTTGAGCCCTGGCATCAGGTTATGAGAAGCACACTGGTTATTGTAATGCCAAGAAAGGTTAAAAACCACTGAAATCCTGGATGGGGAAGTGACTAGATAAGAAGGTAAGTAGTGAGAAGGTAAGTACTGTAATTAACGATAAAAACAAATGGAGTGTCAGAGATGGAAAAAATTAATCCTAAACGGGTGACTCAGAGAATTTATAGAAAAGAGAGAATTTAACTTAGACCTTGAAAAACAGACATAAATTCATCATTTGGATTTTGATAGGGAAGGACCTTCCTGGAAATGATAGGAGCCTAAGCAAAACACTGTGGGTAGGAAACTGGAGGCAAGCTTGGAGAAAAGGCAAGGAATCCTGTCCCCAGGTGAATGGGGAGTGAGGTGACAACATAAGGAATCTAGGAGTGGTGAATCTGAGTGGGCACTGTGTTTACTTCTACCAGAAGGCAATCTTTAAAGTCGAGAAGAATATCTAAGACAAAAGCAGAGATTATTTGATGTGTGAGTAGATAAGCAGAGCCTCTTTAGTCTAAGGAACACAGCCAGCCGTATTCACCAGAGCTAGGAGGCTATGGCTGGGCCCACAGGCTAGTTTTTAATCTGCATGTAGCCTCATGTGTATATACCAGTATCTGTAGAGATAGTATCATTCTGTAAGTGTGCCAGGGCATGAGAAAGTTTTGGAAACACTGATCTACCCTACAACCATTTTGTTTGATGTACAGAGACGACTGCCTACCCTTGGAATTCTCATGCCCTACTAAGCCTAAAAATTAAATAGAAAAGTGAAAATTAAAATGTTATTGAATAGCCAGGACATGGAAGCAACCTAAGTGTCCATCAACAGATGAATGGATAAAGAAGATGTGGCACATATATACAATGGAATATTACTCAGCCATAAAAAGAAATGAAATTGAGTTATTTGTAGTGAGGTGGATGGATCTAGAGTCTGTCATACAGAGTGAAGTAAGTCAGAAAGACAAATACCATATGTTAACACATATATATGGAATCTAAGAAAAAAAATGTCATGAAGAACCTAGGGGTAAGACAGGAATAAATACACAGACCTACTAGAGAATGGACTTGAGGATATGGGGAGGGGGAAGGGTAAGCTGGGACGAAGTGAGAGAGTGGCATGGACATATATACACTACCAAACATAAAATAGATAGCTAGTGGGAAGCAGCCGCATAGCACGAGGAGATCAGCTTGGTGCTTTTTGACCACTTAGAGGCGTGGGATAGGGAGGGTGGGAGGGAGGGAGACACAAGAGGGAAGAGTTATGGGAACATATGTATAACTGATTCACTTTGTTATAAAGCAGAAACTAACACACCATTGTAAAGCAATTATACTCCAATAAAGATGTTAAAATAAAATAGAATAAAATAAACCACACACACACACAAAATAAAATAATATGTTATTTATAAAACACAAATATATTGAGAAAATACAGTAAAGTATACAAGGAGAAAAAAAATCATTCTACCAAAATATATTTCAACTCAGTGAGTTTTTTAACCTTTCTTTTTTTCAAATAAGTAACATATTCTTTGGTGATAAAAAGGATAGAAAAGGGTAAATGTGGAACAGAGCGTATTTAATCAAATATCATGTCCTTCAGCCATTCAATTATTCTTCCTGAAGAAACCACTGTCACTAATTAATTTTTATTGTTTCAGAAATAGTTGATGTAGAAGCTGTGCAGAAAAGAGTTAACATAGCAGGCCTGAGACTGCCATCCTAAGAGAGGATCCTTGCAAGGTTGGCCATTGGCTGGTGTTTGGGAACTTAAACTGGGGAATGTTTCCACCACACCCTCACTAACAAGAGTGGCTTACTCTGCCTAGACTGTGCAAACACGGTAGTTTACGCTGAATAGATTCCTTCTGGGAATCTGGAATTTTGATATGTGCCAGGCTGGGGGTGCCTATGTGACCAACTCCCAGTAAAATCCCTGGGCTCTGAGTCTCTACTGAGCTTCCCTGGAAAATAACACTCCATACTTATTACTATAATTTGTAGCTGGAGAAAGTAATGACTCCCTGGGGACAGGGCTCTTGAAAGTTTGCGCTTTCCTCCCGACTTTACATCATGTGCTTTTTCCCTGTGCTGAATTTGCTTTGTATCTTTTGCTGTAATAAATTATATTCATCAATATGACTATATACGGAGTCCTATGAGTTTTCCTAGTGAATCACTGAACATGATGGCCTTGCATACCGCCCACCCATTATACAAGCATATATGACAATTTTACACAATGGTAACACAGTATATACATTGTGCTGAATCTTAACTTTTGAATATAGTATATGTCTTTGACAGTCTTCTTTTGGGGGCACATAGGCCCAGCTTATCCTTCTTAACAGCAAATAGTATTTTACTACATGAATGTATCATAACTTATTTAATTAGTCCTTTATTAGGGATATTTGGGTACATCCAGTCCTTTCCTATTACAAAAACTCTGCAGTGAGAATCTTTGTAAATGGTTCACTTGCTCTTTGTGTCAGTACATCCATCTTTTTGAAAACAAACAAAGAGTAGCATTGCCAGATCAAAGGTGATGAAAATCTTTTCATTCTAAATGCTACTGCCAAGGGACCTTCAAAACGGCAGAACAGTACGACCCGGAGATCACCTTCCTCCCCACAAATACATCAAAACTACATCTACATGTGGAACAACTCCTACAGAACACCTACTGAACGCTGGCAGAAGACCTCAGATTTCCCAAAAGGCAAGAAACTCTCCACGTACCTGGGTAGGGCAAAAGAAAAAAGAAAAAACAGAGAAAAAAGAATAGGGATGGGACCTGCACCTCTGGGAGGGAGCTGTGAAGGAGGAAAGGTTTCCACACACTAGGAAGCCCCTTCACTGGTGGAGACAGGGGTTGGAGTGGGGGAAGCTTCAGAGCCACGGAGGAGAGAGCAGCAACAGGGGTGCGGAGGGCAAAGCGGAGAGATTCCCACACAGAGGACTGGTGCTGACCAGCGCTGACCAGCCCGAGAGGCTTGTCTGCTCACCTGCCAGCTGGGACAGGTGGGGGCTTCAGAAGTCAGAACCCAGGGAGAGGACTAGGGTTGGCTGCATGAACACAGCCTGAGGGGACTGGTGTGCCACAGCTAGCCGGGAGGGAGTCGGGGAAGAAGTCTGGACCTGCCTAAGAGGCAAGAGACCATTGTTTTGGAGTGCGTGGGGAGAGGGGATTCCTTCCCCGTCTGCCCACAGAAGGCAGAGCAATACCTAAATGAGCTCCAGAGTTAGGCGCAAGCCATGGCTATCAGCTCAAACCCCAGAGACAGGCATGAAATGCTAAAACTGCTGCTGCAGCCCCCAAGAATCCTGTGTGCAAGCACAGGTCACTATCCACAGCCCCTCTCCAGGGAACCTGTGTGGCACACCACAGCCAGGGTCCCATAATCCAGGGACAAAGCTTCTCCGGGAGAACACACAGTGCACCTCAGGCTGCTGCAATGTCACACCAGTCTCTGCCGCCACAGGCTCGCCCCGCATTCCAAGTATAACTACCATACCCCTCCCTCCCCCCGGCCAGAGTGAGGCAGAGCCCCCTAATCAACCGCTGCTTTACCCCATCCTGTCTGGGTGGGAACAGATGCCTGAGGGTAACCTACAAACAAAGCGGGGGCCAAAACCAAAGCTGAACCCCAGGAACTGTGTGAACAAAGAAGAGAAAGGGAAATCTCTCCCAGCAGCCTCAGGAGCAGTGGATTAAATCCCCACAATCTACTTGGTGTACCCTGCATCTGTGGAATACCTGAACAGATAATGAATCATCCCAAAATTGAGGTGGTGAACCTTGGGAGCAACTGTAGACTTGGGGTTTGCTGTCTGTGAATGATTTGTTTCTGATTTTCATTTTTATCTTAGTTTAGTTTTTAGCTCTTGTTATCATTGGTGGATTTGTTTATTAGTTTGGTTGCTCTCTTTATTAATATTATTTTTTAAATTTATTTTAATAAATTTTTAATTTATTATTATTCTTTCTCCCTTTTCTCCTGAGCCATGTGGCTGACAGGGTCTTGGAGCTCTGGTCTGGTGTCAGGCCTGAGACTCTGAGGTGGGAGAGCCAAGTTCAGAACACTGGACTACCAGAGACCTCCTGGCCGAATGTAATATAAATTAGCGAGAGCTCTCCCAGGGATCTCAATGCTAAGACTCAGCTCCATCCAACAGCCAGCAAGCTCCAGTGCTGGATGCCCAATGCCAAACAACTAGCAAGACAGGAACACAACCCCACCCATTAGCAGAGAGGCTGCCTAAAATCATACTAAGTTCACAGACACCCCAAAATATACTACCGGACACAGCCCTGCCCACCAGAAAAACAAGATCCAGCCCCACCCACCAGAAAACAGGCACCAGTCCCCTCCACCAGGAAGCCTACACAACCTCCTGAACCAACCTCACCCACTAGGGGCAGACACCAAAAACAACAGGAACTACGAACCTGCAGCCTGTGAAAAGGAGACCCCAAACACAGTAAGTTAAACAAAATGAGAAAACAGAGAAACACACAGCAGATGAAGGAGCAAGGTAAAAACTCACCAGACCAAACAAATGAAGAGGAAATAGACAGTCTACCTGAAAACGAATTCAGAGTAATGATAGTAAAGATGATACAAAATCTTAGAAATAGAACAGAGAAAAGGCAAGAAACATTTAACAAGGACCTAGAAGAACTAAAGAGTAAACAATGATGAACAACACAATAAATGAAATTAAAAATTCTCTAGAAGGGGGTTTCCCTGGTGGCGCAGTGGTTGAGAGTCTGCCTGCCGATGCAGGGGACACGGGTTCGTGCCCCGGTCTGGGAAGATCCCACATGCCACGGAGTGGCTAGGTCCGTGAGACATGGCCGCTGAGCCTGCGCTCCACAATGGGAGAGGCCACAACAGTGAGAGGCCCATGTACTGCCAAAAAAAAAAGTTCTCTAGAAGGAATCAACAGCAGAATAACTGAGGCAAAAGAACAGATAAGTGACCTGGAAGATAAAATAGTGGAAACAATTACTGCAGAGCAGAACAAAGAAAAAAGAATGAAAAGAAATCAGGACAGTCTCAGAGGCCTCTGGGAAAATATTAAATGCACCAACATTCAAATTATAGGGGTCCCAGAAGAAGAAGGGAAAAAGAAAGTGTCTGAGAAAATATTTGAAGAGATTATAGTGAAAACTTCCCTAACATGGGAAAGGAAATAGTCAATCAAGTCCAGGAAGCACAGAGAGACACATAAAGGATAAATCGAAGGAGAAACATGCCAAGACACAAGTAAATCAAACTATCAAAAATTAAATACAGAGAAAAAATATTAAAAGTAGCAAGGGAAAAGCAACAAATAACATAAAAGGGAATGCCCATAAGGTTAACAGCTGACATTCCAGCAGAAACTCTGCAAACCAGAAGTGAGTGGCAGGACATATTTAAAGTGATGAAAGGTAAAAACTACACCCAAGATTACTCTACCCAGAGAGTATCTCATTCAGATTTGAAAGACAAATTAAAATCTTTACAGACAAGAAAAGCTAAGAGAATACAGCACCACCAAACCAGCTTTACAACAAACGCTAAAGGAACTTCTCCAGGCAGGAAACACAAGAGAAGGAAAACACCTACAAAAGCAAACCCAAAACAATTAAGAAAATGGTAACAGGAACATACATACTGATAATTACCTTGAATGTAAATGGATTAAATACTCCAACCAAAAAACATAGACTGACTGAATGGATACAAACACAAGACCCATATATATGCTGTCTACAAGAGACCCATTTCAGACCTAGGGACACAAAGAGACTGAAATTGAGGGGATCGAAAAAGATATTCCATGCAAATGGAAACCAAAAGAAAGCTGCAGCAGCAATTCTCATATCAGACAAAATAGACTTTAAAATAAAGACTATTACAAAGGACAAAGAAGGACACTACATAATGATCAAGGGATCAGTCCAAGAAAAAGATATAACGATTGTAGATATTTATGCACCCAACACAGGAGCACCTCAATACATAAGACAAATGCTAACAGCCATAAAAGGGGAAATCAACAGTAACACAGTAATAATAGGGGACTTTAACACTCCTCTTTCACCAATGGACAGATCAACCAAAATGAAAATAACTAAGGAAACACAAGCTTTAAATGGTACATTAAACAAGATGGACTTAATTGACATTTATAGAACATTCCATCCAAAAACAACAGAATACACTTTCTTCTCAAGTGCTCATGGAACATTTTCCAGGACAGATCATATCTTGAGTCACAAATCAAGCCTTGGTAAATTTAAGAAAACTGAAATCGTATCAAGTATCTTTTCCGACCACAACCCTAGGAGACTAGATATAAACTACAGGAAAAAAATATGTAAAAAATACAAATACATGGAGGCTAAACAATACACTACCAAATAACCAAGAGATCACTGATGAAATCAAAGAGGAAATCAAAAAATACCTAGGAACAAATGACAATGAACACGATGACCCAAAACCTATGGAATGCAGTAAAAGCAGTTCTAAGAGGGAAGTTTACAGCAATACAATCCTACCTCAAGAAACGAAAAACATCTCAACTAAACCACCTAAAGCAATTAGAGAGAGAAGAAAAAAAATCCCCAAAAGTTAGCAGAAGGAAAGAAATCATAAAGATCAGATCAGAAATAAATGAAAAAGAAATGAAGAAAACAATAGCAAAGATCAATAAAACTAGAAGCTGGTTCTTTGAGAAGATAAAAAAATTGATAAACCATTAGCTAGACTCATCAAGAAAAAAAGAGAGAAGACTCAAGTCAACAGAATTAGAAATGAAAAAGTAACAACTGACACTACAGAAACACAAAGGATCATGAGGGATTACTACAAGCAACTATATACCAATAAAAATGGACAACCTGGAAAATAATGGACAAATTTTTAGAAAAGCACGTGTCAAGACTGAACCAGGAAAATAGAAAATATAAACAGACCAATCACAAGCATTGAAATTGAGACTGTCATTAAAAATCTTCCAACAAACAAAAGCCCAGGACCAGATGGCTTCACAGGCAAATTCTACCACACATTTAGAGAAGAGCTAACACCTATCCTTCTCAAACTCTTCCAAAATAGAGCAGAGGGAGGAACGCTCCCAAACTCACTCTACGAGGCCACATCACCCAGATACCAAAACCAGACAAAGATGTCACAAAGAAAGAAAACTACAGGCCGGTATCTCTCATGAACATAGATGCAAAAATCCTCAACAAAACAGTAGCAAACAGAATCCAACAGCACATTAAAGGATCATACACCATGATCAAGTGGAGTTTATCCCAGGAATGCAAGGATTCTTCAATATACACAAGTCAATCAATGTGATACACCATATCAAGAAAATGAAGGAGAAAAACCATATGATCATCTCAATTGATGGAGAAAAAGCTTTCAACACAATTCAACCTCCATTTATGATAAAAACCCTCCAGAAAGTAGGCATAGAGGGAATCTACCTCAACATAATAAAGGCCATATATGAGAAACACACAGTCAACATCTTTCTCAATCGTGAAAAACTGAAACCATTTCCTCTAAGATCAGGAACAAGACAAGGTTTGCTCACTCTAACCACTATTATTCAACATAATTTTGGAAGTTTTAGCCACGGCAATCAGAGAAGAAAAAGAAACAAAAGGAATCCAAATGAGAAAAAAAGAACTAAAACTCTCACTGTTTGCAGATGACATGATACTATACATAGAGAATCCTAAAGATGCTACCAGGAAACTACTAGAGCTAATCAATGAATTTGGTAAAGTAGCAGGATACAAAATTAATGCACAGAAATCTCTTGCATTCCTATACACTAACGATGAAAAATCTGAAAGAGAAATTAAGGAAACACTCCCATTTACCAGTGCAAGAAAAAGAATAAAATACCTAGGAATAAACCTACCTAAGGAATCAAAAGACCTCTATGCAGAAAACTAAAGACAACTGATGAAAGAAACTAAAGGTGATACAAACAGATGGAGAGATATACCATGTTCTTGGATTGGAAGAATTAACATTGTTAAAATGTCTCTACTACCCAAAGCAATCTACAGATTCAATGAAATCCCTATCAAACTACCACTGGCATTTTTCACAGAACTAGAGCAAAAAATTTCACAATTTGTATGGAAACACAAAAGACCCCAAATAGCCAAAGCAATCTTGAGAAAGAAAAACAGAGCTGGAGGAATCAGGCTCCCTGACTTCAGACTATAGTACAAAGCTACAGTAATCAAAATAGCATGGTACTGGCACAAAAACAGAAATATAGATCAATGGAACAGGATAGAAAGCCCAGAGATAAACCCACACACATATGGTCACCTTGTTTTTGATAAAGGAGGCAAGAATATACAATGGAGAAAAGATAGCCTCTTCAATAAGTGGTGCTGGGAAAACTGGACAGCTACACATAAAAAAAATGAAATTAGCACACTCCCTAATACCATACACAAAAATAAACTCAAAACGGATTAAAGACCTAAATGTAAGGCCAGACACTATAAAACTCAGAGGAAGACACAGGCAGAACACTCTATGAGTTAAATCACAGCAAGATCCTCTTTGACCCACCTCCTAGAGAAATAGAAATAAAAACAAAAGTAAATAAGTGGGACCTAATGAAACTTAAAAGCTTTTGCACAGCAAAGGAAACCATAATCAAGACAAAAAGACAATCCTCAGAATGGGAGAAAATATTTGCAAACAAAGCAACTGACAAAGGATTAATCTCCAAAATTTACAAGCAGCTCATGCAGCTCAATATCAAAAAATAACAACCCAACCCAAAAATGGGTAGAAGACCTAAATATACATTTCTTCAAAGAAGATATACAGATTACCAACAAACACATGAAAGGATGCTCAACATTACTAATCATTAGAGAAATGCAAATCAAAACTACAATGAGGTATCACCTCACACCAGTCAGAATGGCCATCATAAAAAATCTACAAACAATTAATACTGGAGAGGGTGTGGAGAAAAGGGAACCCTCTTGCACTGTTGGTGCGAATGTAAATTGATACAGCCCCTATGGAGAACATTATGGAGGTTCCTTAAAAAAGTAAAAATAGAACTACCATATGACCCAGCAATCCCACTACTGGGCATATACCCTGAGAAAACCATAATTCAAAAAGAGTCGTGTACCACAATGTTCATTGCAGCACTATTTACAATAGCCAGGACATGGAAGCAACCTAAGTGTCCATTGACAGATGAATGGATAAAGAAGATGTGGCACATACATACAATGGAATATTACTCAGCCATAAAAAGAAATGAAATTGAGTTATTTGTAGTGAGGTGGATGGACCTAGAGTCTGTCATACTGAGAGAAGTAAGTCAGAAAGAGAAAAACAAATACCATATGCTAACACATATATGTGGAATCTAACAAAAAGAAAAAATGGTTCTGAAGAACCTAGGGGCAGGACAGGAATAAAGATGTAGACGTAGAGAATGGACTTGAGGTAATGGGGAGGGGGAGGGGTAAGCTGTGACAAAGCGAGAGAGTGGCATGGACATATATACACTACCAAACGTAAAATAGATAGCTAGTGGGAAGGAGCTCCATAGCACAGGGAGATCAGCTCGGTGCTCTGTGACCACCTAGAGGGGTGGGATAGGGAGAAGATATGGGGATATATGTATATGTATAGCTGATTCACTTCGTTATACAGCAGAAACTATCAGAACTCTGTAAAGCAATTATACTCCAATAAAGATGTTTTAAAAAATAAATAAATAAAATAAATGCTATTGCCAATTGTGTTCCTTATAAATCAGGTCAATTTTACCTCCACCATTGTATGAAAATGTATGTTTCTCTTAGAATTTGCCAAAATTGTAGTTTATTACAAAGATTGATCCTTTGCTAATCTGAAAAGGAGGAAATGATAGTGAAGTTTCAACTGATATTACTCTTATGTTAATGAGGCTAAAGATCTTTTTTATAAAAACAATATTTTTTTCTTTACTGTCTTATGCTTGGTTCTTTTTTCTATTATATTCCTAGAATTTTTCTCACTGACTTGTAGCAGTTCTTTAATCATTAAGAAAATTAACATCGTTTTTTTGATGTGAATTGCAAATATTTTATCCCAAGTTGTTGTTCATTCATTGCCTTTGTTCATGGTACACTTTAAAGCTGAAATATTTTATGGTTATATAAATTTTTGTGGCTTCTTGGATTTGTGTCAAACTTGGGTTCTCCTAAAACCCATATTCCTTAAACAATATAAATCAAACATTTTATGTTCTATACTTTCTGCCTGAAATATAAAAATATAAAAGCATAGTAATGAAATGTACAAAAGTATATTTAAAAGAGAAAAGTATAATTTCTTAAATTCTATTTCAAGTAAAATAAATTGGCAATTTTACATCACATTTGTTTCACCCATTCCTGATCTATGATTAAGAACATTAACATCCCAAATGACACATTCTAAGGACACCATGTTTCAACTGCTTTGGCACTAGTGCGTAAATAAATCTTAATTTCAGACTCTAGTTAACATTTCAACTGGCTATTATAAATTACTTGAATTCTTTTACAAGTGAATTTGTTTTAAAAGCCTCTAAAAGAAGCCGATGGACAGGATATGACACTGGCCAACCTCTATTTTCACTACGAATTTTAGACATGCATATCTGAAATCTCTGAATATTTATTTGACTGTTGCCTTGCAGGAATTACATTTAAGAAGAAGAATACTCAGTGCATATACCATCTATTTATTCAATGTACAACTTACCATCAGAGATTCCAAATTAGAAAACAAAAAAATAAGAATTTTGTTCTAAGAAACTGCCTATTAATCTCCTCTCCCTCCCTACTTACTTTCCTTTCTTTCTTCCATTGCCCCCTCCCCTACTCTCCCCCTCCTTTCCTTCCTCTATCCACCCATACCCCTACCCATCCTACACCCATTCTTTCCTTCCTGGTATTTACTCAGTCATAATTAATGATGATTAGAGCTAATCTACATACTGAGTTTATGTTGAGATCTGTGCTAAGTGGCTACACGCATACCAAGTGAAATGTGTTACTGATGAGGAAATTGAGGCTTGAAACCGTTAAGTAACTTGACCAATATCACAAAAATGAAAGGTTAAGGACTGAAATCCAGCTGTTTCTAACTCCAGCCCAGCCCCTTAACCTAAGCTTCCTGGCATTTTTAAGTATAAATCATTGGACTATATTTCATCTTTCTATTCTGTTCACATACTTACATAATGCCCCTTTCGTTACTATATACAAGCAGAAACAAAATAACCTATAAAGTCATAAAAATCAAAAGGGAATAATATTGACATTACCCCAAATTACTGCTCCTCATGGGAAATGAGCCCTCAATTTATTCTACATTCCTCACACAATAGTCCTAAATTAGTGAAATAATCTGGTCACAGGCAAATAGTTTACTCTCTCCCTCACCATTAAAGTATAATGCCCTGGCTGCCTTAGGACTAGATCTTCATTAGAGGCTCACAAAATTGGGCTGGCTGGCATCAATCCCCAGGCATGAGCACTTTAACACACCATCTCCAATATTTTTAAATTTTTCCTTAAGGACCTACTGTATAGCACAGAGAACTATATTCAATATTTTGTAATAACCTATAAGGGAAAAGAATCTGAAATATATATATATATATATATATATTTGTATATCTGAACCACTTTGCTGTACACCTGAAACTAACACAGCATTGTAAATCAACTATACTTCAACTTAAAAAATAAAATTAAAAAAAATTTTCTCCTCTCTCCTTTTTATGTTCCCTTCTTCATTTAGCAAAAATCCCTCCTTCCTGACCCTATTGCTTCTTCCCTCCAACTCTTATTACTCTAAGTTGCTTTTTCTTTTGTCTCTAACATTGATAAATTAACTAATGCCTTAGCTTTGTTTTTTGTTGTTTGTTTTTTGCGGTACGCGGGCCTCCCACTGTTGTGGCCTCTCCCATTGCGGAGCACAGGCTCCGGACGCGCAGGCTCAGGGGCCATGGCTCACGGGCCCAGCAGCTTCGCGGCATGTGGGATCTTCCCCGATTGGGGCACGAACCCGTGTCCCCTGCATCGGCAGGCGGACTCTCAACCACCGCGCCATCAGGGAAGCCCTAATGCCTTAGCTTTAACTAATGGGTTTCCACAGCACTCCTTGCCTTCCCTCCCACCAATCTCCAAACTTCATTCGTCTAACTTTTTTTGTGAAAATGTGCAACTTTATTGAATTTTTATTTACCTCATAGAGTGTGAATCCCATGTTCCTTAAAAAAAAAAAAAAAGTGTGCCAGGTAGTACCCTTCACACTCAGAGCTTATAGAGAAAGGAAACTAACACATAATGATGCTCATTATGTGCTAGACAATTTATATAATACATCATTGCAACCTCCCTTAAGATAAAGACCTAAAACTGAAGCTCAGACATTTTCAATAGTGTATCTAGTATTACACAGTTAAAACGTGGCTGAACCAGGATCTGAACCTATATAATACTTGAAGTGATTTTCTTTGTACTCCACCACCCAGACATACTGCTTCTTTTGTGGAGTTCCAAGAACTAAAATTTTTGTCTGATTCATAATGATATGAGCTCTTTGGCCATTTATTTGTATTAATTGTTCGACTCTGAAGAACTCAAAAATACTTTTTTATTTCTCTTTTTTCTTGCTCATCTTTGAGCACAGTAGAAAGTAAGAAATTTGATAGATTTGTTAAGATTGTCTTTCTAATTTATACAGTTTTCTTATGTATCTCAGATTATATCATTAGAGGAATTTCTTATCTCCTTACATTTGTAAAACATATGTACACCTATTAGACTTCCCGGGTGTTAGCTCTGTTTATCTTAAGTATCAGTATGTACCCTCACTGAAGGTTCACAGTGAGGTTTATTCATAAAGTGTCTCACTCATTATTTCCAGTTTGACTGTGTTATTACACAACTTCACATTCTATAATTGATCCAAACAGCTTCAACTAGCAACGAGCAATGTTGACATGCCATACTAAAGCAAATTTTTGAATATGAAATTACACCAATAAAAAGATCATTGAAATTTTGGTGATCATCATTAATGTATACTATTAATTCTAAAAATATACATGTATTCAAATGACATTTTAAAATTGATCATAAGATTAGAATCTTGGTGTTCCTAAAATTAAAAGTTCTTAATATGAATGACTCATCATCCATCCCCCCAGATTTCTTAAAGGTTACCATATAAATCCTGGTTACTACAATTCAGATGCTTAATGCTAATGACCACAGCATAGAACACAACTTAAGTTGTTAGAAATCAGTATGAATAGTGATTTAACCTGCATGGAAACCTTTTTTTGTTTGTTTATTGAGAAGTTGCTCCAACCTCCTCTGTGATACTTGGCAAGTGTCTATGTCATTACAATAAACTCAACCATGGATAACATGATTTTTCTTTAAATGAATGCAGCCTTTATTATGCTTCCCCCTTTTCATTCAAAGTACTATCACTTTATATTGTGTATTTTCTTTTTGGCTTGGTCTTACCCTCCGATAGCTATAGTAATGTGAAACAACAAATTGAATCTTCAGACAAGTACCCTAGATTCATCTTTATACTTTTCATAATTCTTATTTTGACTCATTCATCTATAAAATGAACCTTGGACCAAAAGATTTTCAAAATCCTTCCAGCGTGAATATTCTATGTGCCTCAAACTGATGGAGAACAATGTACTACCCAAGCACAGAAAACAATTTTCAAGCTCAAATACATATTTCAAGCCCAACAGTTACTGCCATAGAATTTTGTCCAGATTTTTACATCTTACTACTTGAGTAAGGGCACTTTCATTTTAAAATACTACAAATTATAATGTAAATGCCCATTTTACATGTATGCAAATAGGTACAGAGAGGTAGAATATCGATGTTGTGCTGCTACAGTCCAATCAAGAGTTAAAAGTTAAGAAAACGTAAAAGGAGTTGTAGTTTGCTTATATCCATCACACATCTGCCTTTCAATCTTCCTTGATAGCTTCCTTTCCTTCCCCTTACCTCAAATATTCCACTCAAGGAATGTGTCATTTATCGCAAGGGAAAACTCCTATGGGTGTTTCACGTAATGTCAGGGTTCACAGCTCATTCCTTTTGTTTACTGTATTCTTTAATGTAGTCCTTGGCAGATGGTAAAAGCAAAATAATTAAGGAACACAGCTTTACTACTGATTATGGATTTGATATTTACGACCAGAAGATAATTTATAATCTTTGATTCTAAATACCATTACCTAAAGCAAACGTTTTACTTGCACATTCATATCAGATTTTAAGGTGCACTGAATGAAAACAAACACAGGCTCATAAAATTTTGACATTTATTCTTAAATACTCATATTATTTCTAAGTTCTTATATTAAAAAATTAAGTGCATGAGACTTTTCCTCTGTGTCAAGGTACTTTCAAGACAATTGAAAAAGAAGGAAAGCAGATGAATCTTGGGGCTTCTACATGACAAGATGGCATGAGGGAAAGACCTGGGAAAGAAGTAAAAAAGTGAAATACAAATTTAGCTAGGAAAGCTCTCAGGAGAATGACAAGGAGTCACAGCATTTTAAGACCAGTGATTCAGATGGGAAAAAAGAGGGGCAGGAAAACACAATTCACAGAAATATCAGCTAGTATGTGAATTTTTAAAGAAAGAACCAGCCAAACGAAACTCGAGATAATGAAGACATCGCTGGCTTTCTCTGTAAGGAAGGCTGTTAGCAGGCAAGATACTCGTATGGTTAATGGGAGTATCCCAGGAAATGTTCATATCAAATATTTGATATGAGATGGGTTTCCACAGTCATATCAAAACCGTAAGGAACATTTAGTGAAGTCTTACATTATGTGGGTCCAAGTCTTTTCTCTGCAGTTTGTCACGTTATTTTTTTAAGATGATTTTTTAAGAGCAGTTTTAGGTTCAGAGCAAAACTGAGAGGAAGGTACAAAGATTTCCCATATACACCCTGCCCCTGTGCACACAGGCATAACTTCTTCCTTCACCAGAGAGTAGTACAATTACGCTGACTGCAAGAAAAGCGACCAACATAAAAATTGTGAGTTAAGTTTTATTCAGGAACTCTACTGAGGACAGTAGCCTGGGAAATAGCTACTGCTCTGAATAGGTAGGGGAAGAGCCAGTATTTATGAATTTTTCTGGCTAGGAAATATACGTAGTCTAGCATACATCTCAATAAAACATTACTGCTAATCGCAAAAGCGGATATCTCAAGTTAATGATTTTAGTGCTTTTCTATGTATGGGAAGATGCAAGAATCTGGGGTCATTGCAATTCTTCCTTAGATATGCATCTTAACTCTCTAGGGGGCTTATATCTAAAACACAGAATGCTTCATCCTATTTTTCTCCATCCTGAATTCCCCCTGGGGCACACTGTCAGTGGGCAACTGCAGTGGGTTGTTACTCAACCTTTTGTGTAACTGGATGATGAGCAAGACTCTTCTTTTCATTTACGGCTTCAACTGATGAACCAACATTAACACGCCATTATTATCCAGAGGTCAAAGTTTATATTAAGTTTACTCTTGTTGTACATTCTATGGGTTTGGCCAAGTGTATCATGACATGTATCCACCACTATAATACCATACAGAGTAGTTTTACTGTCCTATAAATCCTCTGTGCTCCATGTCACTCCCCACCCTCCTTAACCCATGGAAACAACTGATCGTTTTACTGTCTCCATAGTTTTGCCTTTTCCAGAATGTCATATAGTTGGAATCATATAGCATGCAGCATTTTCAAGTTGGCTTCTTTCACTTGATAATATGCATTTAAGTTTCTTCCACGTCTTTTCATGAAAGGTGATGTTATTTTTTTAAAAATATTTTTATAAACACAAGAATACCATTCAGAGGATCACAATAAGAACGCAATGAGAAGCATTAGGAAAATGAAGCTTCCTGAAGGAATAGTGGATTCATCTCTCCTTTCAGGGCGAGTACCACTGAGTAGAATGGCAGGCAGAATCACTCACATTCTTAAATTATTTTTCTTGAAAGGATTATTTTTGCTTAGTTTATCTTTAAACATCTCGCTTTGTTTTATTTTTGCTAAACCCTTAGTTTAAATTTTTGCCAGTTTAATGCAAAATAACATGAGTGCCAGCTATGATTATGTTTATTGTCTGAATAGAATTGTATGAAATGACATTGTGAACAAAAAATAGAAGGGATTTGTGCAGGAGGACTCTTCCTTTTGCATACTATGTCGAAAAGAATGTGCTGAGGGTGAAGTAACCTTGAAAAGTGTCACCATCTGCTCCCTCACTGGGGCAGACATTTGTTTGTACAGCGCCACACAGTAAAAGTTACAGTGGGTGTAGTAGATGGGTTTCCACAGGCGCTGAGGCAGGCTGGTAATCTATAGCACCAGGATTTTTCAATCACCATGGTATAAGAGATACTTCTTTTTCCTTCAAGCTTGATGATAAATAGCAAGTGGTAATGGGCCTCAGGGTCAGAAGGACATTAGGGAATGTCTGGGTGTGTGGCAGGTAGAGAGGGCCCACCCCATCCAAAGAGGGCAGTTGCTACCCTAGATTTTTGTGATGCAGGAAGATGAGCCCAGTGTTGTCAGATTGTGCAAAAGAAGCTGGAAAGTCAGGTTTTTTTGTAATATCTCTAAATTTCAGCGATCAATTCTAGGCTGACCAACACTGTTCTAACCAAACAAAGCACATTTTTAGGCCAGATGCTGCCTAAATCAATGGGGCAGGTGTAAGTTTGTAAGGCTGATCTAAGTGGAATAACTGAAGAGAAAACCCCAACTCTGAAGCCACTTCTGATCGAAGGTATGTTCCCCTGAAGAAACACTATCAGAGACAGAGCCTCCCTGGAAAAAGCCATGCTCATAATCTCCTGCACCCTGAACTGTACATATACAAGCTGAAAGCCTTCCCTTCCCCATTCAAACCAAATATACAGAGTGACTCTTATGTGCCAGACAATGGCACCTTTCGTTCCCTCTCAGTCTGTCCTACTAATATGTATCACAGGGCCAAAAAGCAAGAGAATGAGGAAAAACTAGGTTAGGAGGTAATGATATGTAGAGAGAAGCAACCTAACTATTGCCTGGAAGGGGGAAATCTTCTGATATGGTGAACTAAGCACAAAGCAAGTTGAGAGAGCTCACCAGTTTTTAAAAACAAGATATAAATATTTCTTTTAAAAAGTAGAAAAACCACTTAAAATCTATCTTTGGTCATAGCTAATTTAGTTTTGAGTAGATTGTAAATCCCCTTTTTCTACATGTCCTACATTGCTTCATATTTTTACTAATACTTGACACAATACATTGCACATGGCAGATGTGCGAAGTTGATGAACTGATTTGTCATTGCAAAGACAAAAAATATATACACTAAAAAACTTTTTTCTCTATCTCAGTGCAAATTTTCCTATATGAAGACTTATAATTCCCACAGATTTTGAAACATTTAATCAAAAATTTAAAGAAAAATATATATGAATAGGAAATAGCAGCAAAAAAAAAATGATTTAGTCTAGGTTTCTTTTATTTCTAATTAAAGTTGCCTTGAGTTCAAAACTAGATTAAAATTACAGGAGAATCAGCCCTACTTTGCCTCAAAACAATGGGGAAGAACAGTGGGAAAGAGACAGGGATAGGCAGTATCTAACACATAAATATGTATATATTTTCTCATATAGACGAGTTATAAAAACATTAGAGATTTATCTATGCTCTTCATCCAGCTTCCTCTAACGTTAACAGTTTGCATAACTATTGTACAATTATGAAAACTAAGAAATTAATAGGGCCACAATTCTGTTAACTATAGACTATACTTGGATTTCACTTGTTTTTGTAATGTTCTGTCTCTGTTCCAGAAACCAGCCCAGTGTCTCACAACTCATTTAGTTGTCGTATGTCCTCGTATCTGCTCTCTTTGACACTTCCTAAATCTTCCCTTGTCCTTCATGTCACTGACACTTTGAGTTGTACTGGAAAGGTGTTTTGTACAATGTCCTCTGAATTGCGTTTATCTTATTTTTTTTATGCTTAGATTGATTTTATGCATCGTACCAGGGGGTGGCTCATTCTTTCTAACAACTGCCATTATTATATTATTTGCAAGTCTACAGATGGGCACCGTCAATAATCTATTTTTTTTTTTTTTTTTTTTTTGCGGTACGCGGGCATCTCACCACCGTGGCCTCTCCCTCTGCGGAGCACAGGCTCCGGCCACACAGGCCCAGCAGCCACGGCCCACGGGCCCAGCCACTCCGCGGCATGCGGGATCCTCCCAGACGGGGGCATGAACCCAGGTCCCCTGAATCGGCAGGCGGACTCCCAACCACTGCGCCACCAGGGAAGCCCAGTCTATTCTTTTTATAAATACTAAGAACATCGCTACAATAAGTGTCTTGGAAAGATATGTGATGCCTCTCATGTGAGAGACAAATTCCAAAAAGTAGGATTTCTGGATCGGGTAGAATTCCTGGGCCTTTTGACAGACATTGCTAAATTGCTCCCTATGAAGTTAGCACTGATTTACACTGTCATCAGCAATGCTCTCCCTACCAGTTTTTTAGTAATCCATTCTTTCCCCATAACTTGAAATTGTGGCTGTTTTTATTCTACTTTATATTATAGTAATTTGGGCACAGTTTTTGCCTTCCCTAATATATTGTCAGCCTATTGGGGACTGAATTTGTGTCTCTCAGTGTTTCTGAAACAATGTATTCCACATCAGAAGAACAAAGTAGATATTCATTAAATGGATGAGTAATCCAGGTCAGCGTTAGACCTTAATTCCAGGTTACTTTGCTCTAGGCACCAATCATAACAGGTGGACTGCTGTTTCTGAACAATGAAGGGCCCAAATATGCAATGAGGAGATGTGTGCCAGGCGGTCACCATTAAACAATCATTATCAAATAACTTTGAGCATCAGGGTCTCTTTGGACTGTAGAAGTTAAACACACCTCTTTTTACAGAATTTCTATATTCCAACAGTTAAAAAAGATAACAGGCCCCAAATGGAGTCACGGTACTAAGCCCATTTCACCAAACCAAGACTTAATACCTAACTTAATTACCGTTTCACCCTCTCCCAGGAGGGGAAATTTGATCTAGTCGGTCCGGAATTGCCTGGTCAGCACTAGTGAGGAAATCTGCCCGATAAACCCCTGCCCTCCCCTGAAGGAAGGTGATCTGCCACAATCCCCTCTTTGCTAGTAGCCCCTCGTCCTACCTGCTTCTGCCTAGAAAAGTCTTTCATTTTGTACAGCTCCTCAGTGCTCCCTTCTACCTGCTAGATGGGGTGCTGCCCGATTCATGAGTCCCATGAATCCCAGCTGGTGGTTAGTCCCAGCAGCTGGAAATGCATTTTATATATTTAGCTTCTCAATGTAGTAAGTGTTACACATAGAAAGAAGACTTAATAGACCTCAGCCAAGTTTCACATGATTAAAAAAGAAAAACATTTAACTGATGATACTTCTAAATGATTTTGTTCTTACCAGTAGCTAAGGGGGTTGTTCAAACAGATAAGTTATTGTCTCTTAGAATTCTATCTTGAGTGACCTGCACTTAGTTAAGAACATTAAATCTTATCTCTTAGTTGAGGTAAGATTTAATGTTCAGAACCACCTGCTAAGGCAGGAGTCTCATTCAACACAACCTGCTCACTGTGAAGCTACCACACCGTAAAGGTTGCTTGAAAGGGCGGCAGTTTTCTCTTGGGTGTGTTCTCAGACTCATACCAACTCAATAATCCCCCGAGGGGTGTTGCTAAGCTAAAGCTAAGCTAAGCTTTTTCCTTCAGGCACAGATCACAACTGTCATGGAGGTCTAAGCCCTTGAAAGTCTCAGAAAAAGGGACTGGAAGAAACCTAATTAAAGGTTATATATTAATTACAGAACTACACATCAGCATTTTTATTTTCCAAAAAAAGACTGCGATTCAGTCCATAACCACAATGACAGGGTAAGAGTATCTTTAAAATAGTTATGACCAGGACTGTCAGCTCAAAACAGAAAGGTGTAGATTATTAATATTTTTTCCATGTATGCTAGAAGCCTGTCTTAGAATATTCAAAATTATAACTTCAAATGTCTTCAAATGAGTGTCTACTTTGCAATTAATGCTAGCTTTTATTGCAGAAAAAAAGGAAAAAAAAAAACCCTCAAATTATTCTTTCTCCTAATTATCTTTTTTTTTTAAAAATGGGTTATGGCTCTCAGCAGTAGTTTTGACTTGATAAAGAGCTTTTATTATATTTTGGTTTAGCTCCCAAAGGCTTTAATTAAGTTCAATTATAACAATTTTTGGAAGTCTGTCACTCCTATATTATTGTATGTCCTTTAAATCTGAGGTTACCTGAGCAAATAGAGCAATTAAGCAGTTGTGACTAATACATATATCCCCTTGTGATATTGGATACTGATACCTAAAAAAGAAAGAAGCCTCAGATGTTTTATCTTGATAGTTCCAGATTTCTGGCACGACATAGTCAGAGATGTCCCTTCATGGTAAACCCAACCCCCCGCTTTATTTCTCTCAAAAGCCACTTTAGCCTGAATGGTCCAGATTAGGGTTTCCACATCTTAACTTCACATTGTCTCCCTAGCCGCTGACACTCTAATTTAGAAAATGTCTTCTCCACTCTGTGCCTGAAATTCATTCAACGATGGAAAGTTACACATGAAAAACATTTTGCTCCTGTCTAAACAAAATCACGAACTTGGAATAAACGAACAGTTTAGTCATTTGGGTTTTAAATATTTGCAAGCTTCTACCCACCTCTCAAAGCAGTAAAGCTATTGAAACCTCTACATATAATAATGAGCAATAAAGACACACAGTTTGATACTTAATAACCCATATGTACTCGCGATTCAAGTGACTGCATCATAATGAGTTTTGTCTCATGGCGGGGGACACTTGTCTAAATATACGTCACTGATATTTCAGATTAAAGTCAGACTTTTACATGAGAGTACCGCTGGAGATGGGGAACTCTATGGGTACACTTTGTTGTGGAAAATACTGTCATTATTGAATAATCTTCTCTCAATCTGAGCTGGAGAGAGTACGTCAAGAGGATGCAGTGTTTCTGCCCATTATTTGCCTGTTGGAAGGCGGCCCAGCCAATCTGCCCCAAGCTCAGGAGCCCGAGAGCCTGAGCTAATTTTGAAGAATCTAACAAAGGTTGCACATCCTCAATCCATGTGAGTGCCGAAGAATACAGATTTCAGCAGACAATTCTCTACCTTGATTTTATACAATTTTACACTCACAGAAATAAGCTCTTTTTCAAGCTATGTTCCTTTAGAAGGGCACGTAGTCATTCTGTCTGAAGTATACCTGATAAACAGCTTCATGGGAAAAGAGGAGGTCAGCACTTGACCACCAGTTAATATATGAACTCTCAGCATGAAGAACACCAACCCTGCACACTGTGGAGGAAGCTCAGCTTTTCTGCTCTAAGGATATAAAAGGATAGCTTCTGCTTAAACTTAGCCAATGCCATGTGCTCCCCCTTCCTGCCTCACTTGGAGCCTGATCCAGAGACACACTATCATGTCCCTGGTCACGTCATGACTATCAGTGTCATGTGTGCTGGCGAGCAGTCTTCCCTACTCAACTCCTATAGTGGAACAACACAAGATGTCCTAGCGCTGCCTGGTAACAGTGGGTTTGATGTGACCGAATGGGAAAACTGAGCTATTTCAGCCAAGGAAGATATTTGATGATTTTACAGAAGAGGGATCAGAACCTCTACATTTCTCCCCACAGAGCAACTGTTGTCAGTTCAAGACCTTCTAGAAAGTTCTTCTTGAGAAAGAAACATTCAGGGAGTCTTACTGAGCATCCTATTTGTGACAGACATTTTACGAACACTTATGGGAGACGTAAAGAGAAATAACACATGGTCTTGACTTTCAAGATCATAACCTAAAGGATACTTTTCCACCAAGAGCCATAAAAAAATGGACAGAGGCAAATATTAAGCCAGCTTTTCACTAAAGTCGATAGACTATTTGAACTTTACCTAAGAGAGACTTTCATCTTCTGATCCTGAAACTTTCCAGAATATTAAAATGTGATTCCAAATTAAAATAAAACAATATTCTAAATAACTTGCCATATTTAGGTTTGAGACTGCATTCTATTCAAGCATATGTCCTTGTTAGAGAGCTCAATTTTCATAAAGGCTGTCAGTGTTCTCCCCAACTTTGCTGACTGTTAAAGCTTACTTCTTGGCACTGATTCACTGACACTCAACAGCTGTTCTCCAGGCACCCGTCATGGAGGATAACCCTGGCCCACTGCAGCAAAACTAAGCCAAACTTGGTCCAGAGCAATAAAAATAAATGTCTACAAGAATTTGCAATAGTTTAAACTCATTTGATTTTAAGGTACAGAAACCTCCTTTCCATTCGTTATAGGAAACAGAGATGTCTCATGGAAGCCAAGATCAGGGATGTGATCAGGCCTCAGAGATGGATTCATATCTGTGTCTTATGTGCATTTGCCTCTGCATACCTGATCCATGACTCCCTCTATCTACTGACCAACACCCGCTACTTGGGTTCATAAGTCTAGCTAAAGATGTCTAATCTTGACTATATATGAGTTATTTTATAACTTCAGCCTCCATAAGAGAGGCTATCACCTCTCTCTCTGTATGCAACCCCTCCCTCCATCCCAATACTAAATACCATGGGAAAGAGCTATTATTGCTCGAGAGGTAGCATGATTCGTGCTGAACTAATAAATTATGGGCAAAGAATAGTGTCTAGAGTAAATAGCAGCCTGGTGCATCTTGGATCAGGTTCCCATGCCAAGAGGTCAGGACTATGATTTGCAAAATTGCTGCTATGGGCTTACTATTATGTAGGTTACAGGGACGAGAAAGCAACCAAATCATGTGTGGGTGAGTGGGAATGGGGAAGGCAACACATTAGGGTCCACAACAGATATTCAGGGATCCCATTTCTATAGAAATTTTAAAACGTAATGTTTAAGCAGAGGGCGGCTTACTTGCTAACCTCAGCAGTGACTGCCCAAAGAAATGAGTCACGGGTGATGCCTTTAGCCGATCAGGAGAGTTTTTACAAGAGACATCCTCAAGGCACTTACTGTGAAGATGTTGTTGAGGACCTTCCTCATTATTTCAGGTAGATATACAAGAAACACGTCCCCAGATCTCAGTATTGGGACAAATATGTTTTTGTTATATGGATCCCAGGGTATATGTAACAAAACATGTTGCTCTCTTCACATTTGCTTCTGGACATTCAGAAGTGCTAAGTATATTTTTAGACCTCTTTTGTATATTATCCGCCTATCCTGATTCACCTTACTTTTTTTAAAAAAATGTTATTTTTACCTGTGATCCCTCAGTTATTTTAAATCTTTTTCCTTGTGATTTTATGTGCATGTAAGCTGCCCCTTCTATTTTATTGAATTGGTTGTGGCTTAAAAAAATTTTTTTTGAGTTTAGGAAAAATTTTTTCATGTTCAGGTCTGTATCGCAGACAAAATAATTTTTAAATGGCAAAGCTGTATCGTTTTTGTCGATGTAAAAAAGCATAAAATTTCCCAGGGCTTGCTCAGCAAGTCTCAAGTTATTTTTCTGTTTTGGCAGTCCTAGTTAGAAATCCTTCTCTTCCTTTGTATTTTCTCATGCTCTGTTGTAATTACTGCTTCCTGGTCCCAAAAGCCTTCTTCAAGTTTCCTTCCAAAAGTAAGGATTGTGTTTAAAAAATTTCTCACATGGTTAGAAATTTCAAAACATACCCAAAAGGTACAAAATGAAGAGTAATGCTGTGTTTCAAGTAGCTTTCATGTGTCAAGAAAAGAATATCTGCCTGTGTTTCACTCCACAGGGAGACAGGCATATACGTGACCCTCCTCTGAAGTACTGACACTACACAAACTCAGAAACTCCTTTACTCCACCCCTTTATCAACTTACCATTGAAACACAAGCCATTCAGGTAAGTTTTCAGCATCTCCTGGGTAGCCGGGTTAGAAAGTGCTCTATCTGGAAGTGCTGCCTTTATCAGAAGCACTGCAGTTAACCTGTGCTCCTCAGCCCTGGAAAGAGACGAGCTCTTTCTGTCTTTAGTCCAGACAAGGTGTAGGGGGCCCAGCCCTTTGGCATCTCTAATTGAGTCATGGCCACACAGTTGGGCCTTCTGGCTTGTCACGGTCAAGTGCCTCTTTACTAGAAAACATCCTAGCACAACTGGACAAAACATTTGCTTTCTCCTCAACATCGACATACGTTTGACTGGTTAGAAGCCGCAAAAAATTCTAAAACAGTGATGTATTAACAGTTAAACTCATAGATAAGCAGGTTATTTTGTATTTCAACTACACTCAATTTCTCTCTTTTCAGAAATCTTTGGTGATGATACCTCAGATTGCTAGCAGAGGGGTACCAGGAGTTATCATTTACTGAAGAAGAGTGATTGACCCTTGACAGCGACTCACTGTTGGCCTTTAAAACACTAATCATCTATTTTTACTCCATTCTCTAAACATTATTAAGCACCAAGCATCGGAGTGATAAAGGTTAACAAGACACATTTTCCTTGTCCTTGAGCAGCTTAGAGCCCAGTGCAGGAGACAGAAATGTAAAGAATTAAGTTATGACTTAATGAGTATGAGGAAAAAAGCTGAAGCAATGACAAAATGCTCTCAGAGCCTATTAATAGGACAAAGAAACCAATTTGGGATAACATTTTAAAGAGATACTGTTCTCTGAGCTGAATTTTAAGATGGGCGATTAGAGGGTTGGAAAGGAAGGGATGTCACAGCAGGTGCCTAAGGTGCGCTCTGGGAAAAGAGCTACAGCAAGGTTTCTCAACCTCAGCATTATTGCCATTTGGGGCTGGATAATACTTTGCTGTGGAAGGTTGTCCTGTGCATTGTGGCATGTTTAACAGCATCCCTGGCCTCTCCACATTGCACGTCAGTAGGACACTCCACTGACAGCCAAAAAAATGCTGTGACAGACAACGTCTCCAGACATTGCTGAATATTCCCTGGGATAGAAAGCAAAATTGACCCTTGTTGAGAACAACTAACCTACAGGAGTTTATTAAAGCATCGAATAGGGACAGGGGCTGGTTGATGGTGACTGAAAGGGAGATTGGCGCTAGACTGAAGGGTCTTATACACCAGGCTAAAGTTATGTTGAATGACTTAGGATATTTTACAGATAGTCCTAAATTTTTTATTCATATTAATTTGTAGTGCTTCTCCAAATAAACCCCTGCTTAATGCAGACATTACAAGCAGTTTGACACCACGTATATCAGAGATATTAATCAATTTCCAAGTGTGTCCTGGGAAAGGTTACTTCTAGCTTTCAGTACATATCTGGCTGTACAATTTCTCCTCCAACTGCTGTTTAATCCTATTTTAAGAAATTTCTTAGGTGTCACCATTGACACCACTTCATTCTGTTTCCTCCAGCAAAAGAAGGGCAAAACAAGAGCACAAAATTGAACCAAGCAAGAACGGCACTCAATAACATTTTTTAAATAAATCATTGAATGGATGCATGCACAGGCCTATTACATAATTAAGTGAGGGAAGGGGAGAAATTAAGGAAAAGAGGGGAAAGAAAGAATGGTGGCAGAAAGGAGGAAGTCTTTCAATATAGTATTAAAAACATCTCTCGTGTAGTTAGGAAATTGGCTCTAAACAAAACTGAGCAATGACATCCTTTTTGGAAAAGATATTTTTCCAAGGGGACTATTAAAGGTATTAACACTTGCTAGGCCATAAAAGCTCTGATACATTGCTGAAAAGTTAGTCTCATTATTTTATAGTTAAACCTTATATTCAATCCTTTAAAATGACTAACAATGAAAAAAGCAATGCTAAATTGAGAACTGCTAAACATGATCTTAAGGCAAAGGGCAACTTGTGCCTGAGTTTGAAAGACCTAGAATCATACATTTGGGATCACACTAAATATTGTGTGCCTTTGAGTTGGTCCATCATTCGAGCCAGAGCTTTGAGAGTCTAACACCGTGAAGCAACTGCCTGGTAAGGATAAAGGGATAGAAAACACAGCACAAACAAATTTCCTGCATTTTAAAGGCAGGATTGCCATGCACATCAGGGTGTAAGGGGAAGGCACTGATGCTATAGAGACACAGCTCAAGGGAGACTTTTTGAAAGTAGGGTTGGAACAGTTTGATATGAATGCCTCTGCTCACCTCAGGAAATGTTGCAAGAGAAAAGAGGGCAGCAAGAAGAGACATGTCTGGAGACATTTTCTTAGAAAGTTATCTGGTGGCCTTCAGTAACCCATGGTGTCTCCCTCAAAGAAGGCTTTTGAATCCTTTGACTCTGGTGAAAGGGTGCTATCACTTCCTGTTTTCTCAGAGAGGTAGATAAGGAAATTATGAAGTTGAGAACTGTATATAGTACAATGTGTTATATTAAATAGTTTCACAGTGCATTTGTCTAGTTACTGTGCTTCTTGATTAATCTCTTTTCCCAAATTTTTTATTGTGGTAAAATAAATATAATATTTACCATCTTAACCATTATTAATGTACAGTTCAGTGATATTAAGTATAGTCATAATGATGTGAAACTATCAGCACTATCTATCTCCAGAACTCTTTTATCTTGTAAAATCTGAAACGCTATACCCATTAAACAATAAATTCCCCATTCCCACCGCTCCCCAAATCCCAGGAATCCCAAATCTAATTTCTGTCTCCATAAATTTGACTAATCTAAGCACCTCATATAAGTGGAATCATATAGTTTTTGTCTTTTTGTGACTGGATTTTTTGCACCTAGCATAACATCCTCAAGGTTTATCCATGTTTTAGTATATGTCAGAATTTCCTTCCTTTCTAAGGCTGAGTAGTATTCCATTGTACATATATACCACATTTTCCCCATCATTACTTGTTCAAAATACTGTCTTTCCCCCCTTGAATGGTCTGTGTACCTTTGTCAAAAATCATCTGACTATATATGTGAGGATTTATTTCTGGCTTTGCTATGCTATTCAGTTAGTCTCTATTTCTATCTTTATGCCAGTACACAGTGTTTTGATTACTGTAGTTTTGTAGGAAGTTTTGAAATCAGGAAGTGGGCATCCTCCAGCTTTGTTCTTCATCTTCAAGATTATTTTGGCTATTTGAGGTCCCTCGAGATTCCATGAGTTTTAGGATGGGTTTTTCTATTTCTGCAAAACATGTCATTGGGATTTTGATATGGGTTGCACTGAAATTGTAAATCAGTGAAGGTAGTAATATGAGGTGTACTAACTCACATTCCATCAACAGGAGATGTGTCCCCATTTATCTGTCTTTAATTTCTTTCAGCAATGTTTGGTAGTTTTCATTGTACAGGTCTTTCACATCATTGGTTATGTTAATGCCTAAGTATTTTATTCTTTTTTAATGCTACCATATATGAATGGAATTTTTTGTAATTTCCGTTTTCATATTGTTCACCGTCGGTGTATAGAAGTGCAACTGATTTGTGTGTTGACTTTATATATTACATCTTCTGTGCGCCTAAAGACAAACGAATAATTCTTTAGGGGCATTAGTATTGTAAATCATGTAGAAAATAAAAAGAACAGTTACAAACAATTGTCACAATAATACTAGATTTTATAATTGCCCATGTATTTACCTTTATTTAGGTCTTTATTTCTTCATACGGCTTTCAGTTACTGTCTAGTGTCCTTTCATTTCACCCTGGAAGGAGGGACTCCCTTGAGCATTTCTTGCAGGGCAGTCTAGCAGTGATGAAATTCATCAATTTTGTTTATCTGGAAATGTCTTAATTTCTCCCTCTCTTTTAAAGAATGGTTTTGCCAGGAATAGGGTTCTTGTTTGTTTTTTTCTTTAAACACTCTGAATATATCAGCCCACTGCCTTCTGGCCTCCAAATTTCTGATGAGAAACATGCTCATAATCTTACTGAGGATCCCTTGTATGTAACGAGTCACTTCTAAGTCTGATTTTAATGTGTCTTATGTGGGTCTCTTTGAATTCATCTTACTTGGAGTTCATTGAACTTCTTGGGCGTTTACATTCATATCCTTCAACAAATTTGGGAAGTCTTCAGTCATTGTTCCAATATTATCTGCCCCTTTCTCTGTCTCTTCTTCTTCTGGGACTCCCACAAAGTATATTGTTGTTCCATTTGATGGTGTTCCAAAGGTTCCTTAGGCTTCCTTCAATCCTAGTTTTTCGTGTTCCTCACACTCAATTTTTATTGTCCTATCTTACACTTTGCTGATTTTTTCTTCTGCCTGCTCAAATCTGCATATGAATCCCTCCAGTGATTTTTCTTTTTTTCATTTCAGTTATTGTATTTTCAGCTCCAGATTTTTTTTTGTTTTTTAGGTTTTCTCTTTACTGATATTCCCATTTTATTCATACATTGTTCTCTTGACTTCCTTTCATGTCTTCCTTTAGTTCTTTGAGTATGTTTAAAACAGCTGTTATAAAAACTTTGTCTAGTAGATTTGCCATCAGATCTTCTTCAGAGATAGTTTGTTGATTTCTTTTTCCCTTTAGGTCATACTTTCTTTCTTTGTATGCCTTGTGCTATATTTTGTTTTTGAAAAGTAGATATTTGAACCTAATGATGTTGTTAGGTCTGAAGATCAGATTCACCCTTTTCCCCAGAGTTTGCCGTTTTTGTTACCGATTTTGGTTTTTTGATTGTTAAAGGTTGTCTCTGTGTCAAGGATAAGACTAAGGTATAAACTTAAGTTCTTCTTAGGTCTTTTCTAAGCCTGCAACTTTCCCTGGGCAAGTGCAGTCACTTACTAATTTTATCCATAGATGCTTTGTTATGGTTGGCTTTGAATGTTCTAATCTTTAATGTTTGGCTTCCAAATATGAAAAAAGAAGAAAATAAGTGGAGAAAAGGGTGCCAGTCCTTAAAGTCCCCCTGGAAGTTACTTCAGCCAGATAGGGAGGGGCTTGCAACAATGTGGGGAAGTACAAAAAAAAATGGCTGCTTGCTTCTTTGTCTGCATCTCTGTGGTCAAAATACCAATTGGTGATCAAACACAGATTCCTGATATCTGAAGGACAACGTCATTTTTTCCACACTTTGACTCCCTCAAGCTGTGTACAGGTTGACCTGGAACACGTGCACAGCTGCCTAACATGGGGCTGGGGTGGAAGAATGGGTAGCTACTACTGTGCTAAGAGCTGAAATTGACCAAAATTAACTGCAATTTACACTATCCTTGAAAGTTGTAAACCTTAAGCAGACCCCAGAGTTCCACAATACTTACATCAGACAGATTCTGGTGGTGCGACTGTTGTCTAGTGGGAGACAGATTCCTGGTACTTCCTACGTCACCATCTTAGCATCATCCTTGATTAATCTATTTTTATACATATTAAAATATTTTATTCTTATTTCATACAAGTATATACCACATTATACTTGATTAAATATTGTGTCCATGACCCTGCAACAAAGTGTTTGCAAATTCGCTTCTTGGCTGGAAGCATGACTCCAGCGTTTTTTGCTTTGGCGGTTTTTTTCAGTATTATTTCCACAGGAAAATCATTCATTTGAGCATGAAATAGCTTAGTCAGAAACAAAACCTATGGTAATAACAAGATACTCAGTCAGTTGTTACTTCATTTTACCAGGTTTTAAAATAATAAAGTGTATATTTTTAGAACCTAAAAGAAGCATGGGACCCATCTTTCCAGATTTGACCTTCTGCTTTTTATCAAAGATCCTTAGCCCCTTAGAAATTAAAGTTTGAAAGAGTTTAAAATCAAATGTGTATAATAAGTTGAATGTAGGTTGTTATCAAATAAATTATTTATTTTACCTTATGTTTGTGGATTATCAAAGTAATACCTGACCATCATAGAAAATTTGACAACAAAAAACTATACAAGCCAGAGAAAAATCTCTCCAATTCCACCACTCTTAACATTTTGACACAGAAAAACGTCACCTCTGATCATAGTACTAACATTTTAATGTAGTTCCTTTCACTCTTGTTCTATCGCATTTTTTTGCATTGTTGAGATATTGTTTACTTTATTCTGCTTTAAGGTTTGTTTGATACTATATGATAATAACTTCAAGTTTTTTTTTAACTCCTCTGGAAAGTCGTTGTTAATGGCTAGATAGCACTCCTTAAATGATTATGCAAGGTTGAAAATAAATCAAAAAGAATTTAACTTTTAAAAATATTAATAGTAATAAAATAGCAAGCACTTGTTAAAATTATTGACTTGGATCTAAATGTACCAAAATGAAAAAATTCTGTAATATTCTCAAATGAATAAACAGTGTCATATGTAAGATGATCCATTTGCGATTAAAGAATACATACATGAGCATACCTAATGCACATGTAAAGATACAGGCAATGGAAAGGAAGGATACACCTCGAATGCTAAGAGCATTTACCTCATGAATGGATTAGAAATTTTTACAATGAAAATGTATTATTACACTTAACTGAAAAAATTTTAAGTATTTTAAAACAAAAGTTCATGGCAAAAGCTTAAGACGATATAAAAGGTTATGAAAATAACTCATTCCCACCACTCAAAGAGTCATTACTCTTTTAACATATAAATTTCTAAATATAAGGTTTTGCACACACACTGCATGTTATTTCTTATAAAAATTGTATCACACAAACCTGGCATTTATCACTTCTATGCTGTGTATATTTCCATATTAATCAATTTTATAGCTAAATATAATCTATTTAAATTTTCCCTCTTTATGGTTAGATTATTTTTTTGCCTTATAAACAATGATATAGCACCATATACTTAAACCAACAACTTTGCATTTGTGTGCAATCATTCCCCTTTATGAAAGTAATCTGTCTACCAGAATTTCTCCTAAAATGGTTTACTATTACTTAGCCTACATAAGGATAACTTCTTTATGCTTTTTTCCTCTGGGGATCCAGTTAAATTTGATTTCATTTGTCAGTAAAATATGTTTAGCTTTTTTTTTAATCTTCTGACACATATATCCCAAATAAAAATTCTTATTCAAAGTGGCTGGAATGGAGTAGTTTCCAAGGACTCAATTTTGAAGACATCATGTTTCATACTTTGCATAGGCTATTTGAGTTTCCCTTTCTAATTATTATAAAATAATCTTAATTATAGGAAAATAGTTTATTTCAGAATTAAAATCCATATTAATTTTAGATAATTGGTGGCCTGAAAATATTTTAGCATGATAAACGCAAAGGTTAAAAGACAGCTCTTCTGAATAAGGAATGAGAAATACCGATGGAGATTTAAAGTATAAAAACATATCCATTACCATGTATTGTGAGCTTTGCACTTTTGAGCAGATACAGCATGGATTAGATAAACTCTAAGGCCCTTTCCGACTAACATTCTATCATTTTATGACCAATACGCTTGTCTTTCAATGTTTTGAAAACACACATCCTGGGATATGCTTGTCCAGTTACTTTAGAGATGGTCAGATCTTGATCTATTTATCTGTGCGCAAAAATAATGATTCATTTATCAGGAATGACAGGAAATAAAGTTTGTGAACTAAATCATTAGGCAACATTTTCAGATCAGTAGTTTTAATCCCTTTATGCCCAAATATGTTTTTGAGTTTTGTTACAAATTTTCTGTAGAAATTTCTCCATCGTGTATTACCATGCATTGCTAAAAGAACTTAATCTCACTATAAACAATTATTCAACTGTGGCAAAGTATGGCAACTTTTAGTTCTTGGGGTTTGCAGAGCTATTTGCCTCTTTACTTTCTGACCACAAATTAATGTGATAAAATCTATTAACTAAATTATACGTACGCTAAATCTATTCAGAAGAACTCGTCTAATTTTCCAACACTTGTTTTGTCTTGTTCCTCTGTTGATTCCTGTCACTTTTCCCTGCTGTTACTGTTTTTTTTGCTGGTAAATCTGCTTCCTTAGTTTATGTAAAATAACCTGGGTAATGACACTTAAGGTCCTCTGAGTTAAAATACTTGTACTTGGTGATATTTATTTGCTGCTCAGGTATAGATTTCACTTATCCTTTGTTTTATTCTATATTCTAAATTTTGATGTTACTGGCCAAAAGGAGTGAGATTTTAAAGTGTTCTTTAATTCCATCAGGAAAAAAAATGTGTATTACAGTATCTCCAGCACTCACCATTATGAATCATTTTATGATGGTATTCTAAAAGCAAAGCTGTTTTATAGACATAGACGAAGTAATAAGGAATCTCACAGTATACTGCAAAGGATGTAGGAGAGAAAGGGGACAATTACTAGGCCCCTTGCCATCTTATCAACACAAGAACATACTCCAGCAAGTTTCTCCCTCTCTCCCATTACACTTTTTCTTTCTACTTAATCATTCCTTTGCATATATAAACATTCTGTTATTCTTCCATCTTAAAAAAATGTCTTAATCCAACTTTCCTCATCACCACTCTCCCATTTCTCAGTCTCCCTTTGGAGCAAAATGCCTCAAAAATTGTCTATACTCAATGTTTCCCTTTCTTTTATCCCATTCTTCCTTCCTTTGGTCTGGCTTTTGCCCTCCACCTCTCCATTAAAACTACTCCTGGTAAAACTGTCCAACGTTTTCAGTGTTGCTAACTCCTATAGTCAATCCAAGTCTTCATTTACTCAGCATTGCATCAGCATTTGACAAATTTAATCTCTCCCTCCTTCTTTGTACATTTTCTTACCTTGGATTCAAAAACATTTCCCTCATTGTTCCTTGCCAGTCTCTTTGCTTGCTCTATTTTATTACCATGAATCTCTTTGTTTTGGAATGCTGCGGGACTCAGATTATCATCTGCACTCATTCCATTGTCTATGCCATTTATTCTCCTGGTCTTAGATACTGTTTCTATGAGGATGACTCCCAAATTCATATATCTAGTCCAGATATGTCTCCAAATTCCAGAATCATATATCCAACCATCAACTCAACATATCTTCTTCAAAGTCTAATTGACATGTCAAACCTTCCATATCCAAAACTGAACTTCTGCTCATCCTCCCTGAAACCTGCTTTCTCCAGCCCTCCCTACCTGAGTTTAGGGTGATGCCAACCATCAAATTCCACAGGCCAGAAGCCTTAGAGTCACCATTGTCTCCCATACTCCACGGCCAATCTGTCATAGAAGTATCTTTGTTTTTGCTGTTATTCTTCTTTCAAAATATAGCCAGAAAACAAGTAATAGGAAAAAAAAGTTCAAAGACTAAAACTAATTTCAAAAAAAAATGATAAAGGTGTAAAGTTTTAGACTGATCAAAAAAAAGAGAGAAAATCCAAATTACCAGCATCAGGAATGAATTGGTACATATTCTGCAGACACTAAAATAAGAAAGATATTAGGTATGATTCTATGCCAAAATATTAGACAATTTTTTTAAACGGGCAGATTCTTCAAAAAAAGGAAAAGAAAGACACATCTTACTAAAACTAACAAGAAAAAAATGGAAAAACCTATCAAAAACTTTCCCACGAAGAAATCTTCAGGCACAGTTGGCTCCACCACTGAATGCTTCTAAACATTTGAGTTAGAAAAACATAATTTTATACATACTCTTACAATAAGAAGAAAAGAAATAACATCTACCAACTCTTTGTTTTCTTTTTGAGGCTGGCATAACATTAAAGCCCAAATCTTTGAAGACATCACAGAAAAAGAAATGAGCCTATCTCTCTCATAAACATAATTTCAAAAGCCCAAAATTTTAGCAGACTAAATCTAGTGATATCACTCTTTCAATTTTGTCTGAGTGTTCTAACTAATGCTATTAGTAAAGAAAAATAAATAGCTATAAGGATTGGAAAGGAAGACATGAATATACCATTCTTCACAGAAGACATGATCATGTCTATAAACAAACTAGTAGAAGTAATTTTACAAAGATACTTGATTAAAAGGTCAATACAGGGTTTCCCTGGTGGCGCAGGGGTTGAGAGTCCGCCTGCCGATGCAGGGGACATGAGTTCGTGCCCCGGTCCGCGAAGATCCCACATGCCGTGGAGCGGCTGGGCCCGTGAGCCATGGCCGCTGAGCCTGCGCGTCCGGAGCCTGTGCTCCGCAACGGGAGAGGCCACAACAGTGAGAGGCCCGCATACCACAAATAAAATAAAATAAAATAAATAAAAAGGTCAATATAAAAAGTTTTTCTATATACCAACAAAAATAATATATTTTATAAATATTCTGCTTTCAATAGTCTCAAAAACATCAAATATCTGGGGAAAATGTTAATGAAAATTGTGCAAGCTCTATAAAACAAAAATTACAAAATCTTGAGAGAAATTAAAGAGGACCTAAATAAATGCAGGCACAAACCATGTTCATGGATTGAATCACTCAATATTGTAAAGATACTCCTCAAATTGGTTTTTAGGTTCAATACAATTTAAACCAAAATGCAAGCAATTTTTCTATGGAAATTCACAAGCTAATTGTCCACAGAGGTGCAAGGGGCAAAGCCTAGGAGATCTCCAGGAAGAAAAACCTGAGTGACAAACTATCAGAAAATATTAAGTGTAATTATAACAAAATAAAATTTAAGACAGTGAGGTATTTGTGTTAATATAAACAAACGGACCAATGAACCAGAATAGAGAGCCCAGAAACAGACCCATACATAGCATCTGACTCATGGCCAAGGTGACAAAGAATACTGTTTGCGTCTGATTCATGACAAAGAATCATGAATATTCTCAATAAATGGTGTTGGGTCAGTTAGACCAGTTTGAAAACTGAACCTTGACCTTTACTTCACTCCCTAAGCAAATATCAATTCCAGGTAGAGCATTAAGCAAATGTGACTGTTAAAACAATACAGATATTAGAAGACGACATAGGATAATATTTTTATGACCTTGCGGTAGGCAAAGATGTCTTAAATAGAGCATAAGAAGGCACTAACTATAATTAAATGTCTTAAAGGTTAAGAACTTCTCTATTCCAGCATTACTTACAACGCGCAAGACATGGAAACAACTTAAGTGTCTGTCGACAGATGAATGGATAAAGAAAATGTGGTATACACATACAATGGAATATTATTCAGGCATAAAGAAGAAGGAAATTCTGCCATCTGTGACAACATAATAAACTTGGAGGGCATTATGCTGAGTGAAATAAGTCAGAGAAAGACAAATACCATCTGATCTCACTTATATATGGAATCTAAAAGATAACACTCATAGAAACAAGATAGTGTGGTGGTAGCCAGAGGCAGGGACGGGGGGCTGGTGTGGCGGAGGGAGGATGAATGAAGGTTATCAAAGGGTATACATTTTTACTTGTAAGGTAAGTTCTAGGGATCTGATGTACAGCAGGTGACTACAGTTAGCAGTACTGCATTATATACTTAAAGGTCGCTAGGAAGTAGAGTTTTCGCTATACACACACACACACAAAATGATTACTGAAGTGATGAATGTGTTAATTAACCTGATTGCAGTAAACATTTACAATATATAAGGATACCCAATCATGTTATATACCTTCAACTTACACAATGTTATACGTCAGTTTTATCTCAATGAAGCTGGCAGGGAAAAGAGAATCTAGCACAGATTCTGACACTCAGGAAGTATATAATAATAAAAAAAGAACTCTTAAAATCACAGCATTAAAACACTGAAAAGGCAAGCCACAGAATAGGAGATGTCTGCAATAAATATATACAATGGACTCTGCATTAGTTTTCTGTTGCTACCATAATAAATTACCAAAAAGCTAACAGCTTAAACAACAAAAATTTACTGTCTTACAGTTCCATAAATCAGGACTTGATGTGGCTCTTACTGGGCTAAAATCAAGGCATCAGGAAGGCTGGGTTTCCTTCTGGAGGATCTAAGGGAGGATCTATTTTCTTGCTCATTCAGGCTGTCGGCAAAATTTAGTTTATTGTGGTTATAGGATTAAGGTCCCCATTTCCTTTCTGACTGTCAGCTGAAAGCCATGCCCAGCTTCTTAAGGCTGACACATTCCTTGGCTCACGCCCCCCTGCTTCCATCTTCAAAGCCAGCAGTGGTGGGTCAAGTCCTTCTCATGCCACATCTCACTGACCCTCTCTTCTGCCTTGGTCTTCCACTTTGAAGGACTCATGATTAGACTGGCCTCACCTGGATAATCCGGGCTACTCTGTCTCAAACTACTTAACCTTAATCACATCTGCAGAGTCCCTTTTGCCATGAGAGGTAACATATTCACAGGTGCCAGGGAATTGAATGGGGACACTTCTGAAGACCATTAACCTGCCTACTACAGATTCATATATAGAATATAAAAATAACTTTTATAAATCAATACGTGTAAAAAAGACAAACCAGTAAGAAAAAATGGACAAAAATTTTAAACTGGTACTTTACAAAAGAAGACATCTAAATGACTATTAAACTAATGAAACGTCTTCAAATTTCTAGCCAACAAGGAAATGACAATCAATCACAAAGGAATTCTTCCCCCACCATGCTCCAGAATAACTATAATGTGAAATAAAGAGAGTCCCAGTACTTTTGAGGATATGTAATAATTAGAATTCCATTCTTACTGATAGACATGTAAATTGGTATAATCACTTTGGCAAACTCTGGCAGTATCCACTAAATTTGAACAAAAGCACACTGTGTGACCCTGTAACTCCACTACTAAGTATACGTGAAATTAAAAAATGCCTCTATGCATTCATTGGAAGAAGTACAAAAACGTTCATAAGAAGCACTATTTATAGTAGCCAAGAAGTGGCAACTAATCAAATGTTTATCAAGTGGAGAATGGATAAAGTGTAGCATCATCATCTAATAGAACACCAGCCAGTAATAAGAATGTAGGAACTGCAAATACAATTCACAAACATAATATTAAATGAAGTATACCAGATACAGAGAGTACATAATTTATGATTTTTTTTTTTAACCATAAAGCTAATCTTTGGTGTTACAAGTCAGCATAGAGATTTTCCTTGGTGGGAAGTAGTGACTGGGAGATGATAGAAGGGAAGGATTATGGGTATTAGTAAGTTTCTTCATCTGGACATCTATTAAATTGGTGAGCCTACTTTGTGAAAATTCAGTAATTTGTGCTCTCATGATTTGTGCAATTTGTGCATTTTCTGTACTTGTTATACATCAGAAAACTTATTTCTTTGCCTAAATTCTGCAACGGCTCCCAATTTTTCAACAGTAAAACCCAAAATCCTTATAGTGGATATATGCCCCACATACCCTGGCTCTCCATTATCTTTTTAACTTTTTATTGAGATATAGCTGATTTACAATTAGTTTCACGTGTACAACACAGTGATTCAATATTTTTATAGAATATACTCCATATTGGCTATATTCCCTGTGCTATACCATATATCCTTGTAACTTATTTTATACATAGTAGTCCGTACCTCTTAATCCCCTTCCCCTTTTGCCCCTCCCCCTCTCCCTCCACTGGTAACCGTTAGTTTTTTCTCTATATCTGTGAGTCTGTTTCTGTTCTGTAATATTCCTTCATTGTTTTATTTTTTAGATTCCACAAATGAGTGATAACATATGGTATTTGTCTGACTGATTTATTTCACTAAGCATAATACCCTCTAGGTCCATCCACATTGTTGTAAATGGCGGAATTTCCTTCTTTTTAATGGTTGAGTAATATTTTATTGTGTATATATACCACATCTTTATTCCTTCATCTGTTGATGGACACTTAGCATTATTTACAATATTTGAAATATGGAAGTGGCCTATGAACACTGGGGTGCATGTATCTTTTCAAAGGAGAGATTTCATTTTCTTCAGCTATACACCCAAGAGTGGAATTGCTGGATCATATGGTAGTTCTATTTTTACTTTTTTGAGGAACTTTCATATTGTTTTCCACAGTGGCTGTACTAATTTACATTCCAACCAACAATGTACAAAGGTTCCCTTTTCTCCACACCCTCTCCAGCATCTGTTATTTGTGGTCTTTTTGATGATAGCCATTCTGACAGGTGTGAGGTGATGTCTCATTACAGTTTTTGATTTGCATTTCTCTGATGATTAGCAACATGAGCATCTTTTCATTTGCCTGTTGGCCATCTGTACGTTTCCTTTGGAAAAATGTCTATTTGGGTCTTCTGCCCATTTTGTAATAGGGTTGCTTATTTTTTTTTGATGTAGAGTTTTAAGAGCTGTTTACATATGTTGGACATTAACCTCTTACCAGTCATATCATTTGAAAATATTTTCTCTGGGTCTAGTGCCTGCACAGTGGTGTGTGGGGTCAGGTCCTGAGCCCTCCCGTTGGCAAGGCTGTGTCCAGGGGCAGTTGTGGGCTCAGGGCCTCTTAAGGCAGGCTTCCTGCCTGCCTTCTGGTAGGTGGGGTTGTGTCTCCCCACCAGACCCAGCTATTTGCTTGGCCTGAGGTGGCCCAGAACTGGTGCCTACAGTCTGGTGGGTGGGGCTAGATCCCTAGGTTAGAGAGAGGAGTCCAAAATGGTGCTTGAAAGCACCAGTGTCCACGTGGAAGCATAAGCTCCCCAAAATTGCTGATGCTGGTGTCCATGTCCCAAAGGTGAGCTCCAGTTTCCTCCTGCCTCTCCAGGAGACTCTCCAAGTGGCTCCTTTCAAATGACTGCTTCTGCCCTGGTTCCCAAAGCATATGAAATTTTGTATGTGCCCTTTAAGAGTGGAGTCTCTATTTCCCAAAGCCCTCTTAGTCTCCCAAAAGCAAGCCCTGCTGGTCTTCAAAGGGACTCATCTTCATGGTGCAATATCCCTGGGCTAAGGAGGCTGATGTGGGCTCAGACCCCTTATACCTTGGTAAGAACCTCTGCATTTGTAATTATTCTATTTGTGGGTCACTCACCCCCTGGGGTATGGTTCTTGACTGTACCTTGACTCCACCCCTCCTACCTGTCCTGTTGTTCCTTCTTTATACTTTAAGTTGTAGAAGGTTTTTTCTGGTAGCTTCCAGTCTTTCTCAATAGCATCAATAGGTGCTCTGTAAATAGTTGTAATTTGGGTGTGCCCACGAGAGGAGGTGAGCTCAGGGCCTTCCTATTCCACCTTCTTGCAGCCTGGCTTCCTTCTCCATCACCTTTCTCATCTCATCTCTTACTACTCTCTTTGCTCACTCTGCTCCAGCTGTACTGGCCTTCTTGCTTTTTTTAAATTTTTTATATTTTGCGGTACGCGGGCCTCTCACTGTTGCGGCCTCTCCCGTTGTGGAGCACAGGCTCCGGACGCGCAGACTCAGCGGCCATGGCTCACGGGCCCAGCCGCTCCGCGGCACGTGGGATCTTCCCGGACCAGGGCACGAACCCGTGTCCCCTGCATCGGCAGACGGACTCTCAACCACCGTGCCACCAGGGAAGCCCACCTTCTTGCTGTTTTGATGTCAGTGCCTCTCCCACCTGAGAGCTTTGCTTATATCTTTTTGGTCTTCATGGAATGCTCTGCCTATAGATCTGTCTCCCTAGTTTGCTCATGTCCTTCAAATCTTTGTTCAAATCTCACCCTCTCCATAAGATCTACCCTGACCACTTCCACCCTCAACACAAGCACAAACCCTAGCTGTCCTGATGTTCCTCACAGTGCTCTATTTTCTACAGCTTTATCTTCTAATACACATCTTACTTATTAAATCTTTAGTTTAATGTCTCTCTACTCACTTTAAGCTATCATTTCCACAAAACCGGAGATCTTGTATCCCAAAGACCTTGTGCCTAATATAAGTCGGATGAATGAAGCGAATGGATTAATCACATAAAGAGTTCAGTCTGAGATGTTTTCCTCTGTTTAGTGCTTAGTAGATCTCTCAGAGATAAACGACAGGGTTTACCTCAAAATATTACCCACAGTGGGCTTCCCTGGTGGCACAGTGGTTGAGAGTCCGCCTGCCGTTGCAGGGGACACGGGTACGTGCCCCGGCCCGGGATGATCCCACATGCCGCAGAGCGGCTGGGCCCGTGAGCCATGGCCGCTGAGCCTGCGCACCCGGAGCCTGTGCTCCGCAACGGGAGAGACCACAACAGTGAGAGGCCCGCGTACCGCAAAAAAAAAAAAAAAAAAAAAAAATATATATATATATATATATATATATATATATATATATATAAATATATATATATTACCCACATTTAACTGCCTACCAAAGGAAAAAGCCTGGAATTCCTAACTGGGTGGTTTCCATTACTTTGTAACAACTTGCCAACAGTTAGGTATGAAGCAAAGAATAACCTAGTCTTTCTCATTGCACACAAGGGTCAACATGGAAGGCCTGACAGCTATGTCCAGAAGGGGCTGCCATCCAGGAACTTGAATTTCAGGAGTGCTCCCATCGTTCCCTAACTGATAATGGTGGTTTATGTGTCTAGACTGTGCAAATAATGTGGGTTTTGCTAAATGCTTCCTTTCCTTCTAGAAGTCTTAAATTTGGGTACATGCTCAACAGAGGGTACCTACAAAGAATCCCAAAATATCCTGGGCATTAAGTCTCTAATGAGCTTTCTTGATTGATAATATTTTATATGTGTTTTCACAATCTGATGCTTGAGGAATTAGGCATGGTCTGGTGTGACACCATGGGGAGAGGAGTCTTCAAACTTGTACCTAGTTTCCTCCACACCTGTCCCATGTGCCTTTTCCCTTTGCTATATTTTGCCTTTTTGTCCTTTTGCTGTAATAAATCTAAGCCGTATATATGACTATATGCGGAGTCCTCTGAGTCTTCCTAGCAAATCACCAAACCTGAGAGGGTACTTGGGGACCCTTGACGCACTCATCATATACAAATAAGGTAGTAGAAAATTTATAGCACACTCTTCTCATTTTACACAGTGGCTCAGAAAACAAATGGAAAGAAATGCAGATACTGTGATACATGGACTCATTCATTAGGGAGATGCTACAGTAACTAGGACAGAACTTGACTCCTGAGGATATAAAGAAGGTACACTTGGTGTGAATGCCCTAGTTCCAATACCTCTAAAAATAAAAAAGGAATGATTTTCATGCAGCCAAACAGATAATAGCTGAGTTGCTTCTGATCATCTGTAGCAAGTGCCCACAGACACCAGGAATATGTCATGAGTAGTGAAGGGAGTCTGGAAGTATCTGAGGCAGTGTGGAATACCACTGTCCAGACCCCAGAAGACAAGAGCTATCAGGGATAGCTGACTGTGGCCATGCAGGAATGAAGCCTGGTGCTGCTAGGACTCTGAATTTTCAAGTCAGAGAATCATATCTTTAAGTAAAGTCTTCCAATGTTTAATCCTTGGCAACAAGCTAAAACAATTTTTTAAATGGCCAAAGTGTACCCTATATGGTCCACCAGTTGAGAATCTTTCCTGTCTCATATATAAAAATTTATGAATCTATGTATTTAATTTATATCCTAAGCCTCCAACAAAAAGAGAAATGTAAGCTGAATTTCAATATAAAAGTATTAAAAAGATCTGGAATCATTAGACAAAATAATCTTAGCTCTTGCTTAGCAGTGATTTGTTTTCAGGGGACGCAATGAGAAAAGTTCATGAACAACAGCAAATGGCATCAAAAATGATATCATTAGAGTCATCTGAATAAATTAACAGGACCAAAGTGTTTACTATTTCATCTTCTAGAATGGAAACCTTTACTTTCACACAGACACCAAATGGTAATGTCTCTACTTTTTTTTCCGCCCAAACACAAACATACAAGTGGCCACACCCTCTGCAGAAGAGCTGATCTGTTCTCATTAATCCAACCCACCCTCATCCCCAAAATTACCACCTGGCTCAAGATCTGGTCCCACCAGGATTGAGAAAATGCACACAACCATTCTGAGGTCCTCAGGTGTTTACACTGTAGACTTAAGACAATCATTTTGCCACCTGGTCTTAGTATTTGCCTTTTCTCCGAGTTATTGATTTGCTCTCCAGATCAATCCAAGAGAAATATGCCTTTGTAGAAATGTTTATTATCTTTTCAGTGGGTTCCTAGTGGAAGTTTGAATTCTCTAAACTGGACTGCTGGTCCAAGCATGATTCAATCTTACCCATATTGAATGTGACGTGATTCTAAACGGACCATTTATTTGCCTGCGCAGAAATAATCTAAGTAGGAGGTAGAAAAGCAACATAATCGGAAGTAAAAAGGCTCGTGTTATTATCCCAAATACACACGTTGATGATAACCATTCTGGGCAGTTTATTTTGCTCTCCCTCCTTGTTTTCAAGGTTGTAGCTCAATGACAGACCACTCCTTACTAAAAATAAACCATTTGTCTTTCAGAAAATTAACTAATTATGTCCCAGATATGTGTGAGGCTGTATTCCTCACAGAACAAAATCTCTACGAACTGATTTCTTCAGAAGTTCTAGAGAAAACTAAGATGCTCAAACAACTATCTTGTGTGTGTCTGTGTATATATATTCAATATACTATTCTAATATATATCCTAACTCAAGAATAGAAGATATTTGTATCATTACCAGTGGTGTTGCAAAATATAATTTTAAAACTCCATATTCTTTCAGTGTATTAAGTTTCTTTAAAAATATATATCTTTTTCATAATCTTGATAGGACTAAGGATACAGTTTTAGAAAATAGAAATCAAAGATGTATTATGATCATTCTTTCTTGAGAAAAATAGTTCAGCATTTTTTTTGAGTAGGAGATGAGTTCGTTTGGTGATAAGAATGAGGCCTCTGGGTTAGGTCAAGTTGACTGGGGCTGAGGAGGTCACAGTTTTCATTCAGGATATGCAAGACACTATCAGTCATCACAGAAATAATTGGCATAGATAATGGTCTAAGTTAGGGACACCAGGAAAAACTGTTCAGAGATGCATTCCATCACTCACTGCTCCCATTGTTTCTGCTAGAAATTCTACAAGTTGGTAATTCATGGCTTTATTGTGCATTTCCTTCATCCTGTGTCCCTATTTTAAAACACAAATACCCCTACAAAAGTACCAAATTAAGTGCCTCACATCTTTATATAGATAGTGTAATGAGATTACGTTTCTCTTCAAAAGAGGCCCTAAAAGCGTTCTCTGTTCTTCAGTGACTCCTAGGAAGGCGATGGGGGCAGGCAAGGAGGGGGTTTGGAGAAACAACTTAAACTTTACCTATTTTACATATTCATCATCCTCACAATAGTGAAAACTTTGCCCTAAACTTAAATTATTACTTCTCGAATTCTCATTTGAATTATCTTCATGATGATGAAATTTTACTAATAATGTATTTTTACTAATATAAATATGGCACTATTAAATTTTAAACGTGGTATTTGTTTTGTTCTAAAAATGACTTCTTGTATCTTTTGAGTATACCGGTGGTAAAGGTTTCTGTATGCGTTACCAACGCAGGCCTGTCTGACACAACCAGCTCTAAGGTTAAAAGAAAAGCATATTTATTCTAAACTATGAGGAGTTCAAATAGGGATTAATGGGGAAAACACTGACATGAAATAAGTTGACCCATATTCTAGTTCCAGCTCCATTTCCAGCTCTAGAATTTTGTAGATATTCATCTCTTCTTCCTTGGGAGAATTTAGGCCTAATTGCATTGAATATGTATTCAGATGTGTCTTCCTGAGGTGTAGGAATAAGTATCTGTATAGGACAGAGTCGATTTACAATTGAACTGAGAAAGGTATATCCTGATCTCTGGGGACTCTGGATGTCAGCTTTGACCTTTGGCCAAGATAAATGCCATGGGATTTATGATGCACAGTTTAAACCCCAAAACTCCCCTGGAAACCTTCCAGGGCCAGTTTGTTTACTGGTGGTCTTTACCTGATATAACTTGTTAGCTAGCCTGGTTTGACTACATGACAAGAAGACCACAGATCCCTTACTGGGAATTTATGCTTTGAACTCTCCCAAAGCCAAGATTCTTCACCAAACCTTGGTGATTTAATTCAGAGACAAACTGTGTCCTTGAACAAGTAAGGACCCAAACTTGCACCTGGATGTCCATCAGAGCCCCAGTGCTTGCCCACACTCTTTTTCTTGATGCACTGTAAATAAAAACCTTATATGAGCATACTCTGTTGAGTCTGGTGAGTCCTTTCAAACAACTGAACTTGTGGAATCACTGCAATGTACAGACTCTAATAATAATGTTTCAACATCATTAAACATTCATAGTCCATTGAAATGAGCCTACACAATTCCTCTTTCTGACTTAAGGGTGAATGTTTGCAAGTTTCCACCATCAAATTATAAATACTCTTTCCCTCTTTGGTTCACAAAAGATTCTCATGTTTTAAAACCTCCCCCTAAATTAAAAATGTATACAGTTCTTTTCTTTTCTGTGCCCTCCAACACCTACAGTTTGTATAAAATCCCAATAATATGGATAGATATACTTACATGGCCCATCTAAAATATCCTTGGCAAATAAATATTAAATCTCCAAAATTCTGATAGCCCTACTATTTCTCTGATAAAAATGTTAGACCGGTGGAAAACGAGTTTGTCACAGAACAGAACAGAGACATGAAAAATAAAGCTCCTGACAAATGTGTAAGAATTTGAGGGCTTAACAAAAGCAATCAGCAAAGAATGTTTTTGCTGCAGATTAAGAACAAAGAGCTGAGAGAAAATAGGTTGCACCTGGAATACCAAAGTAAACAAAAGGCAAAAAATGATGTACTTGGCCAGGCTGGATCCATGAAGAGGGCCTTCTTGGAATGTTTCCTTCTTTCAGCACACTGTGGATGGCATGGCCTCATGGGGCTTTGTTGATCCACTTGTGTGGGAAGTGTCTGTTCCATCCAGATTAATAGCTCCTGCCGAATCCCCCCAGAGAGGAGTGCTTAGTGAACAACTGTGCCACTGGCCAACCTGTGCTCTGGCTGTAAATTGCATACAGTGAGAGTGAGTTTACTCTTCTAGGAAAGAATTAATGATAGTCAACCTCTTCTCTTAGGAAAAGACAACGATGCAATGGTTTTGAGACATTTAAGGCAACTTCCAAAAGTACCTGTTTAACTTCAAAGTTAATTCTGGGGCATCCAGAAAGACTGAACAATCACCCATGGAGAAAAAGGAAAGCTCTGCCTAAATTATTTCATAGAAAGAGGGATTTTCCTTGTACTGGCATTCCAGCTCCCGTCACTGCCCCCTTTCCTTCTTCAGAATGCCTCAGCAGAGAATCATGTTTCGCTCTGACACTAATGACAACTCCATTCACAGGTGTATGGAAATTTGAGAAAAATGAATTCCTTTGCTGCTATTCTCCACTTTTATCCATTTAAATATTTACATATACCACGAGAGCAACTAGAATTTGGAGAGTTTCATTTATCCATAGTATTTAACTGCCTTTTAAACTGTCTTAAAAATATTAAAAGTCTTGTGCCATTTGGGTTTGATGTTTCTTCATAATAATAATTTTACTGCCTATTAGCCTTCGTGTCTCAGGTGGAACAAGGACTGTGAGGTTGTTGATCTCAACACTTGCTGGGCCATAAACAGGCCTCGGACAGGACTAGTTGAATCAAAGATGAAACCCAAACTGTCCACTGCCTAGTGACTAATTATCACATTGTACTAGATCTTCTCATTATCTACTTCAGTTTTCTTTCATGATTTAATAATACTAGAACCAAACTAGGGTTATAGAAAGAGACAGCGTCCACTCCAAAAATCCCAACACCTGAAACTAACATGACATTGTAAATCAACTATACTTCAGTTTTTAAAAAGTAGTAAATAGTAGCAAACGCTTTAAATAATTTCAACTTGAGAATGGTTACTAGGCTATTCATACCTATTCATTTATAAACTATAACTTTGCCTGTGTAGAATATGGTCTTTCAATCCAAGCCTCACCCATCCAAGTCACTTGCCTAGAGCACTAGTCATCTGAACACTCTTTAACCTACCCTGGAACTAATGGGGATTACCATGTCAGGCTATGTCTTGGAAAGATGCTTGACAAGTCCAGAGACTAGAGGTGCATTGCCAAGCGCTTCAGAGACCCTAAGAAATAGTGGGGCCCCTCGTCACCCACATAAAAAGATCAGGCTATACGACTCACCACTCGGCTCTTAACCACTTAGGCACAAAGAGATTTGCTACTGATGACTTGCCCTGTATTTTAGTCTACTGATTAGGGCCCATTTCCCCACTTCATTCCCACTAATCTTGTTTCACAGGGGCTGGACTCTTCTTCATTATTCTCTGCCTCATTTTCCCCAGGATGCCTCTATGGGCTTGATGCTCTCATTATCACTTTCCTGTAGCCTTACTTTACCCAGCACACCCTCCTCCCCAATATGATATACAGCTTTGGATATCTACTTCAGCCTGGTTTGAAGGTGCCATGCTCCCATCAAAACTTGATATTTAATGTTTACTGCATCCCTTGAATTGAAATTCCAGCTCCCATCATTGCCCTCCTTCCTGTGCAAACCCCCTCACTCCTCAACTCAGCCCCTTCCCTCCCAGCATGCTACCCAGCGGCACGGATTTCAAACCCTCCTGTAAGTTTACACCACACATCCACCCAATCACCCTTCTACTTAAAAATTCCTGACTTCCACTGCTAATTCCTTGCCCTCACCTGCTTCTGCAACACCATGAGCAGCAGGTGATATTTCGAAGAGCTTTTCAGAGCAGCCTTTATGGTCCCTCATTTTTTACCACTGCGCTGCCCTTCCTTTTATCACTCATTGAACTCTACACCAGGCCTGATGAAAGGTTTAGTAAAGCTTGCGCCTGGATAGTACTGCTTTCTGCCAGAACTAATCATTTTTCTGACAAACTGGCTTTTAGGGCTTAGGAAGGCAACCGAAGTAGTCTGTGCATTTCAGATCCACGCCTCCCCACCTCGTCTCCATACTTCAGGATCAATTCAGTTCTGTTTGATCGTCCCTCACCCACCTCTGGCCCTCCTTCACTTTGGTCATCTCCATTTACAGCTGTACTGATAACTTACCCAATCTGCTGTTTCACCTTCTGCCAACATCCCCATATCTGTAAAGAGTTTGGAGCAGGCAACACAGAAGCAGGGATGGGGAATGGGTCAGTTGCCCGTGAAACAGACTAGGTAGAAAAGTAGCTGAAAAGAGATACTAATGGCAATCACCAACTTGTTACTCATGAGTGCGTCTCAGGGCATCATTTAGATTATGTAAATAAAGTGTCCTGCTACATAAATGAGAGTTCATGTAAATTATCTATAGATCTATAGCCTCAAACCCCAGAGAACTTCTGAGCAAACACTACAGGGTCACTTAGATATACTGTAAATGCTTAAAAATAAAAATCATCATCAAACAAAATAAATCTGATGAAAACGCTGTATGATTTGGGGAACTGTATGTACACATGTACACATGGGAAGATGGAGTTAAGAACAATCATATCATCACAAACAAATAGCAATACCTCACTTTAGGTCAAGGCAAACAAGGTTTACTGCTTTAGAAGAATGTTCTCTCCAATATATATGACAAAACATTTTTCACTGACAAATCATCAGGAAAAGTGTAGACTAGTTTTATTATTCCCTCTTATTTCAAATTTTCTATTCCACCATGTAAAACAACACTGTAACAAATGTGGGGTCAGAGTGTCTAACTGCATTAATCATTTCCAAGAATAGGGTAAAAAGCCTCAGTAACTATTTCAAAGAGAGAGTTTGATCCACAGGTGAAGTCCAAGTTAGAGATGTGACTTCAGTTTGAAGATCCTTATAAGGAAAATTAAAAAACTTATTTTTGCAGTTTATCACTTTACCAAGAATGAAATGATGCTCACAGTGCCACACGAAGAATCAAGTTTTAATCACTTCAGTTCTTCTTAACAGAAACTTTTGCAAATGTAAGCTTTTTCTGTACTTTTCTAAATAGATACTTGCAGGTATAATGCAAAGCTATTTTCCTGATCTAGTTGGACAACTATGAAAAACTATTCGCTGTAATGAAATAATTTCTCTTTACAAAATGTGCTTTCAATGTCTCCTTCCCTGTTACTTAATGAAGTAGTTTGGTTAATAATAGGCAAAAGGCTTGGCTTGCAGTCTTAAAATCATTCTTCTGACAAGAATTATTCAACTGGAACTGTGTTTATTTTTATGCATGCATACATTATCCCAAAATGGATATGTAAAATGTAGTAATTATTGTTCTTGATAAACATGAATTAGAGAGCATTCATCCACTTGTCTTTTTGATTCATGAATACTTATCAGGTAGTATCTTCCAGAAAGTTGTTCCAGAAAAGACTTAACTACTATCATTACTACTAAGGTGCTTGAGCCCTCCTGACCAGATGAAATAACTCAAATCATTTCACATTTGAATTCATATTTACTGCAACAGAACTCTCAAGGTGACCAAACTTCAAAAAATGTGTTGAACTCATAAATATGGTCACACCTCTCATTCTCTGCCAGTATATATCAGAACTGAGTTGTATTTGATAAAAGATATGTAGTCACAAGCCTGGTGCACATGTCCACTTGGGCATAAACATAGTCCCAACAATATAAACCCTCACAGAGAGGAAAATATTTTTCTGTCTTTACTAACCTACTTTATATAATATATGTGACCATGCCATTCTGCACAACTAACAACCTCTACTCCACCATATGAAACACTGTTTCCACAAATCACATCTCTTCATAGCTAAGTAAAATAACTCTAACCCCAAATTAACTCAGAGAGAAGGGATCTGCTGAAAGCAAAGGAGAAAACTAGTAACATTTACATCCATTGAGCTACAAATGCCTTAAACTACTATCTGACATTTTTGAAATTCTTGGTCCAAAGAATATTTTTGTATTGTTTTTATTGGAGATGAATTCTAGAATGCAAAGTTGTTTTCAAGGAGAACGAACTTCCAGCCTGACAAGACTTTAGTCATAATTCAGACCAAATCCCTCTAATAACGTTCGAAGTTAGTCACTAAAAGGTGTATTTTCAAAACAGCAAAGGAAATAAGCAGTTCAGCCCATGTTTACAAAAAATGGATGTCAACAATTCCCATGACTATTACCTTCAGTACGCAAGTAAACCATTCCCATGTCAAAAAGGAAAACATGCACTTCAAAATTAAAAGAGCTAATTTATCTGAATATATTTGTAATAGATACATATTGTCTGTTAGATTTTAAATGTTCCAGAGGTCTTAAGTTCTGACCTGACATGTTGCTTATTGCTTCTCTGTAATCGATAGAGCAGACTGAATTAAAGAATATGAACTCTACTACAAAAAATGATTCCACAAATGGAAATGAAGAAACAGTAGAAAGGCATCAGAACTGAAGCAGCAAACCATCTTGCCAGGGAATTACCCTGGGATCTCAGCAAACCAGATATATTAGCATCACTGTGTACACATCTGCTATGTCTGCTACTCCACAAATATCTAGGGTAGCTTTAGCATCCACTCAAAATGTGGTCACCTGGGAACTTGTTAGAAGTACAATCTCTGGCCACATTCCAGCCCTACTGAATCAGAATCTGCATTTTAACAAGAGCGCTAGGTGATTTGAATGCATGACAAATTTGAGAACCACTATTTTAGAGTATAACCAAAAAATCTGAGACCTCATTTTTTTCCCCTTAATTCAGGGCAATGATGCATCACAGTGATTAACTCAGACAAACCACCTTTTCAAGAAAGAGACAGAATAGAGAGATCCTAGGGAGGGACAAAGAGTTTTCCTCAAAGTATGGGGTAAATAATCATGTCTGTATAGAAGGAGTGATTAAAGAGTTTATCTGGAAGCATATATTTTCTGTAAGGTTGAGGAAACATCCAATATCCGTACAAAGAATGGGGAGGTGGACTGATGGGGACACCTGGAATATTCTTCTGCCCGAAAATACCAGCAACTATTTTTGCCACTTCTGGAAATTTATCACTAAATTGTGTACAAGCATCCTCAAGAGAGAAAAACCAGTATCAGTAATTTTAGTCAGACGCTATATTTATGAAAAATTCTATCTGCAAATTTCAATAGCAGTTGAGGAGAGCCCTAACTCTTCTTGACCTATTCCAGGCCTTTTCAATTGTTGTTCTGAATTCGCATTTTTCAAATTTTGGCAAAGGGTATAGTTAAGTAAAAATGCATTTCAGCTACCAATTCATTCATTTATTCAAACATTTATGGGAATAGCTACCAGTCTCCACGTTGTGTATAGGTGCTAAGTGTTAGGAATACAACAATGAAAAAGACGTAACTCCTGCTCTCTCAAAATGTGGTCAGTGGAGATGGCATACAAAACAATAATTACACTGAGGTGTTTTTAGCGCACAGAAGAAAACACAAGACACTAAAATATAATAATAGAACCTTCATGAAAGCATTTAGAGGAAGAAACACATGACCTGTGACTTTGACTTCACTACTATATAAATTTCATTAAATTCCAGTACCCTTTGTACAACATAATTATTTAAATGTGGCTTACAACTGCCTCGAGGCATGTTTTTAAAAGCATCCCATTATTAAAGGTGCTAAACAGCAACCACGTATAGCTCTATCAATTATTACTAGGAACACCTAGAGTTTAACGTTTTATAAACAGACCAAGGCATACAACTCCAGATAAATGTCATCCTCGCAAAATATGTCACCTTTGGTGGTTTACAGTTGTTGGATCTGTGAATTCTGAAGTACTTACTGAATTTTTAAATTGGTAATGACAAATGTAACAATGATTGGCTGCTAATGTCAGTTGCAAAAAAAATCTCATAAATATAACTGTTTTTATTGCAAGGCACAACATATGATAATGATGACTATATAGCAAAAGGTAATTAAAGCATTTGTAATGACTCGGGGAAGAAACGGAAATTAATAAAGTAGGTATAACCTTTTGAAAAGTTGGTTTTACATGAAATGAAGAAAGAATGAACATTATATGCCCTGGACTAGGGCAGTTCTTACCCCCAACCTCTTCTGAGATCAAAGATACTTTTATATCAGTTGACAAAATGGCTCATAATCCTCCCAAGTCAAAGCATCTTCTGGCAGAGTCACGTGTTGGTTTTATATAACAGATTGTATTTAGGTAGACAAATAAGTAGAGACTAGAGCATGCTCCTTGGTCTTTCTAAAATACTTGTGAAATTGAAACTTCCTTTGTAATGATATTCCTTTTAAAGTACCCCTAAGGCACCTCTAGCTTTTTATGATGTTCAGATTTGGCCATTCTGTTGGGTTTCAAATGATGGTAGACTATGACTGCAGAAAATGTGAGAGCAACACACATGCACGTGTGCATATAGGTGTTTAGAGACTTATCTTAGATTGCATTTTTAGAAACAGTATTGAGATTTGTCACATTGCCTAAAATATTTTGGAAGATTCTTTCCTAAGTTACTTCTTAATCACTTTAAATGAAGCAAATCACTTCTCCCTCTTTGGGTAAATTTGATTTTTAAAATAGCCAAGAGCCATTCAGATCCAAATCTGGTGAATTACATATATAATTATGAGAGATTTTTTTTTTTAAACAAAATCAGGCCATGGGAAAAAACATGATTACAAAGATACTGATTTTCTTATAATGCTTACAAACCAATTTCAAAGCTACTCTTAATTTCAAAAAATTATAATAATATTGGAAGAAGCATAGGCTACAAAGGTCACCACTAATAATTTTGTTCTAAAGAATTGATAATGAGTTATTTATGCATATCAAGACATGGTTTATCTCTTCTACCTTATTTTATGCAAGTAAGGTGATAGCAATATAGTACCTGGCTTATAGAATGGTATTTTTCTCTAGATCGAGTTTTTTAATTGTGGAAATTATGACTTAAATTTATATTTCTAATTCCTAGGAAAGTTCCTGACACAGAGCTGGCACTCAGTGTGGAATGAGTAGGTGAATGAGAGTAAAACAAGTAATTGGGCAGAATTTACATAATACTGTGAACTACAACATGCATGAATACATACTAGTCTAACCTAAAGAAATTCTAGACCAGACCCCAAAATAACTGAGGAGGCAATGAATAACAAAAACTTCTTGTCTAGAAATCATCCTAGCAAAATATTCTAAAAAAGATGAAAATTTTAGAACACATTCAAATATTTATCATCTTCCTCATACAGATAAATTATGACATCAAACTAAGCATACGTACCCTGACCAGAGTCCTCAATCTTTATACAGTTATGAGAACAAATACATTTCACTCTCACCATCCACTCCCACCAAACACCCACAAGCATATTCTGGGTTCTCGCACAATGTTGTTTTTCACAGGGTATACTTGAATCTTCAAGGATTGCAGCTAATAAGTTTTCAAACACTAACCATTAATTGAAATTTGCCTATAACTTTGTAGGTTTATAGTGGATAATATGCATATAATTTATATGCTTGGAGCTTATATATACTTGTGTGTATGGTATAAACAAGCAAATTATGTGAAGATGGTTAAGAAGAAAATAAAGATAGGTGGAGAGAAAATGTCCCCAGAACAAACCGCAATTCAAATTCCTAAGAATGGGTTACCCAGAAAAATCAGTAGATTGTGCTCCTACTGGAAATGTTGTACACTGAGAAAAAAAATGCATCGAGATCTTATAAAAATTATAAAATATGCAAAATCTCTACTCAAAGCTCCATGTCTCATCTCAGGCTTTATTTCCACATGGCAGAAGATAGACTGTCATAAATGAGTGGTTTTAACAACATATATAACCAATGTCAATAAAAGTCTCATCCCAAAGGAAAAAATCAAATTTGATTCATTTCACCCTGACAAACTACTTCTAGCAAAAAAAGATGCATAAGATCATCTATTTTATATGCAGTCTAACAGACTTTATAAGAAATAATTCAGGACATATAAATACTATTTTACTACATATTTTTAAATATGTTAATAGCAGCAATAAAAGGAAATTTGTTCCAGGAATTTCTGTCCACCCAAAGCAAAAGGCCTGGTCTGATGGAAATAATTAATATGAACATTAAAGGAAATTAAGCAATGGCAATAATTCATGACTACAAAAGTCCAAAGACTTCTTTTATTTTATTTTTTTCAGACAAAATTTTTTATTAATTTCAATCATCCATAGAATAAATTTCAACATTAAATGTCATGCTTTCTCTTATTTTATTTTATTTATTTTTTAAACGTTTTTATTGGAGTATAACTGCTTTACAATGGTGTGTTAGTTTCTGCTTTATAACAAAATGAATCAGTTATACATATACATATATGCCCATATCTCTTCCCTCTTGCATCTCCCTCCCTCCCACCCTCCCTACCCCATCCTTCTAGCTGGTCATAAAGCACCGAGCTGATCTCCCTGTGCTATGCGACTGCTTCCCATTAGCTATCTATTTTACATTTGGTAGTGTATATATGTCCATATATACACTACCACTCTCTCACTTTGTCCCAGCTTACCCTTCCCTCTCCCTATGCCCTCAAGTCCATTTTCTAGTTGGTCTGTGTCTTTATTCCCATCTTGCCCCTAGGTTCTTCAAGACCTTTTTTTTTCCAGGCTCCCAGGCTTCAGACTATACTACAAAGCTACAGTAATCAAGACAGTATGGTACTGGCACAAAAACAGAAAGATAGATCAATGGAACAGAATAGAAAGCCCAGAGATAAACCCACGCACATATGGTCACCTTATCTTTGATAAAGGAGGCAAGAATATACAATGGAAAGAAGACAGCCTCTTCAATAAGTGGTGCTGGGAAAACTGGACAGCTACATGTAAAAGAATGAAATTAGAACACTCCCTAACACCATACACAAAAATAAACTCAAAATGGAATTAAAGGCCTAAATGTAAGGCCAGACACTGTAAAACTCTTACAGGAAAACATAGGCAGAACACTCTATGACATAAATCACAGCATGGTCCTTTTTGACTCACCTTCTAGAGAAACGGAAATAAAAACAAAAACAAATGGGACCTAATGAAACTTAAAAGCTTTTGCACAGCAAAGGAAACCATAAACAAGACAAAAAGACAACCCTCAGAATGGGAGAAAATAATTGCAAATGAAGCAACTGACAAAGGATTAATCTCCAAAATTTACAAGCAGCCAATGCAGCTTAATATCAAAAAAACAAACAACCCAATCCAAAAATGGGCAGAAGACCTAAATAGACATTTCTCCAAAGAAGATATACAGATTGCCAACAAACACATGAAAGAATGCTCAACATCAGTAATCATTAGAGAAATGCAAATGAAAACTACAATGTGATATCATCTCACACCGGTCAGAATGGCCATCATCAAAAAATCTCCAAACAATAAACGCTGGAGAGGGTGTGGAGAAAAAGGGAACCCTCATACAGTGTTAGTGGAAATGTAAATTGATACAGTCACTATGGAGAACAGTATGGAGGTTCCTTGAAAAACTAAAAATAGAACTACCATATGACCCAGCAATCCCACTACTGGGCATATACCCTGAGAAAACCACAATTCAAAAAGTGTCATTTTCCACAATGTTCATTGCAGCTCTATTTACAATAGCCAGGACATGGAAGCAACCTAAGTGTCCATCGACAGATGAATGGATAAAGAAGATGTGGCACATATATACAATGGAATATTACTCAGCCATAAAAAGGAACGAAATTGAGTTATTTGTAGTGAGGTGGTTGGACGTAGAGTCTGTCATACAGAGTGAAGTAAGTCAGAAAGAGAAAAACAAATACCGTATGCTAACACATATATATGCAATCTAAAAAACAAAACAAACAAACAAAAATAAAGACTTCTTTTAAAATAGTACAAGACTCTTTAGAATCCTGAAGAGAATAGAATCATGGACACTTTGAAACGTGATATTCCTTCAAAGGAAGTGTCACATAAGGGCAGTGGAAAAAGATCTAAGAATTCAGTTACACCAAGATAAATAAGACTTTCACCACCTAGAGATATCTTTCTTCCAAGACTGCAAATTCCACAGGGAGGTATAAGATCAACGGAAATCAGGAGAAAGGAATTGCTCTAATTTTTCCTCAGAGGCTTCCGTGAGAAGTAGCTCAGACTTACAAGCACTCAACCTGAAAAAACTGGATGGCAACCTGATTTCAAATCATTTAAACTGCAACCTATCCATAGAAAGCCAAAACTAAAATGGATAGACAACTATCTTATGTGTGTCATCTCCAGTTTACTGTGGTAGGGTCTGACTGGTTTAAAAAATATACACTACACAAGCTGAGCACCAAACCATAATTTAGAAGGAGTCCCAAATATAATGAAGATAATACTAAAGACGCTGGGGAAATGCTCACCATTACAGATTGAAGTCCTGCCAGACCATTGCAGACAACTTGCTGTCTTGCCTCAAACACAATCAGAGGTTTCAATAGCATTAAAATAAAACAATTTTGGGAAGTCTACCAAGGGTTACAGCACAGCATGAGGTTCTATTTTTTTTTTTTTTTAGTAATCTTTATAATGTACTGTGGGCTGCTAACATTATATATTCCTAATGAGAACGCTTCACTAGCAATATTTTCAAGGTTAAAGAGCACACATTTCTTTTTCTTTTGTCTTAAAAAATTTGAGACCCAAAGTAGGAGTATGGGATTAACAGATACAAACTACTATACATAAAATAGATAGGCAACAAGGATTTACTGTGTAGCACAGGGAATTATATTCACTATCTATAATAACCTATAATGGAAAATAATCTGAAAAAAAATATATATATATATGAATGAATCACTTTGCTGTACACCAAAACTAACACAATATTGTAAATGAACTATACTTCAATAAAACCTGTTTTTTTTAATACACACAGAATTCTACTGTGTTCTAAAATCTGGCTCAAGTTACCTCCATCTCTTACCAGGATTACTGAAATAGCCTAACAGTCTTTGAACATACTTGCTCACATATTCCTCTAAACATTTTTAAGCCAACTACTAAAAAGTTCATTATGTGTTTAAACTGCTGCAAAGGATGAATTTTTTTATTTTACATATATCTCTTGAAACCTAAAGGTCATTTTGATTTAATCCCATCTGCCAATTAAAAACATGAATAAGCACTTTTATGACAAGTGGAAATGTAAAATTGTTTATTTTTCTAATTAAACTTGTTTCCATCCTGTTACAACATAGAAGTTTATGTTATATATAAATAATATCATTATATATGTATATTATATCATATACAAACATAATATAACTATGTATATAATACAAATATGTTATATAATATAGCATACTTATGTATTTATATATACATGTACGTATTTAAAATTTAGAGCTGTGCTATACAGCATGTTAGCAAATAACCATTAGCCAGTAGCCACATGTGACTACTGAGAATGTGAAATATGGCTAGTCCAAAGTGAGATGTGCTGTAAGGTAAAATGCACACCAGTTTTCAAAAAATCAATATGAAAACTGAGTATAAACTCTCTCATTAATAATTTTTCTATTAATTACATGATGTTAAAATAATATTTTGATATATTGGACTAAAAAGATTTAAATTAATATACTATTTTAAAATTTTAAATTACATTTAAAATACACAGCTCACAGGTGTAATTCTACTAGAATTACATTTTTGTTTATAGTGCTGGTTTAGAATCTTCTACCGATCACCTAAAATTTTTCCGTAATAAAAATATATTTATAACTTGAATTTTTTTCCTGTGTCTATTAACATTCTAAATTCTTTTAAAAGATTTTTCTTAGAAATTTTTGTTTTCTTTTTTTAAATTAATTTATTTAGTTATTTTTGGCCTCATTGGCTCTTCATTGCTGCGCACGGGCTTTTTCTAGTCACCGCGAGTGGGAGCTACTCTTCATTTTTGTGCGCAGGCCTCTCATTGCGGTGGCTTCTCTTGTTGTGGAGCACAGGCTCTAGGCACGTGGACTTCAGTAGTTGTGATGCGTGGGCTCAGTAGTTGTGGCTCGCGGGGTGCGGAGCACAGGCTCAGCAGTTGTGGCGCACGGGCTTAGTTGCTCCGCGGCATGTGATGTGGGATCTTCCCAAACCAGGGTTCGAACCCATGTCCCCTGAATTGGCAGGGGATTCTTAACCACTGTGCCACAAGGGAAGCCCTAAAAGATATTCTGAATTAAGTTATCTTTCCAACTATTAGTGGAATACAGTTGATGGAAGCAATAAACTTTAAAATACTTCATAATTATTAAGTAAACATACAAAATTTTATTGAAACTGCATATCCTAATGAGATAGATGGTGGCTTTTCCCCCAGTTAGTTGGTATATCCACACATAAAAATTCATTGTATAATAACAGTTAAGAGCAATTTATTTTCATACTGAGACACTCTAATCACATAACTACGTTAGAATAGAAATTTGGGGTTTTTTGGGGTTTTTTTTAATGTTACTAAACTATTTAAACTCCATGTTTTGTGACAAAAATCCATAGTGGTCTAGCAATAAAATTTTAATAATCAACTGATAGTTTAAATACTTAGTTCTGTTGAACATAAGAGACCCGAACTCCAACTTTTTTCTTTTCTAGTCATTGGAGTCATTAGATTCTTAATTTATGGAAAGTATACTGCAAAAAGAAGCATTATCGATATCCACCAAACAGCTACTCAGTATACCTATTACTATTTCACTTAGAGGCTCCTCTTTCTACCAAATACAATTAGAAAGGGCAAAGAAAAAATCAAAATATAATTATTTTCTAAATTATTTGGCCAAATAATTTTTTAGATAAAACATTTATCACAGGCTTTAAATATAATTTTGCTAAAGCCATAGAGCTGCAGATTTCGTTAATTCATTTCAAGGAAAATTTGAAATTAGGAATTCAATTCTTATTATCAAACCAGTTGCCCACAAACTTATTTTCTGACATAAAAGTCTGACTTGATTTTTCAGTGTAAATACTTGTTTGAATAAAGATCCACGTGGAAACAATCTTCTGAATCTAAATTCAGATAATTTGGATTTCTATGATAATTTAAGTTTCTATGATACAGAGATGAATAGACAGATTAATAGATGAAGCAGAGACACTAATCTGTGACACGATAAAACCAGGTACTTTTCTCAGTCTCCTTTTGTTTTTGTTCTCAAAGGGATCGCCCACGGGGATGGTGGTTTTTCTGGCAATAGAAAGGGAGTGGAAGAGGTAAAGATGTCAAATCCAAGGATTTGAAATTGTCCCTTCATTTTTCGCTCTAGAAGTTTTTACACCCTGGGGAAATGTACCACTGTAAAATCTGGAACAAATGAGAAAAAAGCCTTTCTTTTGAAAGTGAAAGGAGATGGGAGATGGAAGATGGGAAGGATGAGCAAGCGCAATGCCTTGACCTCAGTTTCATTATCAGGCAGCTAAGTTTTAGGCCATTAGTTGATCTGGAAATTCACTCCTTTAAAGACTATGTCCCTATAAAATTTTGAGGCAGCCTCAGAGGTTGCATACCTAGTTTGAACACTACTCCATTATCCAAGTCACTGTCGCCCTGCTTCCATCCCTGACTCCTACAGCTGGGTTTCAGCACAGTGCCCAGAACGGTTCTTTCAATTCCAAAACAGAAAATTACCCCTCTGCTCAAAACCTCCCAGGGGTTTCCCAGTCTCACACAGCAAAAGCCAACTATCCTGACAGTAGCCTACGAGGCTCATAACTACCTGCCCTTAAACCCCATCACTTCTCTGGCATCCCATCCTACTAAATTCACTTGGCTCAGTTTGCCAAACCACCCTGGGGTCTTCTCTGGCCCTCAAATTTTCTCATCAGGCTATCATTTCAGGAAGATGTTTCCTCTGCTAAAATACTCTTCTCCTTGACCTTCTGACTTAAAACCTCATTTTCATTAGGTTGTTACTCAGATACCTTCCCAGTGAGGCTTTCCCCGGCCACCCTATTACTTACCCTTCCTATTCTCCTTTTCCTGCTTTAATTTTTTTCCCCAAAGTACCTATTACCATTGGACTCTATATTTTCTTGTTTACTATTTGCTTTTTCACCCTCTATAGAATGTAAGCTAATAAAAACAGGATTTTTTTTTCTGTTCTATATTCTACTAAGATAACATAAGGCAACCAACAAATATTTGTCAAGTGAAAAAACCTGTGACCCCTTTTATAAGTGAGGCAAATTTCTATGTACATTAGAGAACAGTCTTATTTGTTTAGGCTTGTTTTCTTTGTATATTATGAAATTTGAGGAGTTGTTAAGGCTTGAAATAAAGTTCTAATATACAGCATCTCTGGAATGGTTCTATGGAATGGACATCAACATTTATGCTGAATTCCCCAGACTCTGTACATGTGACCCACACGTATGGATATTCCTTGGAAAGCAACATACTATTTGTATATATACATCCAGTACTTAACCCAACAGCATGTACGTTCTTTTCAGATGGTTTCCTCCATTTTTACTAAAATTGGTTTTTCTTTGACTCCAAAGCAGTTTCCTTAAATTTGTAAGATATGATTAATGAAAACATTAACTTTACCACTGGCAACATATTTATTCCTTTTTCATAAATTTTAATCACATGTCTGGGAAAAAGCTATATGGGTGCTGCCCCTAAAATTAAATAACTTTTCTACATCAAAATGTCCAGAAAGAATGTAGCTGGAGTGTTAATCAATAGTAAATATATACGGTTGACAGCACATTGGAATTGGGCACCCTGAACTGTAGCCAATTATGGATGTTATCAATTTTGTCCTTAAAAGCGTTTAAGGCAAGTTTGCCAGCTGTCACTATCACACTATAACTTTCCCTCTTGTCTTTTAAGTCATTTAAAAATCCCACTGGATTTCATTTCATTAACAGGTTAGTAGATCTATTACATTACACTAGAGTACTATTGACTAAGTTTGAAAAATTATCCACTTTGCCTCATATCACTTGTGTAGCACTTCTTTTCCAGATATCAAAGTATCAGAACCAGAAATGCCGTGTCTTGAAGATTGTTTAATATAATTTGAAGGACATTGAATATACCTCACAAAAACCATGAACTATATATATATATATATTCATTCAACAATATTTATAAAGAACTTACTCCATGCTAGTTGCTATGAAGGGATATATACACAGCACACACATTATGATCAAAGATTTAAGCTAAAAGAACACTACCACCACAGAAAATGTATAAAATAATTATAGGAGTTAACCCAAATGGCACTCGTAGATGAAATTTATTTAAAGAAGTAAAACCAAAAACTAACAAAAACTAATGATCTGAAGGATTTAGCCTATAAGCAAATAGTGATATAACCTTATTTAAGAATCATCCCAATCAATATCTTTGGAAGAGAATCATAAAATATTAGTTTATCTAAATTATTCCTGTGCTCATGCTCTAGAGATGGTATTCAGACAGCCACAGAGGAAAACCGAGACAAAGTTAAGGTCAATAATGGCCCTTAACATTCCATTTTCCTCAAAGAATGTTCACCTAACACAAAACTTATATGTTTCAAAGAAATGTGAGCCTGGTAAGTGATTTATAAGAATAAGTATTATTGAAATATATTTAAAAAGTGGTCTTAGTGCTACCAAAAGGACTAGTATTCCCTTTCAAGAAAAATAGTGACATTAGCCTCTTTTATCTTAGAAACTAAGGTCTTTTCGCAAATATTCCCACAAGGGGATGATTCACTCTTAATATAGAATTTTCAATGGGTATACAAATGAATTATGATTTAGAAATAAAGTTCTAATGAGGTCTTCATGAAATAGTGGAGTAATCATAGAATTATTGTCTGGCCATTGCCTAAGACTTAGATTATGAAAGATGTTCAATAAAAATTGCTGAGTTTTTTATTTCTCACAAAAGGTAACATAAATAAATATGTTTTCTAAATACTACCAGCTTTTTAAATGCAGATTTCAAAAATATAATTAATGCCCCAAAAAAGTATTCTTTGTAATCTGAATATTCTAGAGAGCTTTTTCAAATAAGAATTTTGTGATTTTTATTTTGAAAAAGACTTTTAAGTATTAGCTTTCTTCAAAGCAATGTTTCATAGCAAACCACATTACATATCAATGTGCACTTAGATATTTTAAAGCATTAGTTCTCCACAGAATTTAGTAGTGTTTCATGGTAGAATGAAACATCACATGTACATATTTTATAAAGAGAGTATTCTCTGAAATATTGTTTTGAGATACTTATGAACTGTTTTAAACAAATGTATGCATTTTGAAAGATACATTATCACAAATATTTTCTTTTAATTATAATATTTGAGGAAGAATAACCAATTTACATTTAATATAGATATAATACTTGGATAAAGCATATAAAATACTAAGACAAGTTATATTTTAAACATGGTTGTATTAACCTGAGCTTTGTAAGGTTTGAAGCTAAATATTAAATCATGTACAATTACACTAATTTTGCAGGATGTTATTACTCTAATTTTTAGATAATAGATCTTTAATTATAACTTTGAGTGAAACATAAAATTTTTACTACTCAAGCATCAGAGTTAGCAGAATGCATATTCAGCAAAAGTAGGGAAAACTGAGGATAATATAAAATACCACAGCTTTATTCACACAACTTTTAAGCAAAATTAAGTAATTTGGGGGCAAGAAATAAAAGATGTTGGATTAAAAAAATGCCCCATTTTTGCCATTGCAAAGATAGCTGACCCTAGATTATGATGTGTCCATGATGACAAATATGCTGATGGAACTAAACATGTTAATTACCATTTTATCTGCATGACAGGAAACATCCAATTATTTGCAAACTTCTTAATGCTTAGTTGAATTATATGTATATAAGTCATCTGCAGTGTTCATTGGCTCTAGAATATAGAGATAGCTGTAATTGAAAACAGCCAACTTTTTTTTCTTGGCAGTCAACTCAGTGAGATAAACAGGAAACTCTCTTAAATCAGTGCTTTCTTACTCATCGATCTCCCCTAGTAACTCTGCAACAAGCAACTAACATCAGTGTTAGTCAATTCCCCAAATATGACTGATCTACAAAGCATGACAAGAAATAGTTGACTTCACTTTGAACAATTCTAGTTGCCACTCTACCCTCTTTCTGCCATCTGCGAAGTAGACACACAAAAGCAAACTTGCTTGGTGGATGTCCCAAGTCAAACTTCTTTACTTAGGGGTGAAAAAAATCTTGGAGAGCTTTCCACATTACAGCCACCTTTTGAAGATGACTAAATAAAGAATGTATTTTCTGAAGCTAAAAATATATCCAGAATGTAAAAGCTTTATCAAATAATCCAAGTATCAGATAAAATAATCTGTATTAAAAACAAAATTCAGAGAAGCAGCAGAAAAGGAAAGCAAACTAAAGGATCTGTTTTCCTTCTCTGGAAACCTGCTTTACATGAAGCCCATCAACCTACTATGGAGAACAGACAGCAGCATAGGGGGAATAGAATCAGCCACCAAGGACAGTTGGTTTCTTAGCCAAGGACATTCTCTAACCTTGATGACTACAGCAATCAGTGGTTATGACTTTCTTGGAACGTTTTAGGAAGGAGGTATATTCTACAATATAAAATGTTATTTTGTTAAAGTTCTTCAAATGTTCTATAGAATTTGTTTATTCCCTGTGGTCATTCTTTGCTTTATAGAGCTAGTTCCCCTACGGGCAAACTCTTTTCATGGATAATATCCTAACACATGGTCCTTTTAAAGCTACAGAGCCAAAACGCTTTTCTTCTGACATTAAATAATACCTTACTGCTGAATCCTAGCATCCTAAAGGCACAAACGGAGCATAATTGAACAAGAGGTACTGTTGGTCACAGCATGTGAAACAACCTCAATCAGTGCTTCTTTAACTGAGTCTGATGGCCAGACACCATATATATATTTATAATCTGAATTCAAATTAAGTTGACTGATTCCTAGGTAGCTTTTTTTTTTTTTTTTAAACTCTAAGCAGGCTGAGTCAAAAAAGCACTTTCGCAACTTGGAATAATACTGCCACTGAGAGGAAGCTCATTCTTCTCATTTTTCAACTGTAATTCTCTGCCAATGTTCTTTATTTGGCAGATGTTCTAGATAATGGGTTTATCCTCTGTTGGAAAGTGTTTATTTCATTCTTTCACTAGATATCCTCACACATATAGAATATTTGAGATTTTATATGTATAACATTGCTAAAAGAGAAATACCGTAATGCCTTTACTCTCCATTCTCAACTGGTGACCCTGACTAGTTTACCACTAAAAACAGTCACGTCACCTAATTACCCACAACTTCCACTTCATCTCAGTTTCTCTGTATCTTTAGTCTTTGTTCTGGATGATATTTTGAAGAATTAGATGATGTGTTTACCCATCCCTTGTCATGTTTAACTTATTTACTTAGAGGACCTAGATTCAAGTTCAGACTCACTTTCAGTTAGAAATGGCTCACTTTTGCATGGCTTTCAGGGCTGGGCCACTGTAAGCATAAAAATTTTTAAAAATTTAAAAAAACCCTCAAGTTAATGGGAGAATTAGAATCAAGTGAATTTTTATGGTGCTGAAAATGAAGATAAAAGACTTCACGATTTGGGAAGCAGAGAATGTGAGAGACAACAACAAGAAGAGCAAGTTAGGTAGAAGGTTGTGAGCATCACAGAAACAAGACCAGACGCTTCCCTCCCCAGCCACTCAGTAAATACCTTAAAACAACCCAGCCAGCAAGTCATCCACTGACTACCCATCAGGTGAAACACTGCACCTCTGTGTTCCTAGACTGTGCTCAAAACCAACACCACGACCAGCAGCCATCTGAATCATACTGTGTAGACAGCCCCAATTCAACTGGCCAGAACTCATAGAAAGTGCTGGAATGATGGACAGATGGGACCTTGGATACCTAAAGCAATTGTGGTAGACTGAAGGCATAGGCCCTGTACCTGTCAGAGGGCCAGACAAAATCATATGAGATTTCCCACTGAACTAAAGAGTTCTCCTAGCCTCTTCATTCCCTCCAGAGTATACGGAAGATAAGTCTCTTTCACCTCACTCCCTCCAATTTAAATGGTGAATCTCTTCAACTGTGCTCTTATACCAACTGCTTCTTCTTCAAGACTTGGCTCCATTAATTTCCTGCTCTACCATTTCTCACTTTGTCTTTCACTCCAATGGTTATTTTCCCTCCCTAGCCCACCTAAAGCTCAAAAAGAGATTCAAAGGAATTGTTGATCTAATTGAAAAGCATTCATTCCCTTTTCCAGTATGTACTTGCTAGACTGTTACTTCCCCTCTAGAATTAAGTTAGTATCAGCTGACATAAGGAAAGACAAAAGGCAGAACAGTAACTCAAAACCACAGAGGGAATGGCAGAAGGAAATCTTTTGTGAAAAGGACTTAGGTACAGAGTAGACTCAAATTATCCATAAGAACGGTCCTCCCACCTCACCTGTGAATAATATATTATTCAACACTCCTGGACACCTGTGAGGCCACCTGAACCACTAGCTGCATTCCCACAAACTTTGATATGCTGTATATTTATTATCCTTTTAGTCAAACAGGTTCTAATTTGTCGTAATTTCTTCTTGGATCCAGTGACCATTAAGAAGTCTTTTGTTTAATTTCTTCTATATGTTTGGGAGTTTGTTATCTTACTATTATTTATCTCTTATTTAATTCCATAGTCAGTGAACAATGTTTTAAATATTTCTAAATTTATTGAGATGTTTCATTGCCAGAATATGGTATATCCTGGTAAAGCACCATGTGCCCTTCAAAGGAATGTTTTCTGTCATTTTGGGCTATATTATCCTACAGCAATTAAATCAAAGTGATTGATAGTACTGTTCAGATAACTATCTGTTCCTGAGAAGGGCTATTAAAATCTACAACTAGGATCATGTCCTTGACTATTTCTTCCTTTAATTCTGTCAACGTTTGCCTCACGTCTTTTGAATCTTTGCTATTGGGCCCATGCACATTTGCGAATGCCATGACTTCTCGAAGAACTGAGCTTTTTATCCCTATGAACTGTCCCTCCGGTAATACATTTTGCTTTCAGATCTATTTTATCTATTTTCTCACTTTGTGTCTCAGTGTCACATTTTGGTAATTATCGCATTATTTCAAGCTTTCTCATAATTATACTTGTGTACAGTGATCTGTGATCTTTGATGTTACTACTACGACTGGCTACAGGCTCAGAGGATGGTTAGCAATTTTTAGCAATAAAGTATTCCTTAAGGTATGTACATAGTTTTACATAATGCTATTGTACACTTAATAGACTACAGTCTAGTGTAAACATAAGGTTTATATACAGGGGGATACCAAAAATTTTGGTGTGACTTGCTTTATTGCGATATTCCTTTTATTGTGGTGGTCGGAAACCAAACCCACAGTATCTCCAAAGCACGCCTGTAATGCATTACATATTTAAAATTTTGTTAAGAGGTTAAATTTCATGTTAAGTATCTTTACCAGAATAAAATAAGATTCAATAAATTTTAATAAATCAGTAAATAAATAAAATAATATCCCTTAGCATATCTTGTAATGCTGGTCTGCTGGTGACAAATTTTACCTTGAAAATGTCTTTAGTTTACCTTCATTCTTGAAGGAGATTCAGTGAAACAGACCTCTGGATTGACAGTTTCCTTTTGTCTTTTCCTTCTTTTCAGTACTTTAAAGTTGTTTTCTTCTCTCCCGACTTCCGTGGTTTCTTACGAGAAGGCAGCTCATAATTAGATTATCATTCCCCCGTAGGTAACATGCCATTTTTATCTTCTTTCAAGATTTGGTCTTATCTTTCGCTTTCAGCAGTTTGACTATACTGTGCCTCAACACATGCATATTTGTCTTCATGCTGCTTGGTGTTTAAGATTTTACGTATACAAAATTTCTGTCTTTCATCAAACTTGGGGAAATTGTTGGCGTATCTTAAAAATTTTTCCCCCAATCTCTCTCTTTCTGTCTTTCCAGTTTCCTGTGTTGGACTGTTTGATATTACCTCATAGCTCACTAAGGTTCTGTTCACTCTTTTCAAAATTTTTTGTTTGTTCTTCATCTTGGATAATTTCTAGTGATCTATCTTCAAGTTCACTGTCATGTTCATTCAGCTGTCTGTCCAGTTAATATTTTTATTTTAGTAATTATATTGTTCTAGATGTTCCATTGATTATTTTCTTATTGTGTATTTCTCTGCTGAGATTTCATTCGTTGAACACATGTTTTCCTTTACTTCATAAAGAATAGGTATCTAGGTCACTCTCAAATCCTTGTCTGTTATTTCCAACATCTGGTTGATCTTGGAGTTAGACTCAGTAGGTTTTATTTTCTTTAGAAAATGTGTTCCATTTTCTTGGTACTTTGTATGTTGAGAACTTTTGCATTGTATTTTCAACATGATGAATGTCAACTTGTGGAGGATCTAAATTCTTCTGTTTCCTTCTAGTGAGTATTGTTTCCTTTGTTTTAGCAGGTAAGTTTTCTAGTTGGACTTGAACTTCCAACCCTGTTCCTTGGACAACAGCTCCAGTCTCATTTCAATTTTTTTGTTTTTATCTGAGCTGCTCCAAGTCTGTTCTGCACATGTATTATTCACATGTAGGTAGGCAGCATTTGGAGATAGTCTAGCTCTTTACTTTCTGGGATTCTCCACACTCTTCAGCATTCATGGTTTTTCAGCTTCACTTTTTTGGTTCCCCAAGCCAGAAAGACAGGGAATTTTTCCACCTGAGCCCCTGGTGCCACCCTATGTGGTACACTGTTATGTGTCACTATAAATGGTCACTGTGTCACTCAGAAGACACAGCTCTAGACTATAAGCCATGGAGAGGGAGTTTAGTGATACAGTTAATCATCTCCCTCCTCCAAGAGGACATGCATTCCTCACTCAAGTCTATCTACTCTGTTCACTCTCTAGTAGCTTCAGAGATTTGCTTTTTGCATTACTTCCAGCTCTTAGAGTTGATTTTTTGCAGTCGGATCATGTGGTCGGTTCTTACCCTGACATACATGGAAGCAGAAGAATTTGGATCATTTGTCACTCTGCTTCTTTCCTCAAATCCCACATTTAATCCTTCCACAAATCTTGCTGACCATATCTTAGAAGTATGTGTATCATCTGGACACCTCCGTGACTACCACACTGTCGGAAGCTACCGACCTCTCTCACCTGGGTTCCTGCCATAGCCTCCTAACTGGTCTTCCTCCTGGTTTTGTTCCCCTACAGTGGAGACACTGCAGCCAGAGCCATCTTTCTAAAACAAAAGTCAAGTCATGCCCCTCCATTACTCAAAATCCTCCAGTGGCTCCCCATTTCACTTGGTAAAAACACAAATTCCTCAGGCTTCCCTGGTGGCGCAGTGGTTGAGAGTCCACCTGCCGATGCCAGGGACGTGGGTTCATGCCCCGGTCCGGGAAGATCCCACATGCCATGGAGCGGCTGGGCCCGTGAGCCATGGCTGCTGAGCCTGTGCATCCGGAGCCTGTGCTCCGCAGCGGGAGAGGCCACAACAGTGAGAGGCCCGCGTACCGCAAAAAAAAACAAAAAACAAAAAACAAAACAATTCCTTTCAATCAGCTACACGGGTTTATGTGGTCTGGGCCTCTGCAACACCTTGATAGCCAAACATCCTTCACCTTACCTTCACTCTTCTCCAGAGCACTGGCCTCCTTGTTGCTTCTCAAACACATTCCTTTGTGTTTGCTGCTCCTTTTCAGAAGCACTATTCCCTACAAATGTCCACGGCTCATTCTTTCATCTTTACCAGGTCTCTGATCAAACATCATTTTATCAATTAGGCCTTCCCTGACCATGCTGTATAATATAGCCCACAGCCTTCCCCACTCACCTCTTCTTGTGCTCTCCATTCTTACCTGGCCTTTTGCTGCCTTCAAAGCACTTATGTCTGCCTGACCTATTATATATTCATTAATGTATTTGTGTCTTGTTCTACTGACTCCTATAAAACAATGGTTTGTTTTGTTCCCTTCTGTATATCCAAATCTTAAAAGATTACTCAATTCATAGTAAATATTCATTCAATAATTTGCTGAAAGGATGAATCAACAGTTTAAATTCTATTTTGACAATGAGTATCATTCATTAGTTTATTTAAATAAGTGTCCTTACATAATTAAATATCATTTGTTAATATAATATGCACTTTCATTTTTTTCTGTTCCATTTTTAAACACCTGAAAAAATGTTTTCTAACTAATATAACACCCATACAAATAGCCCAGTTCTTTTAAACATCTTTTAGAACTTCCAAATCAGCATCAGTTGTTTAAAAGCAATTGAAAGTCTCAAATTGGAATATTAAGGGTTTGTCCCCCCAGGTTGTTCCAGTGAGAGTGAAATTTACTCCTATATTTAACATAAAAGTATAAATAGCAGAGACCTGATTTACTTTATATCTTATCCAAAAACTCTGGGTTTGAAAGACCCTTACTAAGGAAAGCACGCTTAATCCAGGTGAACCAAGGTTAACTTCTTAAGCCATTCAAGGATACTGAACGAGAAATTTACAACCACAATACACCGTGTTACTGACCAGAGACTTATGACCAGGAAGGTGTGCTCCGAGGCTCTGTGTGTCCAGGGCAATCTTCCTCGGTCTCAGATGAGCATAGTCAGTCCTTTAGAGTCACATGACAGCAGCGACTCAGAGACCACGCCATGCAGATGGGGATGATATTGCCATTTAAGTCCTCTGGTTCAATTTAAACCCTAACGAAGAGCAGTCTTTTCTAGTTTATTGCCTAATTTTGATAGTTGTATTTCTGTGACCTACTCCCCTTGGTCTCTTCACAACCTGAGTGTATTCAACCCATCTGTTAACCAACTGGATCTGATCATTAGCCAGAGCTTTAAGGTCATTTTAAAGGCAGAATTCATTTTCCTTGTAGATACATCGCCAGATACCACTCCTTTCACTTTTAATCTCATTTTAAATAACTGAGGCACCCTTATGTCAGAGGCTCATAGATAAATTCAAGTAATTGAAACTCCAGCTGAATCAGCAGTCCCTGATGCTCCTCTTTCTACATTCACCCCAAATTTCCCAGCTCTTCTCAGGGCTATGATGTAAATTTCTCACTACCGCAACTATACAAAGCCAGTAGAGAAGAGTGCTTGCCCTATTATTCTGACTCAGGTGGAGAAAAATCCATCTTCCTCTTGGTTCCATGAAGGAGACATAGTTTTACTAATAAGAATTAACATTTATTTAGTGTCTATTATGTGTTATTCATTTTACATATGATATTCCATTAATGTTCACAGTGAAGCGAGTGCCACCTATTTTACAGATAAGAAAACTGAGGCTCACATTGGCAGAGCCAGAACACAAACTTGAGTATATGTAACTCTTCCTTCTACTATAGGATGAGGTTACACATGTAAACTCCTAGAAATGGCCCAAAAGTCGGGTTTACAGAGCACATATTTCTTATCTTTAATTAATTACTTAATTAAAAGCACAAACTGACTTGGTTGAAGCAGCTTAAGGTATAATCTGTCCTGGTTTCTTTTTTTTTTTTTTTTTTTGGCGGTACTTGGGCCTCTTACTGCTGTGGCCTCTCCCGCTGCGGAGCACAGGCTCCAGATGCGCAGGCCCAGCGGCCATGGCTCACGGGCCCAGCCGCTCCGCAGCATGTGGGATCTTCCCGGACCGGGGCACGAACCCGTGTCCCCTGCATCAGCAGGCGGACTCTCAACCACTAGTGGAGACTGGTCAAAACCACTCAAGCTTCCAGTCTAAGAAAGATCTGACTGGCCCACAGCCAAGTCTGGAAGGACTTCAATCTCTCAGTCCTTTCACTGAGTGCAGACCTCGCGTCTTCTCTTCTGCATCTGTGCCTGCCGCTCTGAGGACTGGCCTGGGGAGTTGGGACTCACCCTCATCTCACATGCCCTTGATGATAAGGTCAACAAGGGCCATCTTTCCCAAAAGGCTCACAGCAATTTATCAGCTTCAATGACCAAAAATCATCATAAACAAGTCTTGGATATCTATGTTAAAGAACTATATTCACAGAACTAGGAATGGTCATCTGAAGTAGGAGTAGAGGAAAGTCAGGAAGTTAATGACTAAGAAAACTGACCTCAGGCCAATCATCTAAAACTCTAGAAGGAAAGCAGGCTGATTTAGGGCAGTCTGACAGCAGGCTGCATGGAGCAAACACCAGAATGAATAGAGGGGATATATTAAGGTCTTAAGAAAGATTAATATAAGCGAGACAAAATAGCAGGCTCAGGGGGTGGGGTAGAAGGATGATAGCAGGGTCCCATGACAAGCTCTCAAGTCCACTGCAATAAAACCAGAACCCCAGGTACTCAAACTGCAGTCAAAAGGTAGAGATTTGATCACAAAAAACAAGGTAGGGTGGAGCCCTTTTACTATAATCATGGTAGAAGATCGGTAACGTCAACAGCAAGGTTAACTTCTTGCTGAGTTATAGCTCCTTAAATTCTTCCTGGCAAAGACTAGAATGAATTCTGGCACCTGGGGAATTCTAAATGGGAAGAGTCAAGTAAAGCAAAGCAAATCCCTAGCCTCCTAGCCTCTATTTCAAAGGCTGTGTATGCCTTTAACTAGGCATCAGCAAACTTTGTCCATGAAGTACCAAACAGTATATGTTTTAGGGTTTGAGGGCCAAACAGTTCATTCCTTGTGGCAGCTACTCAGCTCTGCCATTGTACTGCGAATCAGCCACAGATAATATATAAACAAATGAGCACCGTTGTGCTCCAATAAAAATTTATTTTTGGATGTTGAAATGTGAATTTCACATAATTTTCACGTGTCATGGAATATTACTCTTTTATGAGTTTATTTTTCCCCCTGAATCACTTATAAAGATAAAAACCATTAGGATGGTTTACAGGCCATGCCAAAATAGGTGGCAGTCCAGATTTGGCCTGCAGCCCATAGGTCGCCAACCTCTGCATTAGATGACATAGTGCCTTAGTTTCCTGTGCAAAGGGCCTCGTTAGCTCCCCCCATCATTTGTAAAACAGGGAGCGGTGACAATTCCTCAGCTAAATAAATGACCACACCCTTGACACTTGACATAAAGTGCTCCCCAACGTACCTATTTCTCCCTCATTATTAATGGGAGGTGCAGTATAAGTAATGTCCACAACACTTTTGCGTGCTTCTTTGACCTTCATTTCAAAATGCTGTACAGTATCATCAAGAATGGCAGTATCAACATTTATGAAAACACATATGTACACAGTCAATTCCAGGTTACTAGCTATTTCAAACTCTCAAGTATTTTTATGATTTATTAAGTTATCCCTCCCTTCTTCTCCCCCCTTGGAATGATCTTCAATAATGCTAGCACAGTATAAATCTATACTATCACAAGCACAGTCATATTTTCCAGGAAATAAAGAATAATTTTCTCTTTACACGTGCTCATTTATTGGTCCTCTCATAAAACAAGACCAAGATTTGAAGGAAATCACCTTAGTCTGAAATCAGGTGATAAGTTGGTCAAGTCCAGTGATCAAGCCAGTGGGGTGGGGATGGGGAAACTACACTTAAGAGCTGAAACTCTGAAATTTTCCCTGTTTTTCCATAAATGAAAAAATTTTTTGTTTTCACAGTGGGTTTTTTTTTTTTTTTTGCATTTTAAAAACTTCCTATCAAAGTAACACATGCTTATTGGTGTGTATAGTAATTTCAAGCCTCTCCTCTCCATCCTCAATCCTTTTGGGTTCTTCCAAAATAATGCTTTAAAAAGCTCTGAGAGTCTGCTTCATGTAGTTATTCTTTGCTACTGTCATATTTCTCACTGTAATAAAGTATGAAAAGGTTAAAGCACTCATATCATCAGTCCTACCTAGAAATATACTTTTTCCAACCTAAGAGAATTAAAATCTAAATTTGGAAAGTGAGAGGTAGGAGAGAAAAAGAAAAGTAACCCTCTGCAAAAGAGATGCAAAATAAAAGGAAACAGGATTGAAACAAGAAGTGTCCCAAGATAAAAGAATTTTCTTGTTTGAAAATTCTGTACGGTTCATGCTTAATTATTCATACTAATGAAGGGCAGGAGACATACAAAAATGGATAAACCAATACCATTTATAATTCTACTGAAGGTCCAATAGGAGTTTCCAAAGTCTGAGGGTTTATGTCTTCTTTAAAATAATTTACAAAATAATCTTACAACAACCAAATGCATGTTGATACATTCGCTCTATTTGTAAACAGTTGGCAAAAATAATCTTCTCTAACACTACACAGATACCACTTGACTTCATTCTCAGCACAATAGTAGCTAAAAGAAAACTAGAAATTAAGTCAACATTATGCACAGATTAAACACAATGAAAATAATAACAGTAGCTACCATTTATTGGGCACTAACCATGTGCTATGTGATTTAAATACAATCTTCATTTAATCCACTCAAAGCCCTGTCAAGGAAGTAATATCTTGGTTTCTATTTTACAGATGGTAACATGTTTAAATTGCAATGGACCTGAAGGATGTTGAAGTTCTACTCCGTACTTTTATACAGAGGGAGAAACTGGATTCCAGAAAGCTGTCACTCGCCATGGGTCATAGCTCACCAACAAAGCTGTGGTTAGCAGAGCCCAGGTCTTTAGGGTCCACTTCCTTCCTGGCACAATCTTGTCTCCCAGAGACTTGCAGAGTGGACTTTATACAGATCCACAGTTGGGGTCTGCATCATGGCCATGTATTTTAGACACCAGAGCCGAGTAAACTAAATGTTCTTACCTCATTCATCAAATATTTATTGTGCACTTAACAATGTGTTAAACGTGGTTCTAAGAACTGTGGAGAGAACACTGAGCAAAATCCTGGCCCTCCTCTCATAATGTTTCCCTGGTTCACGTTTTCTGGGTGGAACTTTTGATATCCAAACTTCACAGAAAATATCTTTCAATGAAATATTTTTAGAATCAATATTTAGGAAATATTTTTCTAAAACTCAAATACAAGTTTTTCACAAAGTATTGTGCATGAACTTACAAGTTATATTGTGAAAGCCAGTATAAAACATCAAAATCCCATGTCAATATTTTGACAATCAGTATCAACCCAGGGGATGTGTGTCTGGGGTACCTCTTGCCCTAAAATGTGAGGCACTCCCGCATATAAGGCAACTGTTTGTTAACAATTAGATTCTCTGTCGGAAGCACAGAAAAGGATTTTTTTCCTGCATTTTACATTCTTCCATGATAGTTTTTTACTTTTATATAAATGTTTTAGTTACATGTTGGGAAACTGGTTATGGGTCTTGGGTTGACAAATAATGCATCACACGTTTTCCCACCACTTGTAATAATGGGAAATAGGTTTCCAGTTAACATTTTCACATGTGTTTTCCTGAAATGGATTATGAACATTAAAAGGGAAATGCCTAGTAGACAGAAAACCCCGCTGTGGTGGAGCTTACAATCTAGAGAAGAAAAAAGACAATTAACATGATAAATGAATATATTACATGGTATGTTAGATTGTGATAAGTATTAAAAAGAATAATTAAGCCAGGAGTGGGATAAGAGGTATGTGTATGTGTGGCAGGGATGAATGTGATTTTGGTTAGAGTTCTTAAGAAAGGCCTCACTGCAAAAGCGACCACTGAGTAAAAAACTTGAGTAAGGTGAAGAAGCCAACTACAGGTGTTAGTGAAGAACATTCCAGACAGAGAAACAAGTATAAAAAACATTCCTGTTGAATTTCAAGAACATCAGGTTGGAACTTGGCTGGAGGAAATAAAACAAGGGACAGAGTAAAAGATAATGAATTTGGAGAAGCAGGGGTAGGGGGTAGAGAGGAAGACATACAGAAATAATGATGGTGGTTACAATGGAAAATGACTGGTATTGAACCACTGTCAGTCCACCAAGGTATTTTCATTTTCTTTTTACTTTACCTAAGATAGCAGCCTTGCATATAAATCTTCCCCCATTTGCTTTCTTGAGAACTGTGTTTAATAAGAACAGTTAATTATGGGAAAGGTCTGTTTCATGGTCACAGTTATTACAACCACCAACCAAATCCCATGATACAAAGTTCCACTTGTGTGCCTATTTCTCATTTTCTAAACTTACATCTAGTACAGAAAGGCACACGGAATATGCCCTCCTCTGCTGAAGACCAACTTAACATGATACATTGAAACATGTTGACAGGAAGGATTCTGGAAACTCCCTCCCCTAGAACTGTTTAAAAATGGAATCTCTCTCCAAGGACAGGAGCCCCACCCAAAAGACAGAAGGTATGTGGACTTTGATGAGTCCTCTCAACACAGTGATTCTATTATTCCTCTCTAAGGGTCACTCGTAGAGGTAAATTATTTAATGATTATAAAGAGATGCTATTTTCTTCACAGGGAAATAATGTGCTACATAAATCATATATGGATTTCTGTCAAGTTGAAATGTTGCTCAAAACTATATACCTCCTAACCAGGTAGGTTTTTTTCTTTAAATACCAGAGGGCTGCTGTCATGAAATTTAATTTGATCCTGAAATGCTTAACAAAGACCAAGACATGAGGGAAGCAGAGGTCAGACCTAGACACATGGGCTGGGAAAAAGAATGATGATACAGATTCTGGTGACAGCTCTGTGCTGACACAGAAGCAGATGAGGAGAAAAACACAAACTTTGAAGGTGAAGCAGGAGGCTAACTCAAAGAGGGTAGGCTGAAAAAATGAAAAGCTTTTAAAATAGCATTTCCCAGGCAAGTGGTAGTGTGAATCATCTTTTGTGATGATACCAGGATGTTACTTTCTACTTAAGAAAGAAACATTCTTTGGGGTTAAAGAAAGGAGACCACCATTCGAAGAGTTTAAACAAGGAGAGGCAGGAAAAGCAGAAAGCCAATTGGAAACCTAGCCTGGAACAGAATTAAACATCACTGAATGTCTGATGACTTATTAAAACAATAAAACAGAAGTGATAATGGTGCCATTGGGAAAATCAATTTCACTGTATCTTCTCATCATTATATGCATTTTATTCTTAACTGGTAGAATCAAGATTTTATTTAAAACAACTTAAATATAACTAAGTTATATAACCTAGTCTTTTTTTTTAAGAGAAAAATGGAAAACTTCAATATATGAAATAGATGTAGTGCTAACATTTAAAGAAAAAATTTTTAAACAGAAACATGTTTTCCAACTGCAAATGTTGTAGATGGGAAAAAAAATGTTGATGGGGGTGGGGGGAGTCAGTCCCAATTTGGAACAGGGCCAAGGTCACTGATTGCCTCCCATTGCTTGGCAGATTCTAGAGTTTGAGCAGTTCTCAATGGGTTCTGATGCTAAGGAAGTCGTGGATGGGTATGGAATTCATCTTGTAGTCAGAGCCACTTTTTCTCTGGTGATTGGGAGTAAGAAGAAGAAAACTTCATTTACTGGGTTGCTCTATGTCAGGAGCTATCCTTATAAATAACTCAGGGAAATTATTCACGTGTTTCAGAACTCTGTAGAGCTAGGAATTGTGTAAGATAAAATATCCAGAAAGTTCTTAATCATAAGAATGAAGCCATATAATGCAGATACAGATGAAATTATACTTCCCATAGGGGAAATTCTTCTCTTACTGACAAAAGAGTTGAATAAGAAACTATACTTTGTGGGCTTCCCTGGTGTCACAGTGGTTGAAGAGTCCGCCTGCCGATGCAGGGGACACGGGTTCGTGCCCCGATCCGGGAAGATCCCACATGCCGCGGAGCGCCTGGGCCCATGAGCCATGGCCGCTAAGCCTGCGTGTCCGGGTGTCCGGAGCCTGTGCTCCGCAAACGAGAGAGGCCACAACAGTGAGAGGCCCACATACCGCAAAAAAAAAAAAAAAAAAGAAAAGAAACTATACTTTCTTAAACAGAAAAATAAAGATGTGTCCAACTGTGGAGTAGACAAGCCAAAAGGCATCACTACACTGCTTTGGTGAAGGGGTCTAAGAAATGGAGAAGGAATGAAAGGCACAGAAATTGAGAACTAGAAGGTGCTTACTCAGGCCAGATGGCACTGGTGCCCTTTGCTGCAGCAAATGATACTGCAATGTTTGCTGGAGGAAATGGACAATCTTGTTACAATGGAAAACACAGTTCGTAGAGTCAGTCTGACTAGAGCGGCCCCGGTGTCCCCTTTCCTGAGCTGTGAAGGTTTTAGCCACTGAGCCCTAAGGCTGCCCTCTTGTGCCTTAGCACTGAAACTAGCCTTAAGTTCAAGAGTCTGGAATGACAGGCAATTCTTTGGGCTCAACCTTATAAAAGAGGTGACATTTTATTAAAATATATGAAGATCACAAGAAAATGCATTCAAATTAGAATGTTGTATATGCCAAAGTATGAAGCAGACATTCAAAGAACCCAGAACTCTTACCTTTGAGAACTACTTCAGAGGTAACAAAGCTTAATCCTCTTATTTTCTTCTAAACTCATAAAAGGAGAAACTGAGGCGCTGAAAAATTCAAACACCCTGCAGGATAAATACGTAGCATGTGATAAAGAATGATTTGCTCACATTTTGGTTTATGGCAGCGTTAGAAAATAAAACCCAAATCTCTTCCTTTCAGTACCTTTTCCATCACATACCACACCTGTGCCCCCTCCTCCCAAATCCAAAGTGTCATGAGTATGATTCCATTCTCAGGTGTACCATTATTTAAATCTATGATTTAGGAAAAAGTAATTTTCCCCCTACCTTAACAGTGTGTCTTATATACCTCTTAAAAATTAAGGCATGTATCCTCTGGTTTAAAGCATCCATCCTTTCTGTTATTACAGCTAACTGGCAACCAAAACTAAACCATGAGCAAGGAATCCATATTAGTATTGCTTAAAAATAATTAAGTAGCAATAGATTATTTTCTTCTATAAATCCAGAAGTTGCCATACGATAGATCAGAACCTGTTATTTGAAGCTTCTGAAAAAATAAGTTACTATTGTCTTTATCTTTTTCTGAAATAGATGCAAGAAAATTTGGCCTATTTAGTGTATTTAGTCCACCCACAGGGCAACTGCAATCACTCCTCTCAAGGCCCAGCAGAGGAGCAGCCTCTGGGTAATGGATGGGGCAAGCCCACAGCTGGTTTGATAAACTAAAACCTTTCTATGCCAAGAGTAAAGAATATTTATCTCTGGGTATACCTCTGGGGTTTTCTCTCACCTCAAAGGAAAGTCAGTTGACAGAGAAACAAGGGAATTTTGCATGATACTATACATAGAGAATCCTAAGATGCTACCAGAAAACTACTAGAGCTAATCAATGAATTTGGTAAAGTAGCAGGATACAAAATTAATGCACAGAAGTCTCTTGCATTCCTATATACTAATGATGAAAAATCTGAAAGAGATATTAAGGAAACACTCCCATTTACCACTGCAACAAAAAGAATAAAATACCTAGGAATAAACCTACCTAAGGAGACAAAAGACCAGTATGCAGAAAACTATAAGACACTGATGAAAGAAATTAAAGATGATACAAACAAATGGAGAGATATACCATGCTCTTGGATTAGAAGAATCAGCATTGTGAAAATGACTATACTGCCCAAAGCAATCTACAGATTCAATGCAATCCCTATCAAACTAGCAATGGCATTTCCCACAGAACTAGAACAAAAAATTTCAGTTTGCATGGAAACACAAAAGACCCCCAAATAGCCAAAGCAATCTTAAGAAAAATGGAGCTGGAGGAATCAGGCTCCCTGACTTCAGACTATACTACAAAGCTATAGTAATCAAGACAGTATGGTACTGGCAGAAAAACAGAAATATAGATCAATGGAACATGATAGAAAGCCCAGAGATAAACCCATGCACATATGGTCACCTTATCTTTGATAAAGGAGGCAAGTATATACAATGGAGAAAAGAAATCCTCTTCAATAAGTGGTGCTGGGAAAACTGGACAGCTACACATAAAAAAAATGAAATTAGCACACTCCCTAATACCATACACAAAAATAAACTCAAAATGGATTAAAGACCTAAATGTAAAGCCAGACACTATAAAACTCTCTGAGGAAAACATCGGCAGAACATTCCATAACATAAATCACAGAAAGATCCTTTTTGACCCACCTCCTAGAGAAATGGAAATAAAAACAAAAATAAACAAATGGGACCTAATGAAACTTGAAAGCTTTTGCACAGCAGAGGAAACCATAAACAAGATGAAAGACAGCCGTCAGAATGGGAGAAAATATTTGCAAACGAAGCAACTGACAAAGGATTAATCTCCAAAATATACAAGCAGCTCATGCAACTCAATATCAAAAAAAAACAAACAACTCAATCCAAAAATGGGCAGAAGACCTAAATATACATTTCTCCAAAGAAGATATACAGATTGCCAACAAACACATCAAAGGATGCTCAACATCACTAATCATTAGAGAAACGCAAATCAAAACTACAATGAGGTATCACCTCACACCAGTCAGAATGGCCATCATCAAAAAGTCTACAAACAAGAAATGCTGGAGAGGGTGTGGAGAAAAGGGAACCCTCTTGCACTGTTGGTGGGAATGTAAATTGATACAGCCACTATGGAGAACAGTATGGAGGTTCCTTAAAAAACTAATAATAGAACTACCATGTGACCCAGCAATCCCACTACTGGGCATATACCCTGAGAAAACCATAATTCAAAAAGAGTCATGTACCACAATGCTCATTGCAGCTCTATTTACAACAGCCAGGATATGGAAGCTACCTAAGTGTCCACTGACAGAGGAATAGATAAAGAAGATGTGCCACATATATACAGTGGAATACTACTCAGCCATAAAAAGAAACGAAACTGAGTTATTTGTAGTGAGGTGGATGGACCCAGAATCTATCATACAGAGTGAAGTCAGAAAGAGAAAAACAAATACTATATGCTAACACATATACATGGAATCTAAAAAAAAAAAAGGTTCTGAAGAACCTAGGGGCAGGAGAAGAATAAAGACGCATTCATAGAGAATGGACTTGAGGACACGGAGTGGGAAGGGTAAGCTGGGACGAAGTGAGAGTGGCATGGGCATATATGCACTACCAAATGTAAAATAGATAGCTAGTGGGAAGCAGCTGCATAGCACAGGGAGATCAGCTTGGTGCTTTGTGACCACCTAGAGGGATGGGATAGGGAGGGTGGGCGGGAGATGCAAGAGGGAGGGGATATGGGGATATATGTATACATATAGCTGATTCACTTTGTTATACAGCAGAAACTAACACAACACTGTAAAGGAACTATACTCCAATGAAGATGTTAAAAAAAATAAGAAACAAGGGAAGTTCTGTATCAATGACTTGTTGATATTATTCCCAGTCTCGGCAATCTATAAGCCATTAAGTTGTTAGAAATTACACGTGTGTGTGCTCCTTGATGCCACACTGAACTATGAGGTAAATAACAGAAGAGTCCAATATCTGTGTTGTTTCAATTAACTCTAAAACCCACACATAATTTTTAAATCAAGGAAGGACTACTTCATTATTTTAAATAGCATCCTACTTTTCTCCTTGAAAAAAACCTTACTGTCTCCCTTTTCATTGCAAATGTTGTCTCTATTATCCATAAGTTTTATGGCTTTTCCCCCTAAGTTAGATACACTATCCTTTAAACTATATTTTTATAATATATTTGTGTTATATTTTTATTAAGTATTATGGAAAATCAGTTTTTCCTATGATGTTTAATCTAAATTAACCATGACATTCATATTGATTTTTCTCTTTAAATTCATAAGATAGCAGCAGCCAAAACCATTGCTATATATAACTACATATATATATATATATTATTAAAACTTGAAGTAAAGTCACTTTAAAGAAACTTTTGGCAATCGTATTTGAGTGTATCTAATGTGCTGGCTCATTTTCCTCTAATTAGAAACAGTGGGAAAATCCTTAGGGGGGAATTACTATGGATGACAAGATGTGATTTTGCTTTGGTAATCCAAGCCTTGTCTTCTCAATTAATTATAACCATGCTGGGGAAAGTATGACTCCTGAAGCAATTAACATACTCTTTGGACAAGAAGAGTAAAGAAATCAGCAAAATTATGGGGACTGTGGGACCTAACACAGAGAGGAACTACTTATGAGTCAATGTTCTGAAAACAAAATGTATTAAGGTGAGAGGAAATAGTTCTGATTTATAGACAGTTACAGAACAAATTGTTATACCAACAAAAGTGGTTTTAAACATTTTATCAGAAAAAAAATTTTTAATAAGAGAAGGCTGTTGAGAAAGGGAAAATAAGGGGCTTACAGTTTGTGTCTGTACCCAAAGGAAGACATAATTCCTGCATCTTAGGTCACCTCCAGTGCAGGTAAGGTCAGAAGATCAAATGTTCTAGGTCCTAATCCTGACTCCATCACTTACTATTTATGTATCTTTGAGAAAGTTATTTAAACATCTTTACTCAGTTTCCTCATCTGTAAGATGAGAATAACATTAATATTTGCCTGTCAGGGTTGTTGTGAGAATTAAATGAGGTAACCTATGTAAAGCATTTGTAACGGTGTCTGGCCTATAATCAGTGCTATAGGAAAGTAGTCACTACATTGCCCCTGATTATAATTTCTGCAAATTAGAAATTATATCAGAATTTATATCAGAAATTATAATTTAGATTAATTTAGATTAAACAACTCATGTCTTGCTCCTTCCTCCCCATCACCCACTCTGTTTCACTAACCTAGGTCTCCCAAGATGTACTTTGCTCTTCTGACTCTAGGTGTATTCATTTCCTAGGGCTGCCATGACAATGCCACAAACTGGGTGGTTTAACACATCAGGAATTTATTGTCTCAGAGTTCTAGAGACTAGAGGTCTGAAATGAAGGGATAAGCAGGGTTGGTTCCTTCTGAGGACCTGAGGGAGAATCTGCTCTATGCCTCTCCCCCAGTTTCTGATTGTTCCTGTAATTCCTGGCTTTCCTTGGCTTGTTGATACAGCGCTCCTATCTCTGCCTCTGTCATCACGTCATCACAGGGCATTCTTCCCGTTTGTGTCTATGTCCAAATTTTCCTCTTCTTACAGGGACACTAGTCATTGGATTAGGACCCACTCTAATCCAGTATGACCTCCTTTTAGCTTGATTACATTTTCAAAGATGCTATTTCCAAATAAGTTCACATTCACAGGGACCAGTGGTTAGGACTCGTGTATATATAAAGATGTAGGAGGACACAATTCAACACACAACACTAGGTTTTGGCTCAAACAGATTCCCATTCTTGACATTCTCTCCTTCTCATCTGCATTTTGTATTTCTGTTTTTCCCATCCTTCATAGTTGACTTAGTTTTAAAAGCAGCCCCAACTACTATTGCAATCTCTCCTCATGTTGCCATGCAGTTGAGAACTCAGTTTCTGATCTCTGAGTTCTGCCTGCCAAGCTAGACTCTGAGCTATTAAACAGCAAGCGAATCTTAGGACACTCCCCCTTCCCCATGGTACCAGCACTCCTCTGGGCAGAGAGAGGGCCCTTTATAAATATTATTGATGGGTTTATTACTCTGTTAGTTTAATAAATGTACCTACTTGTATTGTCTCTATTTATGAAATAATTTGGGAGATGAAGCAACAACATATTCAAGTTCTGTCTTATTTATGATGTTCATTAGACCACGGAAATTAGCTTGAAAGTACTTTTCTAAGCCATGTTAATAAAAAGCATATAGTCTTTGGTCCTTGTTCAAAAGCAAGTTAAAATCTAGTTGGGTAGAATAGAACAATTAGAGGGAACGAAATCTTTATGTGTTCTGGCATTATGTAATGATAGACTACATTTATGAATTCTGACACTGAAATGGCTAGAAAATAAGGCAACATATGATAAGAGGTTAATTACGTTGGACAAACTACAAGGGCAAAATAGAAAAGAAATCAAAGTTTTAAACATTAAACTGCTTTTAGATATCTTGTGGATTTGAGGGGAGGTTAATTTCCTTTTGTTTAACTCACAAAACTGATGTTTGATGTCATTTAATTACTTGACAATTAGAATAATGTCTTACCATTTAAGGTGTTTGAAGTCTGGGTCTAATCCATTCACAGAGTAAGCCACAGAAAGCTGTTTGCTTACCTAAATGTCACATAATAAACATCACAGACCCTGCAAAGACCTTAACACAAAGTAGTTCCTCTTCTCTCTGGCTATAGCAGAACTTGAAATCTCAGGACCAGAAGAAATCTCCCAACTGTTACCTCTTAGGGGTGCTCTGACTAAAGAATTTCAGCTCGCATATTACAGCTGAAAGATGTCTGTCAGACGTTTCCGCTCATTGGTCCTAGTTCTGTTGGACCACATGAGACCAAATTTAATCCCTCTCCCACATGACAGCCCTTCAAAGTGCTGAAAGCAGTGATCAGTCTCACTGCGTTTTCCCTCTCTCTAGCTTAAGCTGTATAACATGTCATCAAGACTCTTTTCCTGCTGATCACGCTCGCCTGTGTGTGCCCCACCTTGCCTATCACCCTGTTAAAGGGTGATGCCCAGAACTGAATAAAACGTCAGGTGTCCACTGACAGCCACAGCATATTTATAGCAATAATGTCCCACAAACACGTCTTGTCTCTTTTCTGTCCCTCTCCAGGGTGAATCCAGGTCTTTACTGAAGAGAAATTACTTTAATTAGCCTCCTTACTGAACCACTTACCACTATAATCCTCATTGCCTTTCTACTTCCTTCATAATAAAATTGTGATATAGGATAGTAGCACCGACATTAAGGATTTCTGGAGGCCCTCTATTTTCTGCACAAACATTAATAAAGTTCAATTCCTTAGGAAGACATAAGAATCTCAACAAGTATCAATTTGGCGTCATTTCCGGCTCATTTTCTGTCATCTTTCTCCCCACTTGTTATGGAGTGAATTGTATCCTCCCCCCCCCCAAATTCATAGGCTGAAATCCTAACCTCAGAATGTGACCTTATTTGGAAATAAGGTTGTTGCACCTGTAACTGGTGAAGATGAAGTCATTAGAGTGGACTGTAATCCAATATGACTGGTGTTCTTATAAAGAGGGGAAAGATGGACACAGACACACGCAGGGAGAATGCCGTGTGAAACTGAAGGTAATTACCTAAAAGCCAAAGGAAAGAACTATAACAGATTCCTCCCTTACAGTTCTCAGACGGAACTAACCCTGCTGACCACCTTGATTTCAGACTTCTAGCCTCAAGAATTATGAGACAACAAATTTCTTTGGTTTAAGCAATCCCGTTTACGGTACTTTGTTATGGCAGCCCTGGCAAACTAATGCACCACTTCTTATCCACTCTCCACCAAAAAGCCCTAAGCTCCAATGAATGAAAATGTGAAGAAATATTCACTTGTTAACTTTCGATATCTAAGATGCAATCCCCCAAATTAGTTTAAAACAACAACCATCTCTTTAGCTCATGATTCCGTAGATTGGTAAATTGAGCTGGGCTCACTTATGCATCAAAGGTCCGTTGGTGGTCATCTGGGGCTGGCTGGTCTCTAATGGTCTCAGCTGGCACATTCAGGAATGATGGGACCTCTCTTCACATGGTCTCTTATCCTCCAGCAGGCTGGCCCCCAGGAGTTCACATGTTCCAATGTGAAGGAACATCTCAAGTCTCCTCCTGCATCCCATTTGCTACAATCTCATTGGTCAAAGCAAATCATGAAAGCGGGCCAAATTCACAGGGTGGGGAAATAGACCACCTCTTTACGGGAGGAATGCAAAGTCTCACTGTAAGGCTGTGGATACAGGGCAGAACAGAACATGCAACGATTTTAGCAACTGCCTCATTCATTCACTCATTACTGATTCTTATTGTGAGCCCCACAGAAGGTATGAGGCTCCATGAGAATGGTACTTAAAAGACACACACTTTAAAAAAAGCAGACACACTCCCTGCCTTGATGTCCCATACTAGCTGAGGTGACATTTAACATGAGAAAATTGTTAAATATTTCAGGTGAAAGGGTAAATTGAGTATCCTACAGCAAGTAAATATAATCAATATGCAGAAAGTAAAAAGCAGAGCCTGGAGAGAAGATATAGCTTCTAGTTGAATGGTTCTCAAACAGGAGTAATTTTGTCCTCCCTGGAAATATTTTGTTACAACTAGGAGACAGGGAGGTGCTACCGGCACCTAGTGGGTAGAGGCCATGGATGTTGTTAAACATCCTAGAATACACAAGACAGCCCCACAGCAAGGAATTCTCCAGCCCCAAATGTTATTATTTCTGTGGTTTAAAAACCCCATTTTGGGGGAACTTCCCTGGCAGTCCAGTGGTTAAGACTTTGCCTTCCAATGCACAGGGTGCGGGTTCAATCCCTGGTTGGGGATCTAAGATCCCACGTGCCTCGTGGCCAAAAACCCGAAACATAAAACAGAAGCAATATTGTAGCAAATTTAATAAAGACTTTAAATATGGTCCACATCAAAAAAATCTTTAAATAAAATAAAAACCCCATTTTAGCCTGAAGATTCTAACCAATGCCAGCAAGCCTGGGAATAATGGCTTCTACTCTCCTTACTGTCACCCCCTTTTACTTGAAAGTACCAGGAGAAATAAAAGCATTTCTTCAGCCCCTATGGGCAGGCAGCTCCTCTCTGTAGGGACACAAAGATAAGAATGACTGTCTTGCCTTCCAGGAGTCCAGAGTCCAGGAGGAATAGGCACCTGTCTGAACCTCTGGTTCATATCATAGCTGCTCAGTGATGCGTGTGCCTCTCATTAGGCTACATTCTTCTGTAGGAGAGACCTCCTCTTATTCATCTCCGAATCCTCTGGGTCTGCAAATGTTGTTAAATAAAGCACGTGAGGGGCAAATCGTAAGGAGTGCTTCACTGGCGTCACCATGTTGTCAAATCAGTGAGGTATCAGGGATGCGCGAAGGAGCGTAGAAATGGGTTGCCGCCTCCACACTCATGCATCTCACATCTGGCACCACCACGTATTCCTAATGAAAGGAAAACTGGCATTGCTGTTTTCTTCATGCAGAATTAAAACTCAAGGAGGTATCTGTATCAATCACCAAATCTACTTCTCTAGGAAAGCCTGGTCTTTTAGGTGACTGCCCAGTGCCCTTTAAGGCAATCACTATTTTTAAGTCACTAAATATGTGTATCTAATATTAGATTTGTGACTTTTTTCATTTGAAGTCTTTCCTCTCTTTTTTCAATGGTTAATGTGCCTAAAAAATGTTTTTTACTATTTGCTTGAATAAACAACCTTCTAACATGTTGCTCCCACATAGTTTAATAGTCATCAAAAAGCTGTCATTTAAAAATACCTCCTACAGTGTACAAATATCTGGCCTACCCGCTTAGCATCTGAAATAAGTAGTAATTATCTAGACTGTTTTGGTGTGATATTGGGTGACAGCTTAAAACCCCAGGCTCTTTTCCCAAACCTGGCTGCTCTTCGTTACTGAGCAGAATTCACTCGATGGGAACTTGAGTTTTAGTCCAGCATCCTCTCACCATCCCAAATTCATAATTAAGTGCTTGGCACTGCTTAGCCACATATGAAGTCAAATCAGAAAAACTAAAAATGGGGCTTCCCTGGGGGCTCAGAGGTTAAGAATCCGCCTGCCAATGCAGGGGACACGGGTTCATGCCCTGGTCCAGGAAGATCCCACATGTCACGGAGCAACTAAGCCCATGTGCCACAACTACTGAGCCTGCGCTCTAGAGCCCACGAGCCACAACTTCTGAGCCTGCGAGCCACAGCTACTAAGCCCGTGTGCCGCAACTACTGAAGCCCACGCTCCTAGAGCCCGTGCTCTGCAAGAAGCCACCGCAATGAGAAGCCCGCGCACCGCAGTGAAGAGTGGCCCTCGCTCACTGCCAACTAGAGAAAGCCCGCGTGCAGCAATGAAGACCCAACGCAGCCAAAAATAAAGAAATAAAAATTTATTTAAAAAAAAAAAAACTAAAAATGGTTCTGGGTATTGGACGTGAGAAAGGCAAGAAAATGTTGCAGTTTGGATTCTGAGATTCTCACATCCTGGAATTAAAAACTGTTTAAAAAGTGTCCAAATGAGGTGACACGGAGAAGACTGAAGCTTTGCTAAAGACACTTTCATGAGGCATTTGTGCAGGTTCCCCAATGAGGCTGCTTTTGGTATCACTTCCCTGATCTCTCTGGGATGGAATCTCGTTGGAATAACAATGAGACACCATAGGCAAGTCTCAATCCACAAAGTACCATAAATGGGATGTTCCCATTTATGACACAGACTGGCTATTTACCAAACCTTCTTCCTCTTCCTCTGCGACCTACAGAAGGTCTGCATTTCTCAGCTTCCCTGGGAGGGGAGGGGCATACCAGGTCCCAGCTAATGGAATGTGACCTGTGACGATAGAGCCCCTGTGCCATGATCCATGGTTTCTCCCCCTCTGCTGGCTTGACGCAGATAAGCACAGTCACCTCGGAAGCCCACGTTAAGGAGGGTAGAGCCAAATGACCGACAGGGCCTAGATTTCCAAAGTATTGCCGGGAGCAGTGCTTCCAGATGACATGAACACTCATTTTAGACGTCTATGGAAGTCCTATAGAAATAAACTGTTGTTCCAAGTTACTGAGGTTAGGGGGTTTATCTGCCGTAGCAGCTACCACTGTCTTAACTAATATACCATCTCTCTCACAATCTCTCACTAGAGAGATTAAGGGGAAAGGGAGATTTACAAAGGGGAGCAATATTCAGCAGGGGATTTACTTATTCATTTTTTTCAACAAATACGAAGATTCCTCTGCGTGTTATTATTTTAGGAACGAGAGATGGAGTAAGGAGCAAAACAAAAACATATCTATCTACACAGAGCTTCCCTTCTAACAGAGGGAAAGGAGACAATGAGATATATAAGTAAAATATCTAGCATCTCAGAGAGTACGTGTGTGCAATGAAAAATATCAAAGGGAGAGAACGAGTCCGATAGGAGAGAGCAGTGGGTAGGAATGTGACCGACTCTGATGGAACCACACCTAAGAGTCCGAGTGACATGCAGGGCCACTGCCTTACAAAGGGGAAAAGGCATAACGGGGATGACCTTGATGGTACAGGGCAGGCGGGAGTGGTTGTGAGACTACAAGGTTAGGGGTGTGGCAGGACCAAACAGAGTTTCCAGGATGCATCTTTCCATTTGGCTCCCCCCAGAATACAGCATTCTATAAGCATGTTGTACCTTTAATAGCAAGGGACAAAATATATGCTTATATGCAACACAGATTTGCAAGCAGGAAAAGTGAAAAGAAACTGAGAGCATTAAGTCTATCCAATATGTTTACCTTCTACTTTTGCCCATCCACATGAGAGAGAGCTGAAAACTATATAGAACTGAAGGGCAAAAATTTTCAAAGGAAAATATAATTAGAATTCAGAACTACATTAAAAATAACACAGTGATGGCAACACATTTGTCACAGTTTCTACTGATCACAAGAAAAGAATTAAGGTCAGAAGCAAAAGAAAGAGATGATGCTTAATATTCATGTACACCTTGCTTTAGGAAAACCAAATACATAAAAACCTAATTCAACAAATCAGATAACTTACAGAGTCATTTTTCATGTTAAAAATAAAGGGACTTACGGCTCTAGAAGAGTTACTTTATGATTACTTTAAATACAGAATTAATTTTCAGTGGGTATCTATCCCAAACATATAAAAGCTTGCCAAGCCAAGAACCTTTCTAAACCAAAAATGAATCCTTCTTAGTATGAGACATTTAATAATTTGGAAAACCATTGAACAGAAACACATTCCATAACCAACCATACACATTTGTCTCATGTAAGGACACTATACGTAGAAACGTATTTTCTCAATTTTTTGCAGGGCATGGTTATTGTAGATATTCACAGAATATGGTAAAGTGAATATTCTCAAACATTTTAATAAATATGTACCATGTGAAATATGCAATTCTCAATTGTAAGAGCAATTACTGGAAACTACACTCTTGGTTGGGAACAGCCATTATCATCCGATATTCCAACCAATAGGAACAAAGTAAAGTCAACCAAAGAACTGAGTGATGCTGTGATTATAAATCAACTGGACACACTACAGAATAGAGATGTGTACAGAATAGAGATGTGTACAGAATAGAGATGTGTACCAGCTGTGAAGCCTACAGCTATGAACTAAAGTCGAAGATGAGGTAGCATTTTATGAGCAACAGAAATAAACTAAAAATTAAATTGTTTGTGGCTAATGATTAAAAATAAAATACTAAAGTAAAATCCATTGAAAATGTACACAAAATAAAGTGAAAAACACAACTTCTGGGGTTTTGCTCGGGGGCTGCCATAATGTAAAAAGGAAGGAGGGGAGGGGAGAGACCAGGCAGACCCTGGCTTGTGGCCGAACTCTTTCAACTAGAGAATCTCCGCTTAGCCTGTCATTAAAATTAGAATTCAGTATAAATCTGAAAAATGTTTTTCTGCTAAAATTGTTTTATAAATGCTTTTTAGAGTTGTATAAAATAATTATAATTTTTTAATGAGTATGATTTGACCATACTTATATTACAGGAGAAAAAAATCCCAGAAAAATAAAGTTATTGTCCCAGGATTTCCCAGCTAATTAATGCTAACCCAAGTCTCCAGATTGCTAAATCTGATACACTTGTATGATAGTGGTGCTCTCAATAATACATATACTAGAATCCATAGCATATATTAGAAAAAGAGATTACAAAGAATTACTGTCACAGAAAAAAAATTCATAGGGTGTTTCTTGGCATTTACAGTAAGAGATGAAAACTTATGTCCACACAAAAACCTGTGTACAGGGCTTCGCTGGTGGCGCTGTGGTTGAGAGTCTGCTTGCCGATGCAGGGTACACAGGTTCGAGCCCCGGTCCGGGAAGATCCCACATGCCGCGGAGCGGCTGGGCCCGTGAGCCATGGCCGCTGGGCCTGCACGTCCGGAGCCTGAGCTCCGCTACGGGAGAGGCCACGGCGGTGAGAGGCCTGCGTACCGCAAAAAGAAAAAACCTGTGCACAAATGTGAATGGCAACTTTATTCATAACTGTCAAAATGTTAGGAAAGGAAAGACCTGAATGCAAGGAAAGACCTGAATCATTTGCTCTCAAAAAGTGCCACTAGTTTATATGTGGTCACAAAGCAACATGTAATTCTATGCACTTCCTTTGCTGACACAAGGATGACTGGTCAGACGTGAAAGTACTGCTATTGTAGGTGGGATAGGAATTTTTATTACTGTTCCAGCAGTTTGGATTTAATAGCACCTAAACTCAAATTTACTGCACAGGATAAATTAAGTATTTACTGCATCCTTCCTTTATAATTGATTTCATAATGATTTTACTTCCTATGAAGAACAAGTTGAAGTATTTCATTTTTTAAGCAACCACAGAGCAATTCCTTTTCGGGCCTAGATGCTCTTTGTCTTTTCCTTCCGCCCTCAACAAATGCCACTTGATAAGGATATTTCTCCCCAAAGAGTTAGAATTACAGAAATCTGTTACTTGGAGGCAAGATTTACTTTCAAGTGTAGTGGAGGTCTGGGCTCTAGCCTGAAAGAGGAGAAAGCTGATATAATGGGATAAAAGGCTCTTAGGACCCCACCTCCAGATGGGTCATAATGTTACATTATTTGGGCGTAGTCGTCTTCTCTGAAATGAAGTTGTAAAATGTTCTAGATGTGAACACTTGCTGGACTCTCCTACCACAAATAAATATACAGAAGGAATTTTTTTAAAAAGGAGCCTCAACAGTTCTTCGTGGCTAACATGTAAAAGAACAGTCCAAATGACAATTTTTTTTAATCAAGAAATTAGTTTGATACAACTTGAGATCAACTAAAAAAGCTTATTGTCAAGATTTGTCTTTTATTTTAAAACAAAGGTCAATTTGAAATACATCATTCTTGGGCTTCCCTGGTGGCACAGTGGTTAAGAATCCGCCTGCCAACGCAGGGGACACGGGTTCAAGCCCTGATCCGGGAAGATCCCACGTGCTGCGGAGCAACGAAGCCCGTGTGCCACAACTACTGCGCTTGCGCTCTAGAGCCCGCAAGCCATAACTACTGAGCCCGTGTGCCACAACTACTTAAGCCCACGCGCCTAGAGCCCGTGCTCCGCAGCAAGAGAAGCCACCACAATGAGAAGCCCACACACCGCAAGGAAGAGTAGCCCCACTTGCCGCAACTAGAGGAAACCCACATGCAGCAACAAAGACCCAATGTAGCCAAAAATATATAAATTAAATAAATTTTAAAAAGAAATACATTCTTTTATTTTCAGTATTATTCTTAAAACAGATTAAGTCCAAATTTGAAAATCGGGGTAGCTATACCTTTATTTTAAAGATTGATCCTGGATGGGCAGATAGCTTTCACTGGTATTGTTGATAGAGAATAATGTGATAAAAATGACATTTTAATATGTTATAAAAAATTATCAGTATCAAATATGCTATATACTGCCAGAGACAGTATTATTAGAAATCTTCTGTTTCTTTAATGAATGCCTAATAAGCTATCAAAACCAAACTCATAAGTGTATACTTAAATGTTTCAAAGTAATACAACAGCTGCAGAAAATTTAGTCAGACGGCTAAAGGATTATTTCTTCTAAAGCTCACCTCCAGTCATAACTATGAGAATGTTAATTTCTCAAACCAACAAACAAGACCGTAAGTGGACTCATCAGTATATTTAGGATTTTAATAACATTCAGAATACCCCCACCACTATGAACACACAACCAGTACATTCCCTATATTGCTCTATTACTATTATAACACAATGAATCAAATTCTAGGGATATGAAAGTAAAGTTAAGAGATACAAACACAGACCTGCTGTAGGTGCATGCAGCTTTTCGCTATTGCGACGAAGCATCCCCAGAAAAATAAAACAGCTTGATTATTCAGAGGCCATCACATCAAAACAATTATCCACGTGGATGACACAAATAAGAATATTGATTTCAGATGTTTTATAACCATATGTAGCTCAGCTCTATATCCTTCGAGGTTTGAGGTCAACCAATACAGCATTAGGAAATAACACAAAGGACTAAACTGATGCAGGGTTATTAGTCCATTCCTGGAGAAGAATACTCGCTCACTCAGATGCATGCCCTTTCCTCCTGAATCACTACTTCCCTATTCTACAGAATAGGACTTTGTTTTAGGAGAAGCAGAGTTTGTAGATTTCTTCTTTGTGTTGTGTTTTGTTCTCACTGTTCCTTTTCATTGACATCCCCCTTGTTTAACATCTTTCTAAGCCTGATTTGGGTTCATGATCATTTTATCATTTATTTGTGTTGCTTTTTGATTGCTATCTTTCAACTATTCCTCTCTCTTTGTCTGACTTTCTTCTCCTTTTGTTGGCTACCAGAAGATGTAAAACAATTTAGTCTAGTTTACCTAGGGGTTTTTTTAAAAGAGATTTTGTTCTATCTCAATTGTCTCTCTTTTCTTATACTTTTCATATAGTAGTCTGGGCCCTGCAAGAAGCAGATGCCAAGACAAGATTAAATGATGTGCAAACACTGCATTAGGGGAAATGACTGTACGAAAGGGGGAGCCAGGTAGGATTGGGAGAGCCATCAGACCGCTATGCAAGGCTGATCTCAGCTAAGGAGAGAAGGCTGGGGGAAGCATCCTAGACTTCCATGGAGTGTAAGGTAGGATCTGAATCAGTAGCACCTACAGCTCTGCAGAAGTGCTAGCCCTTAGCAGGGGAGGGTGGGTCACCACTGCATACCCAGAGAATCTAAAATACGTTGTAGCATAAACATCCCCAGAGATATCCATCCAAATCTCTCCTCCTGTCATTCAGGTTCCTAGATTTCCCCCACTATAGCCCTGGCATTCCATGAAAGACCTGCCGCCTCTGAACATTCAATTGTCTCTGAGCTCTGAGACTGCAAAAATTAGTTCTTCAGTCTGCTACATCTGCCCTTCCCCTACAAGGAATAAGGGCATCTCGATATGCTACCTTGAAAGTTCCCTGGTTATTACACTTAGCCTACTTGCTAACAGTTCTCAGTCTCTCATTATTCTTATCCAGGGTTTCAATACAACTTAGCAGCACACAATCAACTCCTGTGGTATGTAGGCATTATATGGTCTCAAGGTACCAGCAGAATTGGGCCTTTGTTGCCTATAGCAAAGTTCTCAGTAAGACAGCCTTTTTTTTTTTTTAAGAGGACCATTTTTTTAAAGTCTTTATTGAATTTGTTACAATATTATTTCTGTTTTATGTTTTGGTTTTTTGGCCACGAGGCATGTGGGACCTTTGCTCCTCGACCAGGAATCCAACCTGCACCCCTGCATTGGAAGGTGAAGTCTTAACCACTGGACCACCAGGAAAGTCCCAACACAGCCTTATATTAATATTCTCTGTCTCATTTTCTCTACTCAATCACTATTTCCTGGAGATACTCCTCCCAAAGTAGTTACCTGTACCCAAGTCCTATTTCAGGATCTACTTTCAGAAGAATTCAAATTAAGGCAGTTGGTTCCTAGAATGTCCTGGGAGAACAGACCCTCAGAATGGAATTCTAGACCTAAATCACTCCCCAGACAAATAAGAACATCTATTAAATGCTAGTGGTGATAACTAGGGGTGGGCTGTAGCATCTCAGAAACTAAGACTCTGATCACAGTGGAGGAAGAAGCATGTGGTTGGACAGTAGTGCTATCACTTGAAATAGCATGGGGGCAACAGTACAGACTCATATGGAGTGTGCAGTTGGCTGGCTTTTGTTGCCTTGGAAGAAAGAGACCTGTAAGAATGCAAAGACTTAAAATATCCAGTGTCTCTCTCTTCTATTCATCTGAATGACACTGAAAAGTGAAAACAGAATAGAGTGAATGTAAAAACTAGAAGCTGATCTCAGAGTTTCTGGCATTGATCTGCTGTATGGACTTCCTTGTGACTCAGTATGAGGCTGGAGAGGATGTACCAGTCAAAATAATGGACAGAAAACAAACCATTCCAAAGTGACCAAGGGCAGCCTAGAAATGCAGAGGAGACTTTGCAGGGAGTATCTCAATCAATGGGGATGGCAGCTGTGGGCAAATACTCAGACTCCCATTTTTCACACAAACATTTCTTGGAGGTGTTCTCTTTGCTTCACAGAGGTTCTGGTGAAATAGAGCCCATCCTGGCCCATAGCAGTGACATCAGTAACGCACCAATTTTTCCTGTCATGCTCTACACCTTCCCTCTTTCCTGCTACTTGTGGTCACCTCCCAAATAAATTACATGTAATCAAGTCCTGGTCGCAGGCTTTGCTTTCAGAGGAACCAAAACGAAGACAGAGTGGACCAGTGCTAGCTTCTGGTACTGTGAAAGCCTACATGATCAGACAACTCTGAGGAGGTCTGAGCCTAAGGAACTGTGCCCAGGGAACACCACGCAAGTCCAGAGTCCTCAGTAATACCTGCATCAGTACAGATAATGTTGACAGAGCATGCCTGACACGGAAAACGCTTTTGGATTTTGCATTTCATGTCTGCCATTTTTCCTCAGCTCTAATGCTTTCACCTGATTCTAGGTTTCTGAATCTTGTTTAGCTACACAATCTAGTGGTTGTTAAAAATTCCTACAAGAGCAAGATAAAAGCAGTGCTCAATTGCCAAAAAATTAAAAATTAAAAAATGAAGGACTGGGCTGATTATTGAGTTAGAGATTTAATCAAAGGGGACCATTATAGGGCTCCAGGTATCAGAACAGATACTAGGTAGAGATGTGGACAAGGGAACAAAATGGAAGCTTTATTATTAGAATCAGACCTCAACTTAAGAATCATGTTTACAATAATGTTACCTTGAGAACTCATCCCTGACAGCATCCATTCCAAACCCTGAAACGTGGTTGCGCCCAGCCATGAAGTCACCAGGAAGGGGGTATGGAATTTACATGGTCCTGTCAGCACCTGAGCCGACTTCACAACTTGAGAACTGTTGTGACGTTCCTTAGAAGATTCTGCCCTCAAAGTAGGAATGAAACCAGAATCAAACAACCCTGCACTAATTTTAGAGAGAAGTTAAAAATTGTTCTATGAATTAAGTTTCAGAAATATCTCCTTTTATTCTCTCATTTGTAGATTAGTGAATCAGACTCATTATCTAGAACTAATTTCTCTTTATTTTATATGTTATCAATAAATTTTTAAGAATGTGTGTTATAGACACTTATGACAGTATTTATACCCATTGTTTTCTCAGGGTCCTCTTCCCTTTCTTGATCAAGGTCAGTATTAGCCTAATTTTTTTCATAGAAGAAAAACTTTGTCTAGTAAGTCATCAAAAAAATCTACAAACAATAAATGCTGGAGAGGGTGTGGAGAAAAGAGAACCTTCCTACACTGTTGGTGGGAATGTAAATTGGTACAGCCATTATGGAGAACAGTATGGAGGTTCCTTAAGAAAACCACAAATAGAGCTACCATATGATCCAGCAGTCCCACTCCTAGGCATATATCTTAAGAAAACCATAATTTGAAAAGGTAAATCATCACTCTGATCTACTTTCTCTTCAGCACACCCGAAGTTTCTTTCATAAACTTCACCTGAACATGAGTATGCTAAATATTATATCTGCATTTATAATTACTTTACACTATGTTGGAACCTGGTTTTAAACATCTTTTTATACATTAATTCTTTTTTTTTTTTTTTTTTTTTTGCGGTATGCGGGCCTCTCACTGTTGTGGCCTCTCCCGTTGCGGAGCACAGGCTCTGGACGCACAGGCCCAGCGGCCATGGCTCACGGGCCCAGCCACTCGGCGGCATGTGGGATCCTTCCGGACCGGGGCACGAACCCATGTCCCCTGCATCGGCAGGTGGACTCTCAACCACTGCGCCACCAGGGAAGCCCCATTAATTCATTTTTCATTTATATTCTTAAAAAAACTTATTTTAGTGCTGCCTCACCCACACCTGTCTTCATTGCTCAGGTTATATCCCTACTACCCTTGTTCATTTAGTCGCAGCTTAATGTCCTATGTCACACTGTCACTTACATTCTAATCATATGTCAAAGCAATGGCACCAATACTATGGCCCCCTTCCTGACAGATACATTTGTGGGCTCAATCACCTTTGAAATGTGCCCATAAAACTTCAAACGTTAAAAAATGTATATTCACAAACTCACATAAATTATTCTTTAGTGAAGCTGAGACCTGTATGCAATGATTTAATGTTACATTGTTCATCTATGGGAAACTTGTCTCAATTATTTAGGCACTGACCTGGCTGGAATCATGCCAGTGCTAATGTTTCCCTTGTAAACAATTCCAGCGTAAACAAGTCACTTATGGAGATGGAAGTAGAGCCTCGCAGTAATCATGACCGTCTTCATCCAAACCCATTTATAATGTTGCTATCCGATACTGTGTTGGAAACCAGAAGAAGCAAGTTTTAGACTTGCTAATAGACCTGCCACAGGCCATCCTAGGAAATAATCATCCTTAGGAGCCAGAGAATAATAGGTGAAGTTGAGAAAAAGAAAGAAGCAAGGCTAAGGGATGCTTATTCTACAAATTGACAGATAAAGTTTAAAGTCTGAAGTTAGGTATTAAAGCCAAACGTGAGTTAATAAGGGTCGAGGGTCATGGAAGCAACGATTATTAGAGCAGGGCCCTACAGAAGAGCCTGTGTCATTAATGAAATGAAATGAAATGCAAAACGCACAGACTCAGAAAGATGGCAACTTGATTTGCAAGAGGAGGGCAAACATATCTGAAGATCAGAGAATTCAAGGACTGGAAGCAGAGTTAATGGGGGAACTAGCAGAACGGCTATGTAAGAACAACACAGATACCCGGCCACCGGGTGACTGGGGCAGCAGGAAGGCAACACTTTCATACATAGTCAACTGGATTTTAAAACTAGTTGGAGTAATATTCCCCAACTTCTTTTAGTTTAACTACCATTTGGCTTGTTAAAATTCTTGGGTCACACATCCCCCCTGGCCCAACCAGCCCGGTGTAGACAATTTATCTGCAATATTCAATTGCTGAACAGGAAGCCTGAGGCCAGCCTGATACATTTCCCTTATTAGGCAACTTGTTCTTTTGGCCTGGAAACCCCCAAATTATTTGAAATCTATTAACTTTGCAAAGATATCTTACTTTTAGTTTATTGATGTTCTGTGTCAATTTTCCCTCAACATGCTAAAAGTTTTTAATTTGCAGATTAAACTTACTTTTTGGCTTTTTGTGTGTTTATTTTTTACTTTTTCAATTGTTAAAATACACATGTACCATCTTAACCATTTTTAAGTGAAGGATTTGATGGCATTAAATACATCGTTGTACAACCATCACCACCATCCATCTCCAGAACTCTTTTCATTTTGCAAAACTGAAACTCTGTACCTAAAACAATGACTCCCCATTCCATTCTCCCCTGAGCCCTTGGCAACCAAGATTTTACTTTCTCTTTCTATGAATTTGACTACTCCAGGTGCCTCATGTAAGTGGACGCGTACAGTATTTGTTCTTTTGTGACTGGCCTGTTTCACTTTGCATAATGTCCTCAAGATTCCTCCATGGTGTAGCATGCATGATTCTGTGATTCTATGATTACAGATAGTCTATATATGCACTGTCTGATACGATGGGCATTAGTCACATGTGACTAGTGAACACCTGAAATGTGGCTAGTGTGACTAAAGATCTGAAATTTAAATTTACATTTATTTTAATGACGGTTAAATGGCCACATATGACTATGGCTACTGTATTGGTCAGCACAGCTCTACATAATCAATATCACCTATTTTCCTGTTTATCACTGATTTTTATTGCTGTACTATATTATAGTTCAGCTCATATCCATCTTTCCCCCACTCAACCACTATCACTTTTAAAATAAATCTCTCGTTTATACTTGTAACTTTAGAATAGCTCACCAATCCTTCATGTTTAATTTTAATCTCTGAAAGATGTTCTATAATTACGTTTAAAAATGAGTTTGTTCCATTGTTTCAGTTCTCTTGTTAGAGGCATCACTGTGCATTACGTTCACTCCTTTGGCCTAAAATCCACATCCAAAATTCTCTCCAGTGCTTGCTCTTTTCAATATTATCTTCCATGACAATCAATATGTTTTTTTCAGTGACTTTTCTTTATTCTTATGGTTTTGATTTCTATAATTCATTTTTCTTTTATTTGTTTCCTAAAAGCTCCATATTCCATCTTCCGTTGTTTCACCATGTCTTCCCTGAGCTCTTATTTTATACTGAAAATTGTTTCAAAATTATTTTTTAAAATTCATCACAATATGTTTGCTCACAATTAAACAATTATCATTTATTTTATGACAATGGTATTATGATAATTCTTTGCTATTTGCGTTTTCACATTACTTTACTCCTTTGCCTTATGGTATCATTTACATATAGTGCTAATTTCTCTGGCTTTTTGATTATTATTCATATTTTAAAGCAGTTTTTTCTGGACTAGATTTTTTCACAAGGTTTATTTATATAGAAAGGAGCTTCTGGGGTCTCTAGATTCTTGCTGTAAAGAAGAGATGGTGGTTTTGTACTCAAGGTGGACTACTTAGAGCTCTGAGCTCTGCAGTGCAGCTCTCCTCTCTCGGTCTCCCCTCTACCTCATTTGACATCCCAGCTTCAAGCAACCCTTCCTCCAAGTTTAGAGCCCAAGTCCCAGCTATCTCTTGTTTCACAGGAGATAGAGATTACATTGCTATTTCTGGTTTTCCTATATGATTTGGGGTGATTCTCAAAATTAAAAAGAAACATTATCCTCACACTCCCAGTTTCAAATCAGAAATGCGCTTTTTGCCTACTTGTGTGGGGAAAGTCAAAGGACCTTTCTCCACCAGTATCACAATCGGCTCTCAGTTTAGTCTTGCTCTATTCACTATTTACATGGCCCCTTGTGTTGTTTTGTACCATCTTCATTCTCAAGAAATTTGAGGTGCTTCCTTTGCATCAAACCAAAGAACAATCTGAGCGTTACTGTGACTTCTGGAAAGAATCCTTTCCATCAAACAAGGTTTTCCTACACCTGAGTTGAAAGACACTCATTTCTCTGAAACGTCAACCTCAGCAGGTTCTCTGAGAGGTGGGGGACAGCCTTCAACTCCTTCGAAGGAGGAGTTCACCTGCTGACGTTCAGAAACTCAAATGCTTTTTTTCCCTTTTCCCTGTATATTTGTCTTAAAGAGCACTGTGAGGAATCTTTTATTCTATATTCTATTTAATTTGTATAAAAGTGATATTCCAACAGAACATGACAAAATCTCCTACCAAGAAGCCTAAATAGAAATAATTTATTTGAAGTTTCCTGACAATAACATCTCACAGGGACCCTGCCATCTGGTATCAACAGTTACTGTTGATCAATAATATGTGTTGTGTCTGTCGAGTGAAGCTGACATTTATTGTCTCCTATCCTTGTTTACTGTGTTAGCAGCCAGCTGGGCTAAAAAAGTCCAACAGGAGGAGATTCTCTCTGACATAACCTGCAACTCCTCCCTCCAGGAGATGTCATCTTTCACCATTTTCAGATCAAAATCAAGGCAAACAGACACATACAAAACTTATCATATTTGGATTTCAAAACCTGCTCTCCAAAGCTTTGGACAATTTAGTTAACAGACCTTGGACCAATATGCTGTCCCAATGTTTTCTTACATAACTAATGATCTAGTCAATCTGTATCATTTACTAAATTCTAATATTTGACAGCTTTCCATGTCCACGTCCTTTTTCATGCAGTTCCTTCTATCTAGAATGTTCTCTCTCCCCATTTTTGCTTTTATTTTTTGTTTTTATTTTTCATCATCTAAGCCATCTTTCATGGTTCAGTTCAAATAGCATCACATTCATGAAGCTTTCTGATCGATACCAAATAGGTGTGACCCTTTTTCCCCTCTGCTAAACTCCTGTAATGTATCTTTCCCTATAGTTCTTGCCATTGTACCCATTGTTTCTAGTTATCTGTGAGCTTGTTTCATACCACTCCTTGAAGGGAGCATTGATATCTTTCTAGCTTTTAGCTTAATAGGCTAATTTTAAAGCTACAGCAAGAATGTTATAATAGCTATTAGTTTCATCCCTGTCTCTTAATAACATGCATTTCCAAGATGAGGGAAATTACTAGAAAGCAAGGACTTTTATCACTTCTATGTGCTAGTCACTATCCTAAGTGCAGAATTTGGGCAGAAATATTTTGAGGCATGTAGTCACATCAGATCACACAGAGGGTCTGTGACAATCTTTTTAATATTACTTTACCCTGTATCATAGCTATAGTTGGTTGGCCAGAGGTAACACAGACCCAAGTTGGACCAATTGCATTGTGCCATGGAACCAACAGCTGGGGCACTGATGTTCCACCATTTTGTATACATAGAGTCAGAAAAGACCTGTCTGTAGTGATATATACATACAATACTTAAACCTCACTGGGCCTCCCACTAACCACCTGTCCCCACCCATTTCAGGTCCCGCCATGTTTTTCAGTTCTCCCCGCCCCTCCCCTCTCCTCTCTCAACTCTTCTTCCCAGTGACTAAAGGCTTACTAACTTGTTATGCTCAACAGTTTATCATCTCTTTGTTTCACTGTTTCCTCCCAAATTTGCCCTTGATTTTCCCTGTTTGGCAGACATACAATTACATAATATACC